>NC_080571.1:304649664-304976331 GCF_030247185.1 Malaya genurostris | reverse complement strand
TACGGAACTAAGAAAAAGCATGTTATTACGACGCAAACGGAGCACAAATGTGTTTTGGATTCTTGCCGTGCCTTAGAGGGCGAGGGATTTCGAGTAACATACTTACCTGTACAACAAAGTGGGCTTATCAAATTGGATGACTTGGACAAGGCTATAACTGATGATACTTCTCTTGTATCGATAATGACTGTTAATAATGAGATTGGTGTCATGCAACCAGTAGCCGAAATTGGAAAGTTGTGTAAATCAAAAAAGGTGTTCTTTCATACTGATGCCGCTCAAGCATTCGGCAAGGTTCCGATAGATGTGAATAAAATGAACATAGATTTGATGTCAATATCAGGGCATAAGATATACGGTCCTAAAGGAATCGGTGCGCTCTATGTAAGGCGCAGGCCGCGCGTACGAATCGAGCCTATTCAAAGCGGTGGTGGCCAAGAACGAGGAATTCGAAGTGGAACAGTTCCTACACCGTTGGTAGTAGGATTAGGAGCTGCGTGTGAAATCGCCAGTCGCGAGATGGAATACGATCACAAATGGATGGAATTTCTTTCAAAACGTTTAATGGATAAAATTTTTGCTGCTTTGCCGCAAGTTATTCGCAACGGGGATCCAGTACATACTTACCCGGGTTGTATCAATCTCTCATTTGCTTTCGTTGAGGGTGAATCTCTGCTGATGGCACTGAAGGATGTAGCTCTTTCGAGTGGATCAGCCTGTACGTCAGCTTCCCTAGAGCCTTCGTATGTCCTTCGTGCTATTGGAGCCGACGAAGATCTAGCACATAGTTCGATTCGTTTTGGAATTGGACGGTTTACTACTATCGAAGAAGTTGATTATACCGCCGAAAAATGTATAAAACATGTTACTAGACTGCGTGAAATGTCTCCTTTGTGGGAAATGGTTCAGGAAGGTATTGACATCAAAACTATTCAGTGGTCTCAACATTAGAACCGCTAACTAGTAAGATAGTTTTAGAGCTAGGTTCATATGTGTTTGGTATTGCCTATATTTTTAATTCACTAAGCGGCGCTTTTAAAGGCAATTAATCATCCCGTCTTTGTAACAGTACGAGACAATAAAAATGTTAAATATATAAATAATGCTTGTTTTACTTTTCACATAATGAAGAATCATATTAATTTTTAAATAAGACTACCTGATAATGTTTTCTGGAGTTACCGGTTGGGCAGCTGAATAGTGCAAATTCAATTTCAATTTCAATCACTGAACACTGGCATTGGCCAGGAATTGTGCATTGATTCTTCGACCTAGTGCAAATGCGTTGCTGAAATATTAGAAGATATTAAATTTAACTTATACTAACTAAATACGGCTTGATGGTGTATTCAATCTACAATCTTGAAAGTGAAAATAAATGATTTATTCAGTATCAATATGGAATTGAGTAAAAATAACGAATGTCTGAGAAAGTAGTAAGGTAGGGCAAGACTACCATAGGGGCAAGTGTGCTATTCCCCCATCATGTTCATATAGAATGAACATTTTTACCAATATAATTTTTTTTGTTCATTGACTATACAAGGTATAGTTTTAAACATTCTAGTAAACAAGCAAATAAAATCAGTTTGAAAACGATGGTGAGGACATATAAGCGAGATTCTGCGCGTAAGAGGTGGTCAAATACAAGCATGCTTGTTGCACCGTGCACTGTGGTGGCTCATTAATTCGGTAGGCAATATTCCGCCGAAAACCTTGGAGAAGTATGTCAAATGCTTCAAATGTACTTCGTGGTTCCGTGGTTCCTAATTACACTACATTGAAAAGCTCTTATGAATAAATCTCCAAGCCTTAAATAAATCTAAATAAACTCTAGAAAACGATTTGAATATTTATCTAAATTAAAATGAAAAACGTGCTTAACCCACCTAGCAGTGAGATGATACCTTTTTTTTTTTATCAAACCGCTTGTGTTTCTTACATGATTATTATTTTGGTGTTTTAGTTTTCATGACACAATTTCAATGACCGTCGTTTTAAGCGGCAATTTGAGATTTTAATCACTCATTACCCTGTAATGTCGAAACTGCAAATCGGATCGAGTTTGAATCTAAACAATCCATTGAACATTCCATGAGATGTCGAAGTAAGTTCCACTTTAGAGTTTTTCGTCATTATTTACGGTACTTCCAGAGCCGGTATTTAGAAACCAGCATAACCCAAAACGATTCGTATGGCCATAAATTAAATTTGATTTTGAATTTTTAAACTCATCACCCTGTAACTCCAGAATCGGAAGTCAGAATTTAATAAAATTCATTATTTTGTATGGAACCATAAATCCTTTAATATTAATATTTGTTTTTTGAAATTCGATTTTTAGAGAAAACGATTGGGCTTTGAGGAACAATTCGATACAGGTACCGGAATTCGAAAATCGGTGTAGTCGATGTCAGTTAAATTCAAGTGAGCAGCTGTATAGTTTACATTTGATTTGAAATGTTTGAAAATCAATGTGGATATCTTTGAGAAATAAGTTCATAACTGAAATAAGTTTATTTGTTATTTTTACGTTTCGTCTTTGACTCATCAGTGCAGAGCAGTTCAAATTGAACTGCTTAGTGCTAAACTCGGCAGTTCAATTTGAACCGCTAAGCAGACGTAAAGTTTCTGCTACTTACAGAACACTTTTTGTTTTGCAACGGAGTGCAATGTCTTTTCTGACGTGCCGAACGAAAACGTGTTTTCGACTATTTCTGGCCGATGCAGGTATGGTCATTTAGGGGTTAGCCAAATTTTGTGCTAGGGCACATAACCGTTTTTATTATTTTTACGTTTCGTCTTTGACTCATCAGTGCAGAGCAGTTCAAATTGAACTGCTTAGTGCTAAACTCGGCAGTTCAATTTGAACCGCTAAGCAGACGTAAAGTTTCTGCTACTTACAGAACACTTTTTGTTTTGCAACGGAGTGCAATGTCTTTTCTGACGTGCCGAACGAAAACGTGTTTTCGACTATTTCTGGCCGATGCAGGTATGGTCATTTAGGGGTTAGCCAAATTTTGTGCTAGGGCACATAACCGTTTTCATTATTTTTACGTTTCGTCTTTGACTCATCAGTGCAGAGCAGTTCAAATTGAACTGCTTAGTGCTAAACTCGGCAGCTCAATTTGAACCGCTAAGCAGACGTAAAGTTTCTGCTACTTACAGAACACTTTTTGTTTTGCAAAGGAGTGCAATGTCTTTTCTGACGTTCCGAACGAAAACGTGTTTTCGACTATTTCTGGCCGATGCAGGTATGGTCATTTAGGGGTTAGCCATATATGCTTATTCAAATATTCTCGGAAATTTCTCAACCGATTTTTACAAACCAAGATGCAAATGAAAGCTCTTGAGATTCTTCAAAAAGTCCTCGAAAAGTTGATCCAAATTCGACTGGGTTCCGGAATTACAGTGAGATTAGCAAAAATTTTCAATTTCATGAGGTTTTTTTTCCCAAGCGATGGCGAAACGAGGGCACATTTTTCGCTGGTAAATTCATCTAGTTGGTAGACCTTGTTAATTAGTGGATATATAAATCTACTTTGGGACTACTAATGCCCGTTTTCTGCTTCCAAACGCACCAGTAATAGTGAAGAACAGCTCCAAAAACGGAACTCACTTCGATTTCTCAGCAGCGGTTAAACCGATTTTCTCAAATCATGATACAAATTAAAGCTCTCTTTGTCTTAAAAATACTATGCAATTCATCCAGATCCGACTTCCGGTTCCAAAATTATAGGGTAATGAGTATTCAAACTTTTAAACTGATAAACAAAATGATACAAAATCGGTACGCATCGGTACGTACTGATATGGAAGAAGAAGAAAATGCAGCCGCCTAGCACACAGCGTGCTTTGTTCAATTTTGGGTAGCGTGCAGGGTTGCCACATTTAAATCTTGATATAACTGTTTATACCCAGTGGCGTACCGAGGAAATTTGGCGCCCGGGGCCAAATAAGAGATAAGCCGCCCCCATCGTTGGTTTAGTGATGAAAAAAAAACAAAGCTGAACTCCATCTCCGGAAAGCTGACTTGGACTTTTTTTAAACAATCAGTCTTTCGTCGAATTGGTTTCTCCATCCATGCAAAAGAAAACGTTTTGATCCTTTAATTACAGTCCAGATTACTGTATGCGTGATAACCATTGTAGGAAAAACGGAAACCTTATTGAATAAATTTAAATAATATAAATTAAGGTTAGGTTAAAGTTAAGAACATTTTAATCCGATGTAATAAAAAAGCTAGTTTTTTGGGCACAGGTATAGCGTCATGTGCAAATCGATAAGCAACTCTTACAGTGGAAATCATGATGATATAACTATACAATCCGCCAAGACCATCAACACAGCGCAACGCAACACAACATTTCGAATTTTCTTAAATTCTAATTTTTCCAGATTATTTGTGCTTAGAAATTTTCAATAATTATGAAATTTGCACATCCTTAGCAAAGCCCTGATAATATAACAAGCCTTACGTTTCAGTTATATCAAGATTTAAATGTGGCAACCCTGTTTTGGCGGTCGCCTTCCAGAGGAACACGCAACGACAAACCAAGATCGAACGGCAAAAGAAACAAATGTTTAACACCGGAGAAAAGCACGTTTTATTCAGTTCAGTTTGGTTTTAGTAATGCAAGAAAAAAAACAAGATATATATAACTTTCAATACTTATTCCAACAAAGGGTGTATTCGCGTATCCAACACCGTCAGGCAGTGATGCCAACACTCCTCCTCGCGAATTCAACCTATGCACCATTATCTGGTTTATTAATCAATCCCAAGTCCTTTGAGAACTTTTTCATTCTAGTAGTGTTCAGCGGCTTTGTGAAGATATCCGCTAACATTTCTTCCGATGGACGATATCTCAACTCAACAGCTCCTGATGACGAAAGTTCACGAGTATAATGATATCGTGTATCAATGTGTTTCGTCCTCTTTTTATGCTGGTCAAGAGCAACAAAATCGATGCAACCCTTATTGTCTTCGTACATTACAGTTGGCTTTATCTGCTCCTGACCTAACTCCTTCAGTAAATTCCGTAACCATACGACTTCGTGAGCAGCCTCTGAGAGTGCAACGTATTCCGCCTCCATCGTCGAAAGTGTCACACAGCTTTGCTTTCTACTGGCCCAGCTGACTGTAGCTCCTCCTATACGAAACACATATCCACTGCAAGATTTTCTGTCACTGGGATCACCTGCCCAATCGGCATCACAGTAGCCAATCAGCTCAAATTCATCCTCCAGATTCCCCAACTGTAGCTTATAATTAACTGTATAAGCCAGGTAACGGAGTATCCTCTGACTCTCCCTCCAATCAACTTCGGACGGACAACTGAGTTTACGACTAAGAATTCCAACACAAGCTGCAATGTCTGGACGGCTGTTAGTAGCCAGATATAGCAGGGAACCAATCAAACTACGATATTCTTCATTGTCCTTCAGTTGCTTACTATCCTTGCACAATTTGAAATAGCCCGGATCCATTGGATACTTAGATCCCTTTGCTTCATTCATCCCGAAACGCTTGAGAAGTTTCTTAATAAAACTTTGCTGGCTGACACTGTAGAAACCGCTTTCGCCCTTTTCAACTTTAATCCCCAAGAAACAAGATATTTCACCCAAACTCGTGATTTGAATCGTCTTCTGCAATGAAATCTCGATACAAGATATTGCATCCTCCTGCGCACAAACCAACAAAATGTCGTCTACGTATAATAAAAGGAAAATCCAATCTCCTGCTGTAAGCCGCTTCCGGTACAGACATGAATCACTTTTACACTGAGTAAATCCCAGCTCAGTTAGAATTCGGGTAATCGTTTGATGCCAAACTCTTGCCGCTTGCTTAAGACCATAGATACTCTTCAGTAAGCGACAAACTTTATGTGGCTGTTTCTGATTAACAAATCCTGGAGGTTGTCTCATATAGATTTCTTCGCTCAGTGTTCCGCAAAGATACGCCGATTTCACGTCTATGTGCTTGACCATCATTTTTCGTTTTCCTGCAACAGCTAACAATACACGAAGAGTCGACTGCATTGCAACAGGAGCGAAAATATCCTCGTAATCAAAACCATAGCGCTGCGTAAACCCCTGTGCCACGAGTCTAGCTTTAAACCTCTCAACCTCACCATCGGCATTCAGTTTCTTTCTGTAAACCCATTTACTTCCAATTACGTTACGATTGAGCGGTGGATCTACTAACTCCCATGTACCATTGGAGATCAATGATTTATATTCTTCGTGCATGGCTTTCAACCACTCCTCCTTTTCGGGCCCTCCAACGGCTTCTTTGAAGGTAACTGGCTCATTGTGCTCCATCACCATAAGTCCTAACTCATAATCTCTGAATCGCACTGGCAAAACATTTCGTGTAGATCTTCCACGTACGTCAGACAGTTCACCGTTGTTTACTTCATTTTCTTCTTCGGAAAATAGTTCTTCGGCACTTTCGTACTCATCATTTTCTTGACCAGGTGTTTCGTGACTTTTAGCGAGTGGTAGCAATTCAACAGAAGATTCTACCGACTCAATAGACGTTTCACGGTTCATTTTCATGTCCAAGTTTTTGTTCATATGTAAATCTTCATTAAATTTCGCATCACGACTTATTGTGATACGATCACTTTCCGTATCGAGGAAACGATATGCTTTATGCTGATTCGAATATCCAACAAATACCATTTTTTTCGATCTTACTTCCATTTTTCTTCTTTTTTCGGCCGGTATCTGCACCCATGCTTCGCACCCAAAGATTCTAAAATGCTCTAATGATGGTTTCTTATTGTACCAACGCTCAAACGGACTCATACCAATAGACCTAGAAGGCAAACGGTTTTGAATATAAGTCGCTGTCAAAACTGCTTCTCCCCAGAAGCGCTTATCAAGACCTGCTTCCAGTAGCATACACATTGTCATGTCTTTCAAAGAGCGATTTTTCCTCTCCGCCACTCCATTTTGTTGAGGAGAGTATGGAGCCGTGAACTGGCTCACAATTCCCTCATTTCGAAGAAAAGATTGTAATTCTTTCCCGGTATACTCGCCGCCTCCATCTGATTGGAAAATACGCGGGGTCTTCCCTATCTGGGTCTTGCAAAATAGAACGAACTGTTTAATCTTCTCTGCGGCTTCGGACTTGCTCCGCAAAAGGTATACAAACGTCATACGAGTATAGTCATCGATTAAAGAAAGAAAATATTTGTTTCCACTAGGCGTGCTAGTCATCGGTCCGCTCAGATCGGTATGCACTAAATCAAGTTTGTCTCTAGCACCACGATCAGCAAACTTTGGAAAAGGAGTACGAGACATTTTACCCTCCAAACAGCATTGGCATACTGATTTATGTCCACAGTCAATTAACTTCATTCCATCCGCATAACCTCTAGTTGGAATCGCTTGCACAACATCGATATCGTGATGGCCAAGCCTACGATGCCAGGTGTGCTGACAGTTCGCAGTGTGAGGTGATTGAACGCTAAGTAATACTTGCTCTTGTGTACACAACTTATACAAGCTACCGTGACGTAAAGCCACCGCCGTAACTTTTCCTTGCTGGTCACGAATCTCACATCGATCAGTACAAAACATCACCGTAAAACCTTTATTTGCAAGTACGTTTACCGATATTAGTCCAGTTGCCAACTTTGGAACCCACAGTACATCACGTAACACGATATCAACGGGTTCACCGTCACTGTTTATACCAACAAGTGTTCCTTGGCCGATTCCAGATGCCACGGCTCGTTCTCCGTCTGCCAGCATCACACTTATATCAGCTGCTTGATTGAATACTGTAAAGAATTTCCTGTCACCTGTCATATGACGCGACGCACCGCTATCAACAAACCACCACGACGATTCTCCTTGGCCAACCATGCAAGCCAGCGGTCCTTCAGCTATACTTGCTTTCTTCGCATTCGTATCATCGATTTTCTTCGGTTGATTTGTATGAACAGATTTCTTTTCGGTATTCTCAGAAGATTCCTTTTTCCAAGCACGACAATTTCGTTTCAAATGTCCGGTTTTCTTACAGTGAAAACAGGTACGGGTCTCTTTATTCACATCAGCTGAACCCATCCGCAGCTTTCTAGATTCCGTTCGCAAAGCCTTTTCAGCACCTGTAGCAGATCCACAACGTTCACGACGCTTTTCCGACTCAGCGAGTAGTTTTGATTTTACCAAATCGAGAGTCAATTCATTCAATGGTCGTTGCTCCAATGCCGTTGTTAGTGGGTCATAAGAATCTGGTAGCGAGCATAACAGCATTGCCACCTGCCATTTCTTCGGGATCTCTTCACCGGCATCCGCGATACGTTGAAGCAAATCGGTAAACTGTTGAAGATGTTGCTCCATATTGTTATATACTGTTATATAACTTAACGAAGAAAAGATATTTAAAGAGCCGAGATACTGGCAACACTGTATAAAACAGTGAAAATAAAATAAAGATCACTCGAGAGTAGCGAGTCAGTTGCTTACAGACTATCCAAGTGTTTAAATCAGTACGTATCACATTTCTTTAAAAGTTGAACTGTTTCCGCGAGTGTCCTCCACCTTGAGATAATTCTTCTCTTGCCGTTTCGTTGGTTATTCCCTCTAGGTGAGTAAACGAGTACAAAACAGTGGCGACGAGGAAAATTAGAAGAAAAAGTGACATTTTTTGCGGCGTGCTTTGGCGCGTTTGTATAGATTTTTTTTGTTTCTCTAGGCAAGCTATCGGCAAATAGCGTTGGTCGAAACCGACGCTACTAACACACGCAAAGTTTTTTCTTGTTGAGTGACGTGATAAAAGTGTTAAAACTGATACATCCGGCGAATCCTGAGAAGTTCCGACTAAGGTCGAAGGAAAATTAAACAATTCCGACAGAGGTCGAGGATAAGTTACGACAATCTGACGACGGCCAAGACGGTGTTCCGGCTAATTGTATTTTCGGAAATAAATATTTGCGGGTGAGCCCAGTTATTTTCAATCGATTACCATTGGAAACGTCCGGGCAGAGGCCCATCGGGACCAAATAAGGGTGTCTAAGGACCAATCGGAGTTATATAGACCGAATCTTCTCGTTACGGCTTCATCTGAGAAGCGATCGAGAAACATGGAAGAGGAAGACGAAGAGTTTTATGGATTTCCCGAAATCGGCGAAGCACAGTCTAGGAAATCATCGAGAAAGCGCAAATTAGAAGAGACCTCAATGGGTCAATCGAACGATTTTCCTAGGCGTTCGAAGCGGAAGAAAACGGCAAAGGCTGGAAATGATTTCATTTATTATTGAATTTTTCAAACATTTGAATTCGAATAAATTAAGTAAATAATATTGTAAAATAGTTAAATTACATACTAAGCTAATGTAAATCAAAATTTGTTAATGAACTTTTTTTAAAGGATAAGAGTTGTTATATACTGTTATATAACTTAACGAAGAAAAGATATTTAAAGAGCCGAGATACTGGCAACACTGTATAAAACAGTGAAACTAAAATAAAGATCACTCGAGAGTAGCGAGTCAGTTGCTTACAGACTATCCAAGTGTTTAAATCAGTACGTATCACATTTCTTTAAAAGTTGAACTGTTTCCGCGAGTGTCCTCCACCTTGAGATAATTCTTCTCTTGCCGTTTCGTTGGTTATTCCCTCTAGGTGAGTAAACGAGTACAAAACACATATCACCTTCTTCTTTTAGCTCCAATCGTGTCAGCTTTTTAAGAAGGTACACTTCTGAACCCTTGTCATGATAATCCTTCAGAGCCTGCCAAACATCCTTTGCACTTTCACAGTTCCGGACGATGCTAGTTTGGCTATCCTCAAGGCACAAACAAATTGTGGCTCGCGCTTTCATATCTGCTTTAGTCCACTCGGGTGTCAATGGCTCCGGTTTCTGATCCACTATCACGTTCCATATTTCGTCTCTTATAAGCATCATTTCGATCTTGAATTTCCAGGATTGATAATTCTGATTATTCAACTTCGGGAGCGAGAAACGGGGTTGATCTGCCATCTTTAGAAGATTCTTTCGCTCACGGAATAATGCCGGCAGCACCTTTCACAAGCAATTTGTTTTTCTGGTAAAAACACAGCGTAATCGTTCTTCGCAGCTTTCACTCTGGGCCCATAACCTTTTGGCGGTCGCCTTCCAGAGGAACACGCAACGGCAAACCAAGATCGAACGGCAAAAGAAACAAATGTTTAACACCGGAGAAAAGCACGTTTTATTCAGTTCAGTTTGGTTTTAGTAATGCAAGAAAAAAAACAAGATATATATTAGGTTTTTCATCGTGACGACACAAATGAACAAGTATTCATCCTTGACAGTTCAGCGGTACTGTTTACAAACAAGCTTAAACAAAAATCGAAGAGCACATCTAAAACAATCATCTTCACACTTTGCAACTAGTCACTTTTATTTATTAAATATCAAAAACGAACCGTATTCAATCGTGAACAAATGTTTTAAAACTTTATTTAGGCGATACGGACAGTAAATAGTCTGATCCAATTTGTCAATAAACAAACAAAAGAAATTTCTGTTTACAAACAGTACTGCTGGACTGTCAAAAAGTGTTCATCCGATTGAGGTTAGCAGTGACGGTAAAAAACCTAATAACTTTCAATACTTATTCCAACAAAGGGTGCATTCGCGTATCCAACACAGTCAGGCAGTGATGCCAACACCCTGCACGCTACCCAAAATTGAACAAAGCACGCTGTGTGCTAGGCGGCTGCATTTTCTTCTTCTTCCATATCAGTACGTACCGATGCGTACCGATTTTGTATCATTTTGTTTATCAGTTTAAAAGTTTGAATACTCATTACCCTATAATTTTGGAACCGGAAGTCGGATCTGGATGAATTGCATAGTATTTTTAAGACAAAGAGAGCTTTAATTTGTATCATGATTTGAGAAAATCGGTTTAACCGCTGCTGAGAAATCGAAGTGAGTTCCGTTTTTGGAGCTGTTCTTCACTATTACTGGTGCGTTTGGAAGCAGAAAACGGGCATTAGTAGTCCCAAAGTAGATTTATATATCCACTAATTAACAAGGTCTACCAACTAGATGAATTTACCAGCGAAAAATGTGCCCTCGTTTCGCCATCGCTTGGGAAAAAAAACCTCATGAAATTGAAAATTTTTGCTAATCTCACTGTAATTCCGGAACCCAGTCGAATTTGGATCAACTTTTCGAGGACTTTTTGAAGAATCTCAAGAGCTTTCATTTGCATCTTGGTTTGTAAAAATCGGTTGAGAAATATCCGAGAATATTTGAATAAGCATATATGGCTAACCCCTAAATGACCCTACCTGCATCGGCCAGTTTTCGTTCGGAACGTCAGAAAAGACATTGCACTCCTTTGCAAAACAAAAAGTGTTTTGTAAGTAGCAGAAACTTTACGTCTGCTTAGCGGTTCAAATTGAGCTGCCGAGTTTAGCACTAAGCAGTTCAATTTGAACTGTTCTGCACTGATGAGTCAAAGACGAAACGTAAAAATAATGAAAACGGTTATGTGCCCTAGCACAAAATTTGGCTAACCCCTAAATGACCATACCTGCATCGGCCAGAAATAGTCGAAAACACGTTTTCGTTCGGCACGTCAGAAAAGACATTGCACTCCGTTGCAAAACAAAAAGTGTTCTGTAAGTAGCAGAAACTTTACGTCTGATTAGCGGTTCAAATTGAACTGCCGAGTTTAGCACTAAGCAGTTCAATTTGAACTGCTCTGCACTGATGAGTCAAAGACGAAACGTAAAAATAATGAAAACGGTTATGTGCCCTAGCACAAAATTTGGCTAACCCCTAAACGACCATACCTGCATCGGCCAGAAATAGTCGAAAACACGTTTTCGTTCGGCACGTCAGAAAAGACATTGCACTCCGTTGCAAAACAAAAAGTGTTCTGTAAGTAGCAGAAACTTTACGTCTGCTTAGCGGTTCAAATTGAACTGCCGAGTTTAGCACTAAGCAGTTCAATTTGAACTGCTCTGCACTGATGAGTCAAAGACGAAACGTAAAAATAATAAAAACGGTTATGTGCCCTAGCACAAAATTTGGCTAACCCCTAAATGAAGTTTATTTGGTTATCGACTATCCAAATCTACAAACTCGATACACCTGATAAATTTATGTGAAATGGACGTTTCTATACTAATCACCCTGTATTACCTAAGACCTTTAATCTTTTATGGTTCCTGGATTTGAATCCTAGATCGGTTTAGCCGTCTACGAGAAAAATAAGTAACACTATCTTATTTTTGTTTCACATGTCATCCTGTAGTTCCGGAACCAGAAGTCGGATCCAAACGTAATTCAGGAACCTTGTTTCGGAGCATACGACTTTTCATATGAATCTGAGTTTGTAGAACACGGTTGAGTCAGCTATTACTGTGCGGAATCTAAGTCTATAACAATATTCTGTTTTCAAGGTCAATTGTGACCGATATTGTCAGAAAACTTAAAGTTTTGACATAAAACTTCGTATAACTCAAAAAGTAAACATTCGATCTCAAAACCATTCAATAGCGTTCAGGGTGACGGGGAGAACTTTTATTTGCGACTAGTTTGATCAACATCGGTCCAGTCATCTCTGAGATCTCGACCTCTTTGTTGACAACACACATACACACACACACACACACACACACACACACACATACACACACGGACATTTGCTGTCGAGCTGAATGGATTGATCTGGACCTCGGAAAATTTTTCTAAGGTTTGAGCTAATTCTATACCTATATATATATATATATATATATAGATATATATATATATATATATATATATATATATATATATATATATATATATATATATATATATATATATATATATATATATATATATATATATATATATATATATATATATATATATATATATTAGGTAAAAAAAGTCGAACAAGTTATTTTTTACTATATTTATATGACTACATGTCTACAATAAATGTGAATCCATTTGATTGTGTTGAATAAAGCAGTACAGTAGTACAGCAGTAACATTAGAATAAGCGTTTTATCACATTACGTGAGAGATGAAAATCAAAGACCTGCGAGCAACTGTTAAATAAACGACACATACTGAGAATAAGTCGGCAACGATCTTTATAACTTGGAAGGTTTAATGGCTCTCTCCATGGTAGATTTCGGAGAGCAAACCTAATGAAATTGCGTTGAACAGCTTCAATATGATCAATATCAGTTTGATATTGAGGTGACCAAATGACAGCCGCGCATTCAAGCAATGATCAGACTAGCGCACAATGAAGAGTTTTAAGCAGTGAATGTTAACGAAATATTTGGTAATCCGAAATATGAAGCCTAAGAGTTTCGATGCCTTCGAAATCACGTAGTCAATGTGATTCTTAAAATCATGTTTGTCATCAAGAATAACTCCTAAGTTCTTCACGAACGATTCACGCTTAAGGGACGGTAGGGTCTAACACCTTTGAAAAATCATTTATTATTTATTATTCACAGTAAAACATGTCAAGAATATTCTGTGCAATTTTCAAGCCTATCGGAACAAAACTCAGCAAGTTATGGGCCTTTATCCACAGACTAACAGACAGGACACTCAAATTAGATTCTTCAATAATTTTAACGGTCATTTCGAATATTCCTTTAGTTGGGACAGGACTCGCATATGTCATGATGGCGCCATGCTACCCTATCAAAAACATACTGTCTATCATCTAGACTGTGTTTATTTCTTTCATTTACCAACAGAGTTGCCATTCATACAGAATTACCTGTAATGTATTGATTTCTATACGTCCATGCGAATTTCATGCAGGATACAGATTTAATACATATTGCCAAAACTATGTACAGAATTGTGCCTACTTCGCATCCTTCAAACGCAATACAAAATCGCAATACAATACCCGTTTTGTTACAATATCTACTTATCTCTGATCTGCCGCCACTTAATTTCGGGTGAAAATTACCAACATAATCAAAAATAGTCTAGATGAACAACGTTGAGTCAAATAAATGGTTACCTTTCAACATCGCGAAAAAGTTAAATATATTATCAACGTAATCAAATAATTTATTGTGACGATTCATTTTCCAATATTACGATGAAATCAGGCATCCCTGCAAGCAGCTGATCGGTGTTGACAAACGAGAAGGAACCAACTACACGCAGAGAAAAAAAATTGTAAATATAACCAAATTTGGGTTTCACGCAACGATTTTTTTTGATAAAATAGTGACAAAAGAAAATCTGGTTTGATATAAATAATATTGCTGCTTGAAACTACAAAACATGATAATCAATTTTACTCAGTGTGTTAGTTTGTTTCAAACGACAATTTGATAAAAACAACAAATATTTCACTTGTGCGTTCCTATCAATTTCTTGACAAACAATTTCACAGTGAATTCAATTTGAAAAATTTGTTACGAATGAACGAACCTTAGATAAAGTTAAGAATTGTTGCGCTTTAAATTTACAAACTTTTTAGTTGAAATAAATTACCCTAAATTTAGCTATTTCAACTAACGCTTTTGTTTGTTGAAATCATAATGATTTCTTTCAAACTAATTTACAAGGTTATATTAAAAACTACTTTTATTTCGATTTATATTGGTTTAAAAATTTCTAGAAAACAATTATTTTTAATTTTGAAATTTTTTAAGACGCTTCGTCATTCCCGTTGCTACACGATCGAATTATTCACATACCATTGTATGTAATTGTAAAGCCCTGTTTATTAATTTTTATAGCATCCAAACGATTCGGTGCTCCATCAGTCCGACCAATATAGAGAACCTGCATCAAATATTTTTGGTAAAGAAAATGTGTTATGTAATGTTATACAAATTTTTAAAATATACTTTATCATCAATACATACACTTGTGCCCTTAGGACATGAAAGAAGCAGATCAATTTTTACTTATGAAACGCGTACAAACTTCTTCCGTGGGAGACAATAATGTCAATAATGGTGTATACGCGCGAGAAAAAATTGTTCTGGTTTACATGAAATAAAACTAACGCGGTTCATTTAATCAGTAAACTTAGATGTATCATTACACAAATAATACCATAGATAAATTGAACCAAGTTTTTTCTAGATGTGAAGGTATAGCAGGATTGAGTCAACGAGAACACTGCCGGTAACATTAATTCAACTTTGGTTGACATGTAAAAAGTTGTTAGTATATTTCAACAATAAACTCATTCGGAACAATTATATTTTTGGTTTGGTTGGACCATAATTTTGATTCAAGTCAAACAGAGATCATTGTTTTTGTTGAAGGGAGAAATTGGTTTGATACAATCATATTCTAGCTTGAAATGAATATAAATCAAATTTAAAAAACTACTAACTGTTTTGTTATTTTAAACATGCTCAATTTCTCTGCGTGTAGTAAAAGAACTTGTACTTAACACAAGGGGTGTACCGATAGTAAATAGTTCGCGCAGTACAATATAGGTGGAACTAGTGCATCACGAAAAATTTTTATAAGAATTTACTCATACTGTCATGTCTGTTAATCTGTGCTTTATCTTTGCTTATCTCATACTGCGAAGAAGTAAAAGCTTAGAACACAGACTCAAGATTTCTGCTTCGATCTACTTAAAAACTTGACAAAACATTCTTGAAATGTTTTGTTATAACAAATTAAGAAACAAACAAGAAAAAATATGATTTTTTTTAAATGTTAGACTCTACGGGCTCCTTTGAGTAATAAATTGTTTCCATTGATTTTATAGACAAAAAACTTGAAACGCGTTTTTTTCGAAAGCAGATTTTGAAAGTCCCCTGTCCATCGTCATTAAAAAACTACTGAACCAATTTTTTTCAAATTTCCCACGCACTTTCTACATATAAAAAACCAGACCCCAACGTTTTTCTTTTCGTTATTTGTTTCTTTGGGGTGGTTTTAAAGCTACAAAATGGCAGATTTTTTCGTGAAAAATCGAAGTTTTCACTTTGAACTATCGCCAAAAATAAAAAAAATCAAACAGAAACCTTGGGGTCTAGAAAAACTTTTACTCTATCTATGCTGCTTTGATTTATTCACTTCTGATTAGTCTGCACTGAGACACAGTGGACACCGCAAATCATGACTTTATAGAAGCGTCTTCAAAAATACCTCTTCACCGATTTATTTCTCAATATTTTTCCACAAAAAAACAAAAAAATGCAAAATGTTGTTCTATTGAAGCTTTTTATCATTTTTTTTAAATTCTTTAAATATTACAATAATTCTGAAAGAAAAAATTCAAAAAAGGATGATTTTTTTTTCATTCAGACCCTACCCCTCCCTTAAGAACATTTTGCGAAAGATTGTAGTCATATCTAATTATTGAGTGTCTGCGGGAAAATGATATGACGGAGCTTTTAGAGGCATTTAATGCCATCTTGTTGAAGTGACACCATTCCACGAATGTATTCAATTGAGCTTGCAAAAAGCGTGCATCTTCTTGTTCTTTGATCGGATGGTAGAGTTTGAAGTCATCCGCAAATGATAGTTTGAAACATTTCAGTAAGAAGTGCAGACCATTGAGAACGCCTCCGAAAATTACGTGTAGTGATTGCCGAATTGTTTTTCATCAGTAAGGATTTTTGGACTACCGAATAAATAAATAAAATAAATAATAACAAAGCGGAACACTTTCAATGAATGCACCACTAACGAATCGCGCCATGAGAATAATCGATGAGAAACGCGTATGAATTGAGCTCACCACAACCTATAGAGCTGAAGATTGATAAATAACACGAAAGAAGAATTTTTTTCCAAATTAGATTATTCTTAAAAGCTCGAAAGAATACAAAAGAAAATATTATCTTGAAAAATTAAGAATAATTACAAACATTTTGTTGAACCAAATTATAGTTTTTTTTAAAGTCGTGGAAGCAGGAACACAGTTAATCTAGAGTGCCTATAACCAGAGTGACGACATCTCATCCGTAATGCTGGCAACAATTAAAAACATTCCATTAGTTTTACATTGAATTGACAGGTCGTTTGCTCGTTTGGAACTGGTAGCTGTCATTCCAAACGAACAGCTGTCGCCACTCTGATTATAGTCACTCTAAGTTAATCTATTCTTGGCAACACTTATTTTTTTGGCCGATGGTACAACCAAACACCTATTGGACCCTAGCTCAAATGGTTACTTACTGTTACCAAAAACTTTTTTCTATACATATTGCATTGGTTTTCATTATGCCCAATTCAATTGTTGGATTGGACTACAGAGGTTTTAATCTTACAGTCATTCGTTTCATCGGGGTTGGGAATCGAACCCAGGTGGGCTGCATGGAAGCAAATACATCATATTAACAAGATATAGATTTTTTCACATTACCCGAACAAATCATTGGCAACATCCTTTTTTTGAGAGCATGTCGCCCTCAGGCGAGTCCGCATCGAATCTCGTACATAGAAGTAGGGGAATGAAATGTCAAATTCGTGCGCGCCAAAATAGCAGCACTGCGTACCCATACATTTGACATATGTTGAATGTGATGCCGTGCGATGGCGTTGCTGAACAGAAGATTGATTTCGCTCCAAGCTGAGAGGGTATGGTGGAAGGCATCGACTAACCCATCATGTTATACCCGTCCCCCAAACTTGCTCAATTGACAGTAGCAATTCTTGCAGCAGTGGTTTTAATAATGGAGCTTAAATCGATTTCTGAGAGAAGGATAAACTTATTTCATAGTAAATTATTTTGAAAAAGCATGCAATAATCTTGTCATTGTCACACAGTTTTAGACGGATCAGGTAGATGGATTAGTTATACTCACTAAATGAGATTTTGGTGGAATATCCAGATTATTAGCTTATTCTTTCTAGATGTATACAAAATGAAAAACCAATGTTCTCAATATTAAATCAACAAGAAATCAACTTTACAAAAAATAAACCCAATAACGATAATGATCATCGTTCTAAAATTATTGGGTTTATTTTTGTAAAGTTTCTTGGTCTTGCAGAGTTTAGTGGAATGGGTTAACGGGATTTCTTCTTTGAAGCGCCATATATTTTTACACGATCAAAACTTTTGAAAAGAAATTCCATTGGTTAGGAATTTTACTGACATACAAATAGTGGTTAGAGATTTCAAAAGAAAACAAACATGTTCTATTAGATGTTTGGTTTCAAGGAGCATCAACGCATGCAACGTGCTGTTATTCTCCCACACTCGACCATACAACCACTTGAGAATGAAAATGAAAAATTAGCGTGAGGGATTCATTTTGCTCCAACACTATTTTGAGAATATGAAAATCATTATGTTTCCATTTTCGTCTTGTTCCCAGCGATCAGTGATTCAATGTATATTAATAGTTATCAATTCATTTTTACAAATTCTAGTCGCAATCAAGAATTAGTTAGTTGGAACAACGCAGATCAATAACGACGATGATTTTTATCAGGGTCGAAATCAAAACATAGTTTGTTCAACGATTCCGCCGATCATCATACCGCACTATTCAGATCACCTACGACGCTCGGACAGGTTGAACGCGTGGTCCGATTGATTTAATCGCCGCTGCCGCTTTGATCGTGAGACCGTGCGAGTGGACGTTGGTTGTGTAGATTGCATAGTATCGTGATTGTACTTATTTAGCTTTGGAATTCTCATCAGTTGTAAATAACGAATAAGGACTATTTGTTTTTAAAGTATTTCAAACTTCGATTGCTGGTGATCAGATAATTGTATGTTAATTATGGTTCGCTTGTTTGATGATTTGTTGCATTGGATATGTCGCATCAGAAATGTGTTCCTCACAACTGTGATTTCATTTCAATCATTGACTTTTAAATGTGCTGAAACTTCTAATATACAGTGATAAAGTGTGTATGATTATTTGAACTTTAGTGTGTCAAATTCAGAACTTTGATCTTCTAACAACATTTTCTCTATAGATACCAAAATAATGCATTGTTTTTTGTTTAACAGTGTGTTAAATGTAAAATATGTTTTATTTCATTAAATGAGCCTACTGATGCTTACGAGCTGCTTCTTTGCTTATTATATCACTTGTGAAGTTTTTTGAAACTGCGGTGATCTCACTGTTTCTGATTCTGACATGGGCGGTTCAACCAAAACACAATGTCTATATCGGTGACTAAACTGATGTTGGTTTCTTGTTTCATTTTTTCATCTGCATGGTGGACGTATGGTGGAATTGGAAATTCTTTGCGTTTTATTAACCCTACATTATCATTGTCTGTAGGTCTTCAGCGATTGCATTTGGCAACATCAGAATATTCAAATTAAGTCGACGGTTATTTAACAGTTGACCTCGTTGTTGACTTCTCATTGGCATGCGCTACGGTTTGAACAAGATTGAGCGTTTTCAATGCTTCAAAACAAAACAGCATCCAACACTATCCAATATCACAAACAACCTTATTGCGTGGAATGAATTGGATAAAGCTTATGCAGTATGTATAAAGTGTGTAATTAATTAATTAAGTGCTATTCAGAATTTGCATAGCTTGTGTTAAAAATGGGGAACAAACTAAGCAGCTGCCGTGATTCCTTGAAGGGTTCCTGTTGCTGTTGTAGAACGAATTCATTCGCATTTCTTAAACCCGATGATACTGAAGAGTTTTTGAGAAATCCCTTGGCAAAACCAATTATGAAGATCAAGGAAAATGAGCTGGGTAAGTAATTCATTAAATATTTTTGATATCTTCTTAAAACAAAATACAGTAAAACTTTCTCTAATTAAAATTCAGAAGTATGCAATTAGCTAATAATACCTATTTTATTCGATACTCTTTCCCAATACTATTTTAAGGTTTTATTTGATATTCATTGTTCCCAATGCTTAATTAATGACCGATGAATTTCAATATCGTTGTTAAAGTTTTCTCATTAAAAATATTTGTTTGACAAAATGATTTTTTTTAGATTTATTCGTCTTTTAATTCCGAAAGTCAAATTCTGATGAAATTCAATAACATTTAATGAGATCATAAGAATTTAAGATCTATGTTTTTGGATCGATCATGGAGATTATGGAGAGGGTTAAAACCATGCATCTATCGCCCGGCAGGTACAAGGCAGTTTAAAGGATATGTCGAAGAACTTCGACGACATGCCAACCAATATATTTGACAATCGGCGCTTAGTTCAAATTGCATATTTTACAATTGTACGTACTCGCAACATAAGTAATCTGATGTATATTCTGGTTTGTTTATACGAAAATAAATTAATTTTTTTCCCCAATGTTTATAATAAAAAAAAAAATAGTTCTTTGCTTACTTGCTGAAGACTGTGAAAAAATTGTAGTCTGCAGTTTTATGGGAGAAATTCTTCCAAGCTAATTTTATCCTGAAGTTTTCTCATCAAATTTTACACAATCTTTCCTAAGCCCATGGAATCCGGCCTAAAATTTCCTAAGCCCCTTGATGTTTGCTAGTAAAAATTGGGATCAGACAACATTTAAAGTGATTTGCCCTTGTTATAAGCCTAATTTCTCCCGGTTTGCATGAATTCAGCATATCATCAGATATTTGCATCAATTCAGCATATCAGTCGTAAATTCCGCATATCAATATGTTTTATGCAGAAAGTTATCTAGCGATCTTGAACCAAAATGAGAAGCACAATGTCATAGTGAAATGCATTCTTAGAGAACTGGAACTGGAATGTTTTGTCAAATAGTACGAATTATCCGTTTCAGAACATATTGCAAAGAAAACTCCTGCATTTGTTCTTGTTTGGGAAGCGGTTTGTGCATGCTGATAACTTAAAATCTCGTTATCGCTTCTTACATGATAATACTATGATAAGAGTTTGAGTAGTGTAAAACTGGCATAAAAATTACCTATTGTTTCAAAATTTAAATGCATCAAATTTAAATCTGATTAAAACTGGAATAATTGAGTATGTCGGGAAAAATTCAATAGTAGTCGATTGACTCCCGACACGAGCATATTTTTTGTAAGTTCGTCAGCCAGACGAAGCTGGCGGAAGAGGAAAATATTTCCGCTTAAGTTTTATGAAGCTGGCTACATCATTTTTCACGAATAAAGTTCATAATTGAAGTCGAATTCTGGAGTTATTTACGGTTATCGTAGTCACAAATTATTGAGAAAATGTCTGAACGCTTGCTGATGCGTTATACTCAATACATTGTTTCGATGTGAAAACATGCGATTTATCTGCAATATTTTTCGAAAACAGAAGAACAGAATTTTTGCATTGTGCATTTTTATCGCATTTGGTTTTCAAATACATTGTTTTGATAATAGTTGAGTGTTACATTTTGTGTGCATTTTTATCAACAATCATTTTCGGATCAATCATATTTCACAGTGATTTACCCCTTGGTAGTGATGGGCGAGCGCTCACGAGCCGTTCATTTGAACCGACTCGTAGCAATGAGCGAACGAACCACGGCTCTTCAAAATTGAACCGCGGCTCTCAAGCAGAATTGCCATTTTAAAATCTGCGTTTCAACTTCGAAAATCTCTGTGCCTGTGTACGCCCAAATTTGATTGCGTTGTTGGTTAAACGATGATGTTTTCTAATGAAGCAGTCAAAAATACATAGAAACATTTATCCAGCAGTGAATTTTCAAAGAATTCTGTCGTAATAGGAGAAGAAAAATAGATTTTTTTCCAAATGGAATTTCAACTAATTTATTTCAATATCCCGCTTCCTCCTAGTTGTGAAACACAATTTTAGATCGCCCATACCGCTCATGCATTTCCGTGGCTCTCACACTGACTCTCTCGAACCGCTTCTCCACATTGACTTTTAATGAAAAAGAGCCGATGAGCCGTTCAATTGAACCGGCTCTCACGAAAGAGCGTTCGGTTCAGAGCCGCTCTTTGAAACGAGCCGTATTGCCCATCACTACCCCTTGGTATGTCCCACATTATCAGTTCAGAATAAATTCCGAATCAAATCCGAATTGGAAAACAATTTTCATTCCGAATTCCATGTGGAATCAAGTATGAAATCCGAATCAATGCGGATTCCAGTGCAACAACCGATTTCGAATGAATTTTGCCTTCAACCAATTGGTTCGGAAATCGGTCGGAATTGAGTGAGAAAAAGGGAAATGAAGTGTTGACTCGTTTTTTCTTCTTCTCTGATTTTTCAGGTTTTTAGGGTAAGGGCTCCCTAAAAGTCCCGGGTTGGCGGTTCAATGCATAGGACGCTGGTCTTACAAGCCAGTTGTCGTATGTTCGAGCCCCGACCTGGAAGGATTCTTAGTGTCAGTAGGATCCATAGTACTAGCCATGCAATAATTCTGTACACTAAGAATCGGCAGCGAAGTCTGTTGAAACAGAAAGGCCAAATTCCACCAAAGGAATGTAATGCCAAGACTTTGCTTTGCTTTGCTCCCTATTCTCCATCTCAGCTCCAGTTTCCATCTCATTCCTTCACCTCACAACTTTGAACATTAATAATATCTTTAAACGTCAATCGCCGCAGAATTGGCATATTGTCGCAAAACTGAAATGTAGAGGCGCTGCTTGTTTGGAGATGATACTTTTAGCAAGAGCTGTCAAATCGGTAGAAAAATTTTCAATTGCTCCACCTTTTCAATGATTTCTTATAAAAACGGGCAAATTCATTTGAAAAATCATAGTAGAAGTTGAAGAAAAAGTTTTTTCTCTGAGGAGGTAATGTTGATCTTAATTCATTGTGCGAAAACTATCGTTTATTTAGAATCGAGCATTATACTTGGTTCAATACCATTTTCAAATGCCCAGAAATAACAAATAAAACATCCAGAATAAATAGTACTCGATCGCTAAACATTATAGTACTCGAGAAATTAACATTACACTGGTTTCTGTTTTAAAAAAAATGTTGGTCCAAAAAACCTAAACCTACCCAATTTCACACATTTCTGAAGATTTTCCATGTTTAATCGTAGCTTACACTAAAAAAAAGTAGTAGTAATCACTTTGAAATCGATTTTCTTCTACTCCGAGTGTACTTTTATTGCTGATATCTATTTATACTATTAAATAAACGATAAAAATGTTGCAAATCACGACTGCCGATATGAAAATTTTCGAAAGAATCCGCCTTTTCTTGGTTCCATATTTCATTGGCAGGTGTCGCTACCGGTAAATCAGCTTTGCGACAATGTGCCAATTGCGAAATAATGAGCGTTAGACTAGGGAGTTTTGGAGACTTTTGCAAGGTTGGCAAATATTTTTTAGATAATCAAGTTTTAAACTTTCAAAATTGTGTTGGGCTTTTTGTTGGTTTTTTCCCATTATACTTATGTCGTTTTCGCTTGATGCCAAAATTTATTTATATTTCTCGACCCAATTTTGAGAGTAAACGATTTACATTCTTTCTATAGTCGTTCATTTTTATAGTTTAAATCGATAATGTTTCCAGTAAAGCAGAAGATTTCGAAAATAACAAAGTTGGCTAATACAAAGTATCATCATGTAATTATTCTGGTTATAAAATATTTGTCATTGTAACGGTCAATTTAAAAGATATGTTTCTGACTTGTGGTCTCGAAAGGGTTGAATCGATGCGACCCGCTTGTGAGGAATTCTGGCAACCGTCAGAAGGCTGGCTGCATTCCTGCTGCGCAGGCGAAATTGCGTCATTATCTCGCCGTACTTGTCTTGTTTATTTCTCTCTTCCTTATTTTTCCTTTTTTTTATTCGACTTCATTTGATATTTGTCAACCCCGCATGTACATACAAAACACGAATCTTGAGACGAGGTAGATGAGATTGAAATATGGGTATGTTTTATAGTGAGAAAACAATGTTATTGACAATAACATTTTCAATAATTAGTATATATGAAGGGCAATAACTTATTGCCTTTTATATGTACTTTTTATTAAAAAAATAAAACTAAGACGCTAAAAATGTAGAACCGATTCAAAACGGTTCTGCCAATCTTGTATGGCAAAAATCTGACAGAAACAGAACCGTTAATAACCGCTAGGCGAAACTCTCTGCCGGAAACGGTTGTTGCATTGTTTCCAAACTTTTATCGGAATTCTGACAGTATTCCTCTAAAAATAGCTGGCAGACATAGCCAGCCGTCTGGGGGGAAATCTGCCCGTCGCGTACAAGTGTTGAACGACGGTCAGTCTTGCAGTATTTCTTCTTTATCTTGTCACATCGCAGTCTTTGTTAATCGCCAGTGAAAATTACAATATTGTTGAAGGTATCATCACAGACAGGACAGTATGAGTAAGTTCTTATAAAATTTTTTTCGTGATTCACTAGTTCCACCTTTATTGTACTGCGCGAACTATTTACTATTGGTACACCTCTTGTGTTACGTAAAAGTTTTTTTACTAGTTAGTTCCATTTCGTTTATCAACATCGATCAGGGATGCCTGATTTCATCATAATATTTGAAAATGAATCGTCATGATAAATTATTTAATTACGTTGATAACATATTTAACTTTTTTTTAGCGATGTGGGAAGGTAACCATTTATTTTTGTCAACATTGTTCATCGAGACTATTTTTGATTGTGTTGGCAATTTTTACTCGAAATTAAGTGGCGGCAGACCAGAAGCAAGTGAATGTTGTAACAAAACGGGTTCGATTTTGTATTGCGTTGGAGGTATCCTGCATGAAGTTCGCAAGGACATATACAAATCAATACATTACAGGTAATTCTGTATGAATAGCAACTATGTTGGTAAATGAAAAAAAACACAGTCTAGATGACAGACAGGATGTTTTTGATAGGGTAACGTGGCGCCATCATGACATATGCGAATACTGTCCCAACTAAAGGAATATTCGAAATGATCGTTGAAATGATTGAAGAATCCAATTTGAGTGCCCTGTCTGTTAGTTTTGGTACCATCTCCAAACGAGCAGCGCCTCTGCATTTCATATCAACGTCCATGTACCAATAAGAAATCTGTTAATATTTTCTATAACCTTGCATTTGGCAACACTGATATACAGGATATACCGCAATCAGGGAAGCCAGATGCACAAATTATATGTTTGCGAATCATTAGATTTCGTATGGAAGCCGTAGATGTGTACGCACTTACAGATTTTTACAGATTGTCGAGAGTTTTGCAAATATTCTACTGCCTTTCAATTCTTTAAATAGCAAACTCTTGAAATGTTTTTTATTGTATTGTCTCACTTATGCTTCAAGCTGGTCACTTTTATTCAAGCATTTTACGTACGCAGCCATTTAAGAACCGGCTTGCAAACACTAAACAATTTGACTTGGCATCCATGACCATAACAGTTTTTGCTTCTGAACGATCGTGTATTGCATTATCAGTAAATTTCATTTTAAGTTTTGTCATGGCTGCTGAGACTGAAAAGAAAAGAAAAAAGCGTAGAATTCGCTACTCATCACTAAATTCGCAGCGTGCAAAGGAATATCGTAAAAATGAAAGTGTCGAAGAACGTTCAATTCGTCTAGAAAAAATCCGCTTGGCACAGAGAGAACGGATTAAAAATGAAACACCGGTGGAGCGTGAATTACGGTTGGCTCGTCTGCGGATTTATCAGGGAAGTCGCCTCCGGAATGAATCGGAATTAGAGCGTGAAGCAAGATTGGAAAAATTACGTGAAAATCAACGGCGTCGTATAGATGCGGAATCTGAAGATGAAAAAAAGAAACGCTTGAAGAAATTACGGGAGAATTATAAAAAACGCAAGGAATTGAAAATGTATGGCGCGGATGAAAGTTCGGAAAGCAGCGAATCAAATGAAAATCAAACTGATTAAACAATTTTCAATTCAAAGAAAAGAATTGAATATGAATGATATACTCAATAACACATTGACTATGAAAGTAGCCTTAAAACAGGATTAACTACGTATAGATATGTCCAGTATATTGCTTTACTATATTTATTGGTAGTTTTGAAGCTTATTTTGTATGTTGTGTGTAAGCGAACAGCAAAGCTTTTCAAGTTCGTTTTATTTTCCATAATTCTTTTTATCGCATATCAGTCCTATATGGATATTCGTCATTTTTAACTAGTTTGAAGTTAATTTTACTGTAGTATCCAAAAGTTTTCTGTAAAATATAAAATTAAAGAAATATTCTTGTTTATATTACACAAAGTATATCAAATAAATAATATGTTCACTGAAAATACTTCAAGTAACTGAAATATAACTGAACCGTTTTATCTTACCTTATCTAACTCTGTATGGGGTTGATGTGCGAATAAGGGCAGTGAATATATTGAAAATTGTGCGAATAACTTTCTAGATTGAAGAATCTTTGTGCTACTATTACCTTAGCTTAGGATCGAAAAAAGAATCAGTTTTGTGATTTATCCTCAAACTTTATTGGATATGTACTTAAATATTTCCTTGCAATTGATTCACTTACATAAATATTAGCAAGCCAAAACAGTTGAAATATTTATTATTAGCGATTAATCCGAAAATGCCCAAGTTAATCTTCTCTTTCTTCTGGTAGCATGAATGAATGATTTGGAGTCAGTATTTCAACAATGATTTTATAGATAAAGGTACCATGACGTGTTGGAATTCTTCGTAGGTTGAAAACTATAGGATATATGCAGCAAGAATCGAATCCAGGGTTTATACTGAATAACAAAAATAATGTGTGTTGTGCTGGTTTCGCTTTGGATTCAATTTAACTGATTTATGTGTATCATGTTTAATAACTCGGAACAAACCTGTGAAAAGGACATATATTATGATGACCCTTTGTTATAAATTATGCTCCCTACCAGTGCGGTAAAATTTCAGTTTCAATCGAATAATATCAGATGAAAATGAAATTTATGGCCATTGATTGTCAGCATATCGATACAAATTAATTTAACTTTTGCTGCCATTTTCAGGTGAAGCTCTCAGAATTCATCGTCAGTTGAAAAATCGTACCTAGTCATTTGAAGTTTTGCTTGCTCAGTTTCAAGTGCCAAGTAGTCTAGCTGCTTCATTGTCTTCGCTGTTGGTAGTGAGCAAGTTTGAACGAATAAAATTATAAATGGAGCAAAGTATCAAAAATGGAAACTGAAGGAGGAAACTAATAATTTATGTGTATTCTGTGATTGATATTTCAGCTACCTGGTTTGTCTTTCGTCTATTATCTTGCACCAATTCGAATGTTTACATGAACCTCATTTGAAGGCCGCTCTCCACTATTGAAAGAGATATTTTATTACTTCAAGAGATCATCTGACGGTAGTTAAACTGAGCTTTGTTTTGAAGAGAATCGATTGAATAACTGAATGCTGTCCGTTCGGTACGTTAGTTAACTGCAGTAGAGAGAACGTCAGTGTGTTTCACATTCGGTTTCAATTGAATTGAATGAAGTTTTACTGCACTGCTCCCTACTCATGCGTTCGAGAAAGGTCACTACAACTATACCCAATTGTTTTCCTTTCATAGGTAAAGACACTTCAAAGTTTCAAAGAACATCAACATTTCAAAGAAAATCAAAGAAATTCAACATTCGGAGATGAATTTAACAGTTCGGCTGAAAAGTTCGTATCGTTTAATAGAAACACACATTTTTTTTGCCAAAATTCGTTTTTATTATTCAACATAATTGCCATCAGAGGCGATACAGCGATTTAGCGATCTTCCAACTTTTCGATACCATGTTTGTAGTACGATTTGTCCTTTGCCTCAAAATAGGCCTCAGTTTTAGCGATTACCTCTTCATTGCTTCTAAATTTTTTACCAGCGAGCATTCTCTTGAGGTCTGAGAACAGGAAAAAGTCACTGAGGGCCAAATCTGGAGAATACGGTGGATGAGGGAGCAATTCGAAGCCCAATTCGTTCAATTTCAGCATGGTTTTCATCGACGTGTGGCACGGTGCATTGTCTTGATGAAACAAAACTTTTTTCTTCAAATGAGGCCGTTTTTTTGAAATTTCGTCCTTCAAACGCTCTAATAACGCTATATAATAGTCACTGTTGATGGTTTTTCCCTTTTCAAGGTAGTCGATGAAAATTATACCATGCGAATCCCAAAATACAGACGCCATAACCTTACCGGCCGATTGTTGAGTTTTTCTACGCTTTGGGTTCGGTTCATCGCGTTCAGTCCACTCAGCTGACTGTTGATTGGACTCCGGAGTGAAGTGATGGAGCCATGTTTCGTACATGTCATTGAAAATCATTTTGTGGATTTTTTTCACGTTTTCATCGGTAACAGCCTCTTTTGGACGTCCACTGCGTTCATCGTCTTCGGTGCTCATATGACCAGTACGAACTTTTGCAAACCACTTACGAATTGTTGCTTCGCCCGGTGCAGAGTCTGGATAACACTCATCAAGCCATTTTTTGGTATCGGCGGCACTTTTTTTCATCAAAAAGTAGTGTTTCATCAACACACGAAATTCCTTTTTTTTCCATTTTTTCACAATAACAAATGTAGCTTCACTCAAAATGCAATATCTCACAAACTAATAATCAGACAGCTGTCAAATTTATACACGTATCTTTTGAAGGTTGGTACTAACTGAAAATGGTATGGATTTAATTCTAGTGGCGCCCTCTCATAGAAACGATACGAACTTTTCAGCCGATCTGTTAGTTGAAATTGATAACTGAACTTTTTTTTTTGACAAAATCAATACCACCCGGGTAAATTAAGAAATGCCTGTTACCTTCAGAGAATTTTACGGCATCTTTCTTCAAAGATCATTCTTAGTTGATAAACCTTAAGGGATAATAGATCTGAACTCTAAATGATTTCATGAGATTCAACAAAAATCCAAGGGTATGGATATAAGTCAACATTTCTTATTATTTTTATTCAATAATATAATATATTTTTAGGCACACTGCTAAAGCTCTAATCTTAATAAACGACTAACTTAAAACTAGAATAGTATCATTAGATTATGTCGTCTCGGATTTTCGAAAATCCAGCTTTCAGCTGGCGATCGGCAGTGTTCGGTGAATTGAATATTGCATGAGTCTTCCAGATGGCGTTGGTAAATATCTACGGCCGCTTCCTTCGGTGTCGTGGGGGTCCGCGGAACATTTCCTTTGTGTGTCGTCTAATTATAAATCAGATCGTATCGATTTTAGCAGATAATCTACTTGATTGTAGAGTGGTTCAGTATATTGATCATATTAACAAAATGCATCGATTTTTATCGTACAATGCAATTTGTAGCAGAAATCAGTCGAATTTTATGGATAGAATGAGTATTATAATAAAAATTGATTTAGTTTCAAGGAGATTAATTGTGATAAATGCAAGTTTTTTTCATAAGAAGTGTTATCGTAGACTAACAGACATGAGTAACACTATGAGTAAATTCCTCTAAAAATAAATCTTCGTGGGACACTAGTTCCACTGCGCGAACTATTTACTATTCGTACACCCCTTGTGTTATGTAAACGTTTTTGCCTTTCTCATATTGAAAGGTTATGCAATCACTTAAAAAATCGACTAGTGACATATACCTTTCGACTCAATTCGTCGAGATGAACAATGTATGTGTGTATGTGTCAAATAATCTCACTAGGTTTTCTCGGAGATTGCTGAAGCGATTTTGACAAACTGGGATTCAGATGAAATGTCTCGTAATTTTATACGGAATTCATAAACTTCATCCGGGTCCGTCTTCCCTTTACGAAGTTATAAGGAAAAGTGTGTTAAATATTGTACAGCGTCACTTGGAGCAGCGAAACAAAAACCGTAATAATGTCTAAACTATACTCAAAACTACACAAATTGGTAGTCATAATCAGTAGGCAGCTAAACAAACAGATTCCGTCTATCCTAGTTTCTGGTTCCGGAAGCGCTGAAAATTGTGGTCATATATTAAAAAATGAAGAGACCTTTCATTTGAATCTAAGTTTGTCGAAATCGGTCAAACCATCGCTCATTCACTTTTCTCAGCGATAGTTTGATCGATTTACACGAACTTAGGTGTCGTGGTCCCATAGGAAATTCCTGAATTTCATCTGGAACCGACTTCCGGTCTCGGAGGTATAGGATGGTGTGTGTTAAATATTGTACATCGTCACTTAAAGCGGCAAAACAAAAACCGAAAAAAAAATCTGAACCGGACTCAAAACTACACGTCGAATTGTGTATCTGTAGGCAGCTAAACAAACCGACTCCGGCTATCTTGATTTCCAGTCTCCGCTTCCGGTAGCTCCGGAAGCAGTGGTCATACATTAAAAAATGGATCTCACTGAGTTTTCTCAGCAATGGTTTGGCCGATTTCCACAAACATTAATTCAAATAAAGGTCTCGTAGATTCGACTTCCGGTTCCGGAGTTATAGGGTAAAGTGTGTTAAATATAGTACATCGTCACTTGAAGTGGCAAAACAAAAACCGAAAAAAAATCTAAACTGTACTCAAAACTACACAAATTGACAGCCATTATCTGTAGGCAGCTAAACAAACTGACTCCGGCTGTCCAGGTTCCCGGTTTTCAATCAACGACGGGAGATTATAGTTATAGTCATATGTCCAAAAATGGTTCTTAACAGATCGGCTGAAAAGTTCGTATCGTTTCTATGAGAGGGCGCCACTAGAATTAAATCCATACCATTTTCAGTTAGTACCAACCTTCAAAAGATACGTGTATAAATTTGACAGCTGTCTGATTATTAGTTTGTGAGATATTGCATTTTGAGTGAAGCTACTTTTGTTATTGTGAAAAAATGGAAAAAAAGGAATTTCGTGTGTTGATGAAACACTACTTTTTGATGAAAAAAAATGCCGCCGATACCAAAAAATGGCTTGATGAGTCCAGACTCTGCACCGGGCGAAGCAACAATTCGTAAGTGGTTTGCAAAATTTCGTACTGGTCATATGAGCACCGAAGATGATGAACGCAGTGGACGTCCAAAAGAGGCTGTTACCGATGAATATGTGAAAAAAAAATCCACAAAATGATTTTCAATGACCGTAAAGTGAAGTTGATCGAGATAGCTGACACCCTAAAGATATCAAAGGAACGTGTTGGACATATTATTCACGAATATTTGGATATGAGAAAGCTTTGTGCAAAATGGGTGCCGCGTGAGCTCACAATCGATCAAAAACAACAACGAATTGATGATTCTGAGCAGTGTTTGGAGCTGTTATATCGAAATAAAACCGATTTTTTTCGTCGATATATAACAATGGACGAAACATGGCTCCATCACTTCACTCCGGAGTCCAATCGACAGTCAGCTGAGTGGGCTGCACGCGATGAACCGAACCCAAAGCGTGGAAAGACTCAACAATCGGCCGGTAAGGTTATGGCGTCTGTATTTTGGGATTCGCATGGTATAATTTTCATCGACTACCTTGAAAAGGGAAAAACCATCAACAGTGACTATTATATAGCGTTATTAGAGCGTTTGAAGGACGTAATTTAAAAAAAAAAACGGCCTCATTTGAAGAAGACAAAAATTTTGTTTCATCAAGACAATGCACCGTGTCACAAGTCGATGAAAACCATGCTGAAATTGAACGAATTGGGCTTCGAATTGCTCCCTCATCCACTGTAATCTCCAGATTTGGCCCCCAGTGCCTTTTTCCTGTTCTCAGACCTCAAGAGAATGCTCGCTGGTAAAAAATTTAGAAGCAATGAAGAGGTAATCGCTGAAAGTGAGGCCTATTTTGAGGCAAAGGACAAATCGTACTACAAAAATGGTATCGAAAAGTTGGAAGATCGCTATAATCGCTGTATCGCCTCTGATGGCAATTATGTTGAATAATAAAAACGAATTTTGACAAAAAAATGTGTGTTTCTATTAAACGATACGAACTTTTCAGCCGAACTGTTTCTTATTTTTTTTGGAAATTGCAGTACCGATATTCCCAATCTTAGAGTCAAATGATAGGTCTTATGGTCCTACAAAAAATTATTGCATATTTTCGGATACAACAAAAGTTTACACCGTAGTTAGGAGAAAGGCATCATTACACCACTAGGTGGATTAAAACAGATTTTTACTAGTTGTTTAATGACGAAATCCATATGAGTGTTCGTATAGCTAGTTCGCTGTAGGCAAGAGAAAAGTTTCTGAGATTATTAAACTAATCAGTGAAAGCATTTAATCATATAAGTGATAATGTTAAATAAAGAGATTTAGATTATATTATGCCAATATGATTGCCATAATGACTTGAGACTGGTATTTCATATTTTTGTAAAGAATTTTAAAATTTGTTAACATCAAGATAAAATTAAAATTAAAGCGGAGTCTCCCCAAGCTACCAAAAGTTTCACAGTATCTGAAAAATATCCACCTTCTTGCTGCTTTAAAGTACACGAGAAACTTTTGATAACTCTGATAAAGCTACAACTGGTGGAACTTTTGGTAGCTTGTAAGTACATACAGAATAATTTTATTGCGAACGCGCTGCTTAGGAGTTGAACAAGGAGCTGTTTAGAAATTCATTCAGTAGCGTCGTGTGCACTTCCATTTGTGGATAATTACTCAAAAGCTTTGTAAGCTGCTTAAGCCAAATTCTTTTTCTCAAACTTTTGGTTGCGACTAAATATAAATCGTAAATATATCCTACTCTACACAACGAGCATCTAGAAAAGAAACTTTCCAACTTTGTGCAATTTTTTTCAATGCAGTACGGAGTAACAGTTGTGATTATTAGTATTTAATCGCAACATTCAATTAGATTAAACCGGTCTCATCCAAAGTGTAGACATATTCTGATGTTTGCTACGTTATCCTACAACGTAAAGATTATGCTGAATTTCAAGAATCATAGAATCATAGCTAGAAGAGAAAACGAAGCACCTTTTATACGTTAGTTGTGAGATCTACTGTCTCTGTTTAATGCATTGGCTCAACAGATGACTGGTACATTTATGTTTTTTCGTTTTGCTTTGACCGAAATATTCCACATTTTTCATATAACTTATCGAATCCCAGTATCAAATTTCTCATTTTATCGCTAAATATTCAATCAAAAATTGATCATGTGATTGTTATGCTTCGAACGTTGATCAAACACGATTATGTAATAACACCAGACTATGAACAACCACTCTCAAAGGGGGGTAAAAAGAAGAATTTTTCTCCCTATATTCCCAATGATTTGTTATTGGATTTTGAGCGTCTTTACACGGAGAACTCGCAGATCACAAAATTACAATATTACAATTGTTGTTTCACGCCCTGGTTGTTTCAATAAAAATTCTTGATTCTACTAAGATATCTGTTGATTTTGTCATAACCATTCATGTAAACGAAATTGCTGTATTCAACTGCTGTCACTTGACCGAGAACGAAGACAGCAAAACAAAAATCCTCTTCATTTCACAAGAAATGCTTCATATTGAAAATTTTCAATGACAAAGAAAAATCATTTATGTCACTAATAGTACTGTTGTTGTACCGTTGAATTCCACTATGTCACGTCATCACACTCTCACAAAATCACTATTTACACAGTCACTATTTCTACTAACAGCTCAAACAGAAATTTAGCATTTATGTCAGTTTCGTAATGGTCATTTCATGTAAGTGAAAGTTTGCAGAAGAATATAAAGTTTAATTGTAAAACAAGTTTTCCATGTATTAAATTGATATTCCTACACTATAAATGTTTTAATTTCATCTGCGTGATACTATTTGTATTTTCCTTAAAGGTAAATTTACTGGGACTGGGTCATTGCTCAACTTTAACGTTTTATTACTAGTTTGTGGTACGTGTCTTTGCTGGGTGTCATTGCCAAACTGCTAGCATGATAAATAAAAAATGAAAGTTTAGTTAAAACAAGGGACCGTCCATAAACCACGTAGACCAAAATCTGGTACTCTTTAACCCCAAATTTTTCAGGGAGACGTTGTATTACTTTGTCCTAAGTCACTGGTAGCTCAAACTGCTCACTGATAGCTCAAACTGCTTTTGGTAGTTTATATGATGAAATTCTATAACACGGTTGAACAAAATTAAAAAATACTATATCGATTTTAATTGGTTCTTTTCGGCAAGCATTAACTGAGAGAGACGAAAGATATGAAATGAAAAGACGGATAGGTATTCTAGATTGAATCAGTTATAAATTTAGAAAGAAATGAATTCTTTTTTACCTTCTACTTGAGGGGGTCGAACACTAAATTCGAGTCCCCAAGTATGGTCGTGTAACAAGTGTAGTTCTTCACCACACCATCACACTTCCCGCGCTTGTCCAAACGGTAAACTTTTATTCTCTCAATGTTGGCAACATTTTTATACACATCCTGTCAAATTTTGACGCATATCGTACGATTAGTTTTTGTTTGGCGTCTATAAAAAGAAGTTGAAAAATTTTCGTGTGGCGATTTTTATAATGGATGAAAATTTAGAACAACGGCTCGCCTTCGAAGCGCCATTCGGTCGATTGTTGTGACGTCATATTCATAGATCCACACCTCATCACCAGTTATGATGCATTCGATGAATGTGGGGTCACTATCTGCGTTGGAAATCATCTCTTTGGCCTCATCAACACGACGCTGTTTTTGAATGAAATTGTAACTTGTATTGTAACGATTTTGTAACACGATTTGCTTCGCCGATTCAATGTTCTCTTCAGTAACAGATGTTGTTGGGCTGCCAGGGATCTCATCATGATCCAAACTTTGAAGCGATTATACCACTCGTATGCTTGTGTTTTTCCTAGACACGATTCACCAAAGGCCTTTTCTAACATTTTCAACGTTTCGGAACACTTAAATCTATTTGCAACACAAAATTTGACACTTGTGAACGAGAGTGGTCATTTACGTTATTACAAATTTCATGTTCTAAGTCGGTTTAGGTTACACGTATCGTGCATTTGGTTAAACTGTTTTTAATGAACATTTAGGGGTTTTGTTGGTTTGTGCAAAAAGCACATATTTTATTTCTATTTTTTCGCGTTTCGCCTTCGGCTCGTCAGTGCTTAAAGCAATTCAAACTGTGTTTTTTAATGTTTTTTTAATCAATGGTAAGAAACGCGCGGACGGTTAACTAAGCTAATCTAAATGTCTTGAAAAATTTTACATATAATTATGATACTACGTAGACTTTGGTTAAACCGCCCCCCTCGTAGACTAACGTAGACTTTCGAGAGACCCCCCTCCCTAACGATAGTGAGTCTACGTGGTTTATGAACGATCCCCAACAATCGATTAGTTGTACCAAATTTTAACCAAACAAATTCAGAAAAACAACTAATATTGTAGTTTTGTGATCGCTGGCTTTTCCGTGCGGACATTTTCAAAATACGCTGAAACGAATGATATGTAGAATTCCAAATTTTTGTTCCACCATTGTAGCGAATTGCATACCCATTTTAGATTTATATAAACTTAACTGATAAATGAAATTGTTCAAATATGCTAAGATACCGAGGACATGTATCTAGTTCTTAGTGTTCTATGCCCAATAATTATAACTATCGACAAAAACATATCACTGACGATGGATTTTGAGAGCAATAAATCACGCATGGAAAATTATCGTTGCTAAAGGGTGATTTTCTAAGAGCTTGAGAACTTTTTTAAACAATAAAACGCATAAAATTTGCAAAATCTCATCGGTTCTTTATTTTAAACGTTAGATTGGTACATGACATTTACTTTTTGAAGATAATTTCATTTAAATGTTGACCGCGGCTGCGTCTTAGGTGGTCCATTCGGAAAGTCCAATTTTGGGCAACTTTTTCGAGCATTTCGGCCGGAATAGCCCGAATTTCTTCGGAAATGTTGTCTTCCAAAGCTGGAATAGTTACTGGCTTATTTCTGTAGACTTTAGACTTGACGTAGCCCCACAAAAAATAGTCTAAAGGCGTCAAATCGCATGATCTTGGTGGCCAACTTACCGGTCCATTTCTTGAGATGAATTGTTCTCCGAAGTTTTCCCTCAAAATGGCCATGGAATCGCGAGCTGTGTGGCATGTAGCGCCATCTTGTTGAAACCACATGTCTACCAAGTTCAGTTCTTCCATTTTTGGCAACAAAAAGTTTGTTAGCATCGAACGATAGCGATCGCCATTCACTGTAACGTTGCGTCCAACAGCATCTTTGAAAAAATACGGTCCAATGATTCCACCAGCGTACAAACCACACCAAACAGTGCATTTTTCGGGATGCATGGGCAGTTCTTGAACGGCTTCTGGTTGCTCTTCACTCCAAATGCGGCAATTTTGCTTATTTACGTAGCCATTCAACCAGAAATGAGCCTCATCGCTGAACAAAATTTGTCGATAAAAAAGCGGAAACCGAACACTGATTTTGGTAATAAAATTCAATGATTTGCAAGCGTTGCTCGTTAGTAAGTCTATTCATGATGAAATGTCAAAGCATACTGAGCAAATAATAATGCATGAAAATCATAACCTCAAAAAATCTGAGCAAATACTAATGCATGAAAATCCTAACCTCAAAAAAATCACCTTTTATAATACAGATTCAACACCAGATCGGCTGGAAAGAAAACCATCATCATTATTGGCCCGGATGAATGACTAAGCCCACGACGTTGAAATAAATCAAAATGTGTATACTGTTTCACTGTGACTGACGGGACGCAATGTATAAATTCTTCATCCTTCTGATACCGTATTCTCAGTCTGGTCGAGAAATTCGTTCATGATCGACGTTTGAGTCGGGTGCGCAGTTTATTGCACAAGTTTAACGAGCGTCGCATACGTAAACGTAAACGCAAAAAGTATGTACAGCTTGGACGCAAACACCAACCTGCCTCCGTTGATGATTTGGCGACCGGCAGAGAGTAAGTGTTGTTGAATAATTGATTATTTTTGGACTTCAAAGAATTTCTAATGATTGTTCATTTTGTTACTCAACTGTTTAGTTGTTGAAGATACAGTGGACGATGTGCTTCAGATTATACACCTGGATCCTTGCATTGGAGAAAATGGAACGGCACATCGGACAGAGAGATTTGAGGTCATGAATCGGAGCAGAATCGATGGCAGTTCCTCGTTGCTCGTGGTTAGAAGAGGTCAACCATTCAAACTGAAGGTTTACTGCAACAGGCCGTTCGATGAGGATCGAGATGTGATTGCAATTTTGTTAGCCGTTCAACCGATGAATGGAGAAAAAATAAGTCATGGAAATGGAACAGTTGTGTATTTGCCACTGAAAAAGTGTGCGGAAAGCGTTGATGAGAACGGATCCGACTGGGACGCGTATTTGGATGCTGTAGAGGATAACGCGTTCACATTAAGCATCCGGACATCAGCTCACGCTTCAGTGTCCCGTTGGGAGCTTGCAATCGATACTAAACTGATTGACTCTGACCAAACGAAGAATTTTGTGATGTCAGAACCATTATACTTACTTTTCAATCCATGGTGCGAAAGTGATCCCGTTTTCTTAGAAGGTTGGTAATTTCAAGAGCATTGAGTGTGGATAAGTACAATGTTAAAAATCCATTGAGTTGTTAGTTTTGCATTGAACAAATAATGTCCTTCATATATTAGTACTCAAACACATCAACTTGGATCTTTGTCATGTTTTACAAATATTTACATTGCAAATTAAACATTACTTCAACAGATGAGAAACTGCGTGAAGAATACGTGCTGAGCGACACTACACTCATTTGGCGCGGTTGTGATCGAAGTTTCCATCCTACGATCTGGAAGTTGGGTCAGTACGAGCGAGATGTTTTAGATTGTGGTCTTCTTCTATTGGCTAGTGTAGGAAGGGTTAGTGCAACGTATCGAGGAAATCCAGTTCGAGTGGCACGTGCTCTGTCAGCTGCGGTGAATAGTAATGACGACAATGGAGCGTTGATGGGAAATTGGGGAAAGGATTTCCCGGACGGAACTGCTCCAACCGCTTGGGTAGGTTCGGTTAATATCCTGCAGCAGTATTATCGCACGAGACGACCTGTTGAATATGGACAGTGTTGGGTGTTCTCTGGAGTTTTGACGACAAGTAATACCTACTGACAGTTCAGTTTTGATATTTGTGTTATTATATCCTTTTCTGTTCTAGTTGCTCGTGCGCTAGGCATTCCCAGTCGAGTGGTATCTAACTTCAATTCGGCCCATGATTCGGAAGCATCTCTTACTATTGATTATTATTTTGGTGAGGATAATGTGCATTTACGAGATTTCAGCACGGATTCGACGTGGAATTTTCATGTGTGGAATGAACTGTGGATGCGTAGGTCGGATCTCGGAATAGGATCCGATGAGCTGTACGATGGCTGGCAGGCTGTTGATGCGACTCCCCAGGAGATGTCAGATGGGATGTACAAACTGGGACCAGCACCGGTTAAGGCAGTCAAACGTGGAGAGGTTAATGTTCTGTATGATTGCGATTTTGTGTACGCCGAGGTCAACGCAGATGAGATCTATTGGCGGTATAGGGGACCCAGTCAAGCTATGAAGCTAGTGAAGAAGGATCCAGCTAGAATTGGACAGTTCATTAGTACTAAGGCAGTTGGAGAATGGCAACGCGAAGATATCACAGATTGCTACAAATTTGGAGAGCGAACTTGTGACGAGAGAATAACAATGATGAAAGCATTGAAACAGACAAGTAGTCCATTTACAAGGTTTTATACGAATGAAGAGTTTCATGACATCGATTTCGAGATCGATATTAGAAATGATGTTAAAATTGGTGAGCCTTTTACGATTGTGGTGAAGATTAGTAATCGTTCTGAAGAAATTACGCATCCTATCGAAGGAATCGTTCATGTGGATACTGTTCTATATACCGGTAAACTGAGAAAACCATTAAAAGCGATTCCTTTCAATTTAGATGTGCAACCGGACAGTTCAAGTTCACTGGAGTTGCAAGTCGACTTCGATGAGTATTACAACAGTATTATGGACCAGGCTTACTTCAAAATCATCTGCTCGGCTAGTGTGAAAGGAACTAACTACGAATACTTCGCTCAGGAAGATTATCGCGTTAGAAAACCAGATATAAAAATTCAGTTAGGCAATGAACCGGTCAACGGAGTGCCGCTTTACGTCACAGCTACTTTGCTAAATCCGATGCCCATTCCGTTAACAAATGGGTCGTTTAGGTTCGAATGTTCTGGTGTTTGGCAAGCGGTTGATATCCCTAGCGACTACATCGAGGCAGGTGAACTGGCGACCGTTAAATTTCGCATGATGCCGCATTTCGAAGGAAGCGCACAGATCGCAGCCAAATTCAATGCAGCCGAGTTAAATGATGTAGATGGCTTTCTAGCATTTGATGTGGGCGAAAATATGGACAGAAATGCTGGACGTTCGTTACAAGATGCACTCGTATTTGCATAGTAGCTAAGAATTGTTGTTAACTGAAATTTGAATATATGTACAGTTGATTCTAAGTGGTTTGTTTTTTGTGTCCTTGAACTCGTTTTAAAAAAGCGGGTGGGTAATGTCAGATACATAACTGGATGACGAGGAAATTAATAAAACTGACACGTTTCCTTCACACTTCTGAATATCGATGATCATTCTGACTAGTTGATTGACTGAGTGAATTGAGCAATTTTACATAATTTTACTTACAATGAGAATGATGTTGTTTTGTTTAGTGAAGCTCGAGATATTGGCAATTTAAACCCTAACACTATTCCTCCCGTTTGATTTGGAAAGACGCCCCATCGTAAAGTAAGCCGTCTTTAAGTCAAAGCTTTGTTTCTAATAGTGCACAGTTGCAACACAACGACTATTTTACAAAAATGCAATTGAATGCTTCATCTTTTTTCATATCTTCACTTACGATGTACAATTGAATAAGGCAGTGCAGAAGAGAGCAATAAAATTTTGCGGTCGCAGAACCGCAAAGTCCTCGGGACATTACATTCCTTTTGAGAAAGTTTGGCATTTCTGTTTCAATTGACTTCGCCGCCGATTCTTAGCGTAAAGAATCATTGCATGGCTAGTACTACGATCCTACTGACACTAAGAATCCTTTCAAGTTGGGGCTCGAACATACGGCAATTGGCTTGTAAGACCAGCGCCCTATGCATTGAAGTGCCAGCGGTGTGAAAAGAATCAATATTCGCACTTGCCTTATGAAAAAGTTCTCTTTGAAACCTGCATTATTACACGTTCACAGTCAATATTTAATGGAAGAAAATATCAAAAATATTCATTGGGATATTAAATTTCCTCCATACTAAACCAGATCGAGTGCATTTACCTCAACTGCGAATTTTCTTCTACTGGATATTGTTGGGGATAGTTTTTTTTTCATTTTCAGCGCGAGCGGCGTGTGATATCCTGAGTGTTGAGTTGAGAAGTGCACAATTGCAGTAACGATGATTATTCTACAAAAATGCAATCGAATGCTTCATCTTTTGAATCATGAGCTATATATGATATATGCACAATACTAAATTGAAACTAGTTATATGCTACGTTGGCGCTGTGGCACTATGACCCTGATCATTCTGTTTGATAGAGTAATATAATTATAATAACTACTAGATTATGCCTCACACTAGTGCTGAGCAAATGTCTGATATTTCAGTTTGTAGATTTGACGGTAGAAAAGCGTAAAATTGAAGTTACTAAAAAAATATGTATTGTTCGATTCATGTTTCCCACTTTCATGCAACACGTGTACAGTTCTGTGACCCATGAATCACAAATGCGTAGAGTTTTTAGGAACAAAATTTAAACATGATGTCATCGAAGGCAGTACGGCCAATGCCATGACATCACAATCCAAACCGTGGAAGAAGGTTACTTTTTTTCTTTCAGTTTATAATTTTGTCTACACGCCACGGATGTATAGTGTGATCAAAAATACCTCACCGTACGGTACTCCAATTCTGCGTCGACCCTAAGGGGCACGACTAAATTTTACGCCGTCATCGAATACGTCAAAACAAGCGTGACGACATGAGTCAGCAACCACTTCGTAAGAAAGACGAACTTCAAGATGATGAATGATGGTTTATTGTGGCCGGTCTGCGATAGGTCGCCTATCCGGGATGATCGGCGATGAAAGTCCGTGGGTATTTTGTTCACAGCATCCACAAACAGAAGACATTAGCGGATGATTCGCTTCTACGATCATATCCTTTGAAATGAGTGTGGGAAGCGTGTTCATTCATTCATAAAGCGCGAATATTTTGATCGATAGAATGCACGTTCGAAGTTTCAGTTCAGAGTCGCACTAGGGATGTGAATAACTCTACTAGCTATTGAACAAAATTCTTACCTTCATCCACCGATGAAGAGTTACTAGTTGCATTTCAGCACGTGCTTTTCTCAAACAAATAGTATCCGAGATGAGATTTGCTATAAGAAAAGTTGCAGATCGGTAGCGTTGCCAGTCGAAGTTCTAGCCGCGCGCGGACCAGTCGTGGGGTCACGATCCGTATTAAATAGTGAAGAATAGCTGTTGACTGTCGATTTATATTATTAGTTGAAAATATATCGATGGTTGCATTTGTCATCAGTCAGGAATAAAACAAAATGAGCTATTTGTACGACTATGTGGAGCGCTTGCTACCGACATCCTGGAGGCGGAAGCGGATCCGACGGCCAATGGTGCACTGGACACCGCCAGAATGTAATTGACCATTGTTTGTATTCGAGTTGCTTGTAGCTAAATAAAGGTGTTCGAGTGTTTAATATGTGATTACATCATATGCTATTAATGTGGTGCGGTGTCTGGAGCCGTTATTGGAGTTAGTCTAGGGGTGCTGACAAAAATGTGTGTGTGTTTTTATTCTATGCAGTCAATATGTAAATGATGAATTAAGTGGGCCGATGTTTGAAAAGTGTCAAGTGAACATTTTTCAAAAGTGAGTAAGCGTCAACGCTATTGTGTGAGATGGGATGGTGCGACGATATGATTGATAAGCGGACGGCAGATCCAGGAGCTTTAAGAAAAACCCAGCAAATCAACATGTTTTATTATCTCATCATGCAATAACTGTCAATATTTGGATTTTTAGCCGTATGTCGTTTTTTCGAAACTTCAGATCTCTGGGAAAATTCAATGTAATATTGGCTTATCGAAGAAAGCTAAATCGATTTTAACTACCTTAGGTGTGAATGGGGGGACTATTCAATTACATCCGAGGATTTGTATTAGCAATTCCAAAAATGGGTAGTTAGTCATCAGACTTCGCAAGCTCTAATTTAAACAAAAATCTTAACCCGGGCTGGCGGTTCAATGCATGGAGCGCTGGACCTACAAGCCAATTGTATGTTCGAGTCCCGGCCAGCAAGAATTCTTAGTACCAGTAGGATCGTAGCACCACTCATGCAATGCGTCTGCACGCTAAGACTTGAGTGTGAAGACCAATTCGACTGCTTGATAAAAAAGGCAAAGGCCTACATTTTTTCAGAATTTTGCCTCAAAAACTATAAATTAAACAAAAATGGTATTCAAGAAAAGTTTTAGTAAATTGATTTGACACTCTGAGTATATACTTAAAACAAAGTTTAATTACATTAATGAAAATTGGAAAACTGACCCAAAAAAAAGGAATTTATAAAGATAATTTTACTATATTAGTATCTTTTCGAGAGTAATGATGTTAAAACTAAAACAATTTAGTTACAATTGCAAAACAGCGATTTTTCTTTTAGAAGAAACCTTTTATGAAGTAATTAGAAGTCTTAGTGACATTCATTGCCCGGAAGTATGGAGCAAGTACTATACTCTATCAATTTTCCAAGTAACACATCACTCAATAAGTCATGTGACTAACTGAGAAACACACTTTTTTTGCTAAAAATCGGGTTCATTCGTCAATTCTAGTTCAAGAGCAATTCAATCATTCCAACCCTTCTTTAATTTTTCGATAACGTGCTTTAAGTCTATATCTTTTGCCACAAAATACACTTCACATGAACTGCTTTTTCATTTGAGTTGAATTTTTTATCGGTATGCATTTTTTTTATATCGGCTGCCAGATCTGGACTATACGGTGGATAAGGTAGGATGTAGTCCGTTCGATATAATTATCGTTGCCATCGACTTGAGAATCGGTGCATTATCTTGATGAAACAGTGTTTTTTTCTTAGACAGATGAGACCGTTTTCGTGTCATTTTTGGATTAAAACGATCTAACAAGGCTATGTAGTATTCGCTATTGATTTTTTTCCTTTCTCAAGATAGTCGATGCAGATTCTACCATGCGCATCCCAAAGTACTGAATTCATAACCTTCCCAGCTGACAGTTGTACCTTTGGACGCTTCGGACGTGGTTCACCGGTTACAGTCCACTCAGATGATGATCGTTTTGATTCCGGAGTGAAGTGATGGATCCATGCTTCATCCATTGTCTCATATCGACGTAAACAGCCTGATTTATTACTCGTAAACATGGCCTAAAACTGCTCTGAATCTTCAAGATGTTGTTGTTTTTGATCGACTGTGAGCAAAAGCGGTACCTACTTTGAAAAGCGCTTCCTCATGGTCAAATGTTCATGCATAATTGTAAACACATTGCCCTCTGATATCTCAACGGCCTCTGCTGTCTCACGCAGTTTCAATTTACGATGAGGTATAACGAATTTGGGGACATTTTTGATGTTTCTCGTCGGTTTATGTACCACCACTTTAAAATTCAGCAAACCAATAACAAATGTTTCTTTTCTATGGAATAGAGTCCGGATATCATTTTTGAGGCCATTGCTGAGCTTGCATAGTATTGTTTTTCATCAAGAAGTGGTGATAAGTTAATACACGAAATTGTTTTCAATCCATTATTTTGAAAATGATACAAATGACTCCACTTAAATGACTGTCACTTTTTTGCTGACTAAGGTAAGAAAATTTCGCGAGTAACATTTTGAAAGTTGGTGCTTTAGAAACTTCATAGTCACTGGAAGTGTAGGTTAAGGATTTTTTCCACAACGACCAATATCTTTCTATGATACTTCTAGAATACATTGTGCAACTTCTATACAGCGAGAAAGTTTTCACGGAACTTGCTCTGTACTTTCAAGTTGCCAAAAGTACCACGCGTACTTTTTTGTTGTTGTGTACTCTCTTTCTCTCTTTCCGCGTGAACTTTGAAGCAGCAAGAAAGTGGATGGTTTAAGTAATTGGGGTTGTTGTTGGTTGTTTGGGTTTCTAACATCATTTTCATTAATAATATAATACTGAGTGGTATAAAAAAATCTCATCGCTAGGTGCTAGGTGGACTAAGTAAATTCTTGTAAAACTAATTGCTTTAGACAGATGGAAATAAATAAATGAAAGGAACCTCAGGCTCAAAATTGTTTCGATAACGAATATTGTGACATTATTCCGGGTAATCAATACATAACAGATTCAAATAGAGAAAAAATGTTTTACAACCTGTTATTTGAGAACAGCTACAGCCATTTTACACCTATTGGAAACGCTAGTTGCAAAACATTATCTTTGCTTTATTTTAGATGTTTTTGCACATTACATGTTCTACGGATGAAATAAAATGAATCTCGCAGCACTCTGACTTCAAAAAAGTATGGATAGTATATTTAGCATTCAAAAGTTTTCAAATTTTGAGCTACGATTCTTGCTTTTCTTGTAAATTTTATGCATTTTTTTAAATTTTCGACACTTTGGTGTCACTGAGCTACGGCGCGATAGCAATATGCAGCAGAAGCTCAATATAAAAAAAATCCGGAAATATGATGGCCTTACTGGGAGCTAATAGCATCCTATCAAACAGTGGAGAAATACCTTGACAAAATGGACGCTGTTAAGGTCAAGCCAGAATTTGAACATGACTGAACAAAAACGAACCGTAGATCGCCAACCCTCTCAACGTGTCAAAACTGTGGTCGATACAATTTTTAGTCTAACCTCATACGGAGGATACTTTACATACTTTTGTTGTTTAAATGGAAGAGTAACTGATCGCCAAAGCCACAAAAAAACGGGAACAATGGTTTTATTATTATTTATCATTTATTTCGACCGGGTTTAACCTATTTTGATCGTTAGCCGGGTTTTAGAACGGTTCACTTCCCAAATCGATCGAGCCGTGCTATCGGCAATTGTCAAAGTTATTCAACCGTTCCAATTATTTAAATTATTTCACTTGTTCCTTGTTTAATGCAACAAACATTTATTCTAACAGTGTCATACCACGAAGTGTACGTGAAGTACGTTGATTGTTTATTATAATATGAGACTTGACTAATTATAAAGAACGATATAATCTGCATAGCTGGTTATAATGTTATAGAGAGATAATTGATATAAGTGTGTAGATTAACTTGTGTATGTGTGATGGTTGTTTGATCCAGTTTTTATCTAAATTATGGACTAATCTGATTAGAACTAAGGTTATATACATTTTTGAAATAGTGCAAATAAGGCGTCAGAGTAGGAGAGATTTTCTTCTTTTTCCAAATTTTTCAGGCTGGATAGGAAGATCGGTGAAAATCTCAATGTGCTAATAATTAGCTGTCTGGATAATTTGATACCAAACTTTGCGTATCAATTTATTTAACTGGCGTCCATAGCATCCAGAAAAGCAAAATTAATTGCTGCAACATTCGTTTAACAAGAGTCCAACCTCTAACGAAGTTTCACTGAACACTTCCTCTGAACAGCTCATCATGCATTGGCATTAATTGAGGTTAGATTGTCTACCAATCGCTAACTAATCAGTTTTATTCAGAATGGTTGTATGCAATTTGGCGGTGAATATTTATAGTTACACAGTCAACACAAATGATGAGCAGTGCTAGGTTGGTAAGCTAATTCGAATGCACGAAACTGGAAATGCGAACACGCGCCCCGTGGGTGTTATTAGACATTGTTTTGATTCGCGCTTCTCGCGCAACCCACCAACCGCAACGTTGAAGGCGCCCCGGTTTTTATGAACAGTGTACGCTTGATGCGGGATTTGGTTTTAGCAGCCGAGTTCTACGCTCAAATTTGGCCGTTTTTATGTGGGTGATGCGATCAAAAATGGATTACCTTTTGCCTTCAGGAAGTGACCATTAAACGACGACATTAAAAATCGTAGTAACAACCTTGGCCGAATTTTCTTCTTGTTTCTAGGTTTTCATACTTCCCAGATCGAGTGTGGGATGTTTTGTATGATTGATTACTTAGTATGCAATAAGTATGACATAAACAAGTGAATCAGTGTAGGATTAGTTGATAACATTTTTAAATCTAGAAGTTTTTCAAATTTAGATTTCGTTGATTCAAACGTTTTAAGTTTTTTAACAAGTTTTCCGTAAATTGTCCTGACTCCAATCAATCAAACATTTTGTTATATGTTTATTTTGACATGACTCAGAAACAGACATATACGATTAAGATAACTTTCATACTAGTGTCATAAAGTCTTATTATTCAACAAATCTTGTTATGATGCATCATGAATCAGTAGTACTCAATTGACCGGAATAAATGTAATCAAGAGGTCATTATTGATTCTACTGAGTCATGGATGCACCAGTAGCCATTTGAAAATCCCCTAAGAATGCTATTTCAGGCGCCATGCTATCAAGAAATGTATTCTGATTCATTTTAAAATTAGTTGACGGTGGTGAGCAGGGATACCAAATGTGACGTCTTTTCTTCATTCACTTTCGCATAGATGTAAAAACATAAATTATCTCAAATAATTGTGTTAACCATGGCTAATTTACTGCCCAAAATATTCGGAATTTTTTTAGTGTATTGAAAAAATAAGCTATTAAAAGTTTTTCAGATGATACAGTCAAAAATAAAAAATAAAAATAATTCACTCAACTAGACTATCGTCAGTGGCTTTATTAGTGACTGAAAAAATCAAAATAATGAATGAATAGTTATTTAGTGAGATTGACTTTTCAAATGTGGACATTTATTAGTATAAATTTCATTATTACTGTTTTGAACAATATGATAGGAACATAATTACAACAATTGTTTTTATGTAGCTGCATTTTTAAGCAAAATAAAAATAAACATCTAGTGTGCCTGTGAGATTTTAAGCAATACGACTATTGCTGATAAACATCTCGAAAAAAATTAAAATCCAAAGGGCCAAATTCCTCGTTCTGCGGTTTCCGTGGTGTCATAGGTGTTTGCGTGTTTACACCGGTCATTCATAATGCCGGAAAATGAAGAGGGAGTTTATCTAACAGTTTAATTCACCTGGAACAACAGCCAAGAGAAAAATTCCATCATGGAATAGCAAGAGTGACCCTGTCGAAAAACGATACAAAACGTACGAATCAATGTTGGTCCGCAGCTTCCGTCTGCGCATGGTGGTTTTGCGCATAGTATTGGAACTCGACGGGGAAACCCGGGCCGATCCGCTTATCGGTCTCTTGTATCGTGACGCCGAAGGGTGATCAAGTACAAAACGTATACATAACCGTTGCCATACAGTATGTTGGATACCGGTGAGATCGTTTGATCGTTTGATAACGCTATCAAAGGGTGATTCTCAGGAGGTATAGGATTGGATTTTCTGAAGAAACATAAAAAATTTGAGAAAATTAATGAAATCTTTATTGGAATCGATCGAACGATCAATAAAATTTAATGTTTGAATATGATTTCATGGAAATTTGACCGCGGCTCCGTTTTAGATGGCCCATGTACAAGGTCCGGTCGTCCCGGTTGGTGGTTCATTGCATAGGGCACTGGTCTTACAAGCCAGTTGTCGTATGTTCGAGCCCCGACCTGGAAGGATTCATAGTGTCAGTAGAATCGTAGCACTAGGCATGCAATGGTTCTTCAATCGGCTGCGAAGTCTGTTGAAACAGAAGGTCAAATTCCACTACAGGAATGTAATACCAAGGCTTTGCTTTGCTATGTACAAGGTCCAATTTTGGCACACTCTCCTACATATCGGCCGGTAATTCACGAATATTGCCACCGGCCCATAATCCACACCAAACAGTGACATGCATTGGTAGCTCTTGCAATGCTTCTGGCTGGTCTTTACTCCAGATGGGTCAATTTTGCTTGTTGACGTATCCATGACGGAAGGTGGCAATTTTTTGATTTTGCGGATTGGAAAGATATCCTGCTTCTGCAAAAAAGCATGCTTAATCCCGCGCGAGTGCATTTCGGAAACATATTTGGCTATGCGGATGGCCATTTTGTTGAACTTTTGGTGTCGATGAGTACCTAGACCCATTATTATACGTCCGATTACCCGATAATGAACTGAAATCGTTACGAGAGCTCCGAAGTGGCCTAGGAAGAATCCATGGGTCGTAAACGTCATGACGTCTGTTTTCTGGCATTATCATGGTATACTTTTGGTAGACTAGCCTAGGAAGGTATAGTGGAAGTAAATTTGATAAGCAAATAACCATAAAAAATAGCAAACTAGAAGGGTTTACTGAATTGTTTTAATGTAATTTTCTCTTTTCAAATTGATGGTTTTAACACTTACCACTATGGTATTCCAAAACGAGAACTCGAATCTGAACCAATTTTTTTATAATCACTTACCCTTCAACACTTAGAGATTTTTGTTTCAATCCCTCACAATATCACTTAGAGTAACCATATGTCAGGAACAATTTGAAAATTTTTCCTGAAATTTACACCGTATCAAATTCCAATAAAGAATAATAACAACTCAAAACTTGAATATTAGGCAACCCATAACTAATACTTTAGAATCTACAAAGTTATTGACAGCGTACCGAGAATTAGATACATAAGCAAAATCATCAGTAAGAAAATTTTGGGTACGGGCCTGCACAGCAGCTCAATTTAAACTACCAAGTAAACGCAAAGTTTACACTACTTATGTCACACTTTTTTGATTATGTACCGAGGTGTAGTATCCTTTTTGATGACTCGAACGAAAACGAGTGACAACTGATTTGCCACTGGCGAAACGCGAAGAAAATGGTAAATATTTTTCTACGGTTCCATCGGTAGCTTAGAGCGAATTCTAGACCTACCCATAACACCGCGACACCTAAGGAAGAGAATGATGAGTCGTCGTCCTTCCGGAAAGTATGTGAAGCATTCACATTTCCTCTCGACTTTATTCTTTATCCTTTCCTGTGAACGATGGAAATGGAGGCGGCCGGCAATGGTGGCTAACATGCTGTTAAAATGTTCAATTCGAATTGGAATGGTATCAATTCCCAATATCATTTGCTAAGAAACTCTTATTAGTCAATCAAGAGAAAACATGATGTACAATCCACCAAGATCATCATCACAACGCAATACGACTATCACGAAAGATTTAGTGAAGAGCATGTATATCATCACGAGGATGGGTGCGGAGATTCTCCATCTTTAATTGAATCTGTGTATATCCTATCCTGTCTCACTTAATACGGTAAAGAGCTACAGTTAGAGAGACATACAAATCTTGCGAATGAATCCTTGCTGTATTTATCTGAATAAGTTGTAGCAAATTGTTCCGGGAATGCAGGTTACATCAAATGAGCATTTTGGAAGCTGCAAAACGTTCAGAAATGTAATGCCAGAACTTTACTTTTTCAGAATCCTTTTGGGGATGAACTTCTATTCTCTAGCTTTATGTTTGGTTCTACTCGTTAAGATCAGCACATTTCAGCACAGTTACCTGTCTGAAAGCATTTTTACATTTTTTCTGAAAATACCTATTAAGGACAGAGGACTTTTCAAAATTTCAAAAGTTTTGCATCACAATAGCCCAATACTACTCGTGAGACGTCTTACCATAACGGCAAGATGGCAAATCCACCCAGAATAACACATTCATTTTTGCTGGCACGTTGTTGACTTAAACTTGTTGGTTAGCCAGCCTTGCAGTGTTGGAGATTTTACTCTTCAAATCCCAACGGATCCATGTAGTATTTCAAAACGCTATTTGTTGTTGAACGAGAAACTCCGAGTGATTTTGATGCCATGATGAACATGAGCGGATTTTCCACACTTTTATGGAAATTTTTTTCTCGCACTTGTTACTCTTTCGACTCCGTTTTCAAACAATACTTTTGTGTCAGTATACTGTATATCAAAATGTTCAAACACACAACGACATAGCGTAAGTGGTTCTGGTTACATCTGATAATGACAAATGGAAAAGATGACGTCTTCTCCATTGCTGTATAATAAACAATAATTTTATTGATTGATACCAACTAAATGTTTTGATTCCTAGGTAGAAATAAATTGAAATCGCGAGAAATTGTTAGAGTCCCGTATTAGAATTACATCATATCGAAGGTTGATCTCTTCGAACAACTTTATGATAATATGGTTATTTAATATGGAACCAGACACCTAGTTGATCGAACTGTCTAGATTGATCATCGCTTCGTCGTGACTTACAATTATCGTGAATCGTTCCAATGGGTGGCATCTATTCGATGCAATCTATTAAAGAAGGAGCATCCGTTTTGTATTGTTTGCTAAATCGATCAATGATGATATCCAATTTTCAACGCGACAATAAATCAACTGTTTCAAGCCACTTTCATCGCGGGTTTTACAGTGCTTGTATATTTGTCTTGCAGAGTATACAAACGTTTTCTGCTTCAGCATTTGAAGGTTACACATATAATAAATTACATGACACTACTAAGTAACGTAAATTTATTTCGCATTATCATATACCTATTCTCCAGAGAAAAAATACTGTTATAAAGTTGTCATGAAAATTTTATAGAGTGGTTTGCAAGTAGTATAGAGACGTTTCCCACATAAATTTTTTAGAAATCGACAGGAGCCAAAAGATTTATGGGCACAATAAAATATCGACATACTTATTCAGATACTCACAAGAAAGATGTAATGATATTTTTGACGAAAGAAGCAATCATTCTTTTGCAAATTCTCATAGGTGAATTCGAATACGAATTTCGATACGATGCTAGATTGTGGCTCAAACGTGCTTTCTCGAAATTCACTGAATTACGTCATTGAAAACTATACGTGTCTAATGCGCCAATATTCCGTTCGTCTTTTTTTAACTACAGACTCATTGGATGTCCTCACCGTGAAATCGGTAGATCTGTGTATAGAGGAAAATGGAAAGCTTCATCACACACGACGATTTGAGCTGATGAACAGGGACGAACGGAGTGGGCCTCTTCCTCGGTTGGTAGTTCGAAGAGGACAAGTGTTCCGTCTACGGTTGCACTGCGATCGGCCGTTGGATCGAAGTCGTGATGCCGTGAGTTTAATTTTTAGTGTAGACGAGGAGGAACACCCGACGCATGGCCACGGCACCTTGGTGGGTGTGGCGTTACAGCAATATCGCTATCAAATAGAAGATCCTTTGGAATGGGGTGCTGCTATTGACTTCATAAGTGGTGATTTGCTGGAGATTCTAGTGAAGCCGGCTGTGACAGCTCCCGTTACCAAATGGAAGTTGGACATCGATACGAAACTGCTAAGCGAAGGTTTCGGTAAAAGTTACTCGCTGCCTCAACCGTTTTATTTACTCTTCAACCCGTGGTGTCAAGATGATCAGGTGTACATGGAAGGTAATGGACCCTGTTGTTGATCTCTCTAATTACCTATTCAATTTTCCGATCATGTTTTCCAGACAAAGCTTTACGAGATGAGTGCGTTAAAAACGACACAACGCTCATTTGGAGAGGTTCCTACAATCGGCTCAGGCCCTCGGTTTGGAAGTTCGGTCAGTTCGAAAAACATGTACTGGATTGCGCTTTGTTGTTGATCGCCAAAATAGGAAGGGTATCTGCCACTCATCGGGGTGACCCGATACGAGTTTCCCGTGCCATTTCTGCTGCTGTGAATTCACCGGACGACGATGGTGCTCTGCTGGGTAACTGGAGTGGTGATTTTTCGGGCGGAACGGCTCCGACCAAGTGGGTTGGTTCGGTAGAGATATTGCAGCAGTACTACAAGAAGCAGAAACCAGTGAAATTCGGGCAATGTTGGGTTTTTTCGGGAGTTGTTTCTACTAGTTAGTATATGGTTACAATATAATATTAGTAAGCATTGTTTGATAATGTGCTGTTTTTAGTCGCAAGAGCAATCGGAATTCCTTCACGGGTGATCACAAATTATTCATCGGCTCACGACACGCAAGCATCGCTCACCGTTGATTATTTTGTGGATCACAATGGTAAAGTTATGGAGGAACTGAATTCGGATTCTATCTGGAACTACCACGTGTGGAATGAAGTTTGGATGCAGCGACCCGATTTAGGAGTCGGCTCGGATGGAGATTACGGAGGATGGCAGGCAATTGATGCCACGCCACAGGAAATGTCCGATGGAATGTTTCGTTGTGGGCCAGCGTCGGTTCTCGCCGTCAAACTTGGTGAAATCGCGAAACCTTACGACAACAACTTTCTGTTCGCTGAAGTCAATGCGGATAAGGTGTTCTGGCGTTACACCGGTCCGGCTCATCCTTTAAAAATGCTTCGCAAAGACGTGTTCGGTATAGGGCACTTTATAAGCACGAAAGCTGTTGGTAAGTGGGAACGTGACGATATAACCAGCACTTATAAGTTTGCTGAGAAATCCCAAGAGGAGAGAGATACCATGATGAAAGCATTAAAACAAGCCAATAGTGCTTTCAGTAGATACTACTTGAATGAAGATTTTAACGAGGTATACTTCAACTTTGAATTGCGGGATGATATAAAAATTGGAGAATCTTTCTCAGTGGTAGGTTTTGTTTCGTTTTTATTTCAGTTTAACATTAATTAACAATTGTGATTGTTCTAGATTTTACAAATTAAAAATCGCTCATCGGAAAAAATGCACAGAATCAATGGTTCTCTGAATGTGGATACCGTTCTGTACACGGGAAAGAATCGCGAAACAGTCAAAGTCGAGCCCTTTAGTATAGAGGTAAATCCTAGCTCTGAGGAATTTATTAAAACGGATGTTAGTTTTGATGAGTACTACAAAAAACTGCGCGATCAAGCAGCTTTCAATATCTCCTGTTTAGCTACCGTCGAGGATACGGATTATGAATTTTTCGCTCAGGATGATTTCCGTGTACGAAAACCTGATGTAAAGATTAAACTATCCGACACTGCCGTCTCACAAAGTCCAGTTGATGTTACAATTTCACTGCTGAACCCTCTCCCGATTCCTCTGCGCAAAGGAATATTCCACGTTGAAGGGTCCGGAATAGCCAAACCTCTGATATTTAAGGTAGTGATATAACACAATTGAATCGCCGAAAGATTTTGAGTTGAATTTTATGTTTTTTAGCATTCGGAAGTAGAAGTAGATGAAGTTATAAGCAATACATTTAGTATGACGCCTCCATTTGCCGGTCGAGCGACGATTGCTGCAAAGTTTACATCTAAGGAATTGGACGATGTTGATGGGTTCCTTGCTTTTGAGGTTAGCCCACGGTTAGAAGATATACTCATGGTGACCACCGAAAACGAAATCATCGCGCGAACTGATGTGCTTGATTAGGCTTGCCATCAGAATAGATATTTTTGCTTTATGGAAGTAAAGTGTGTTCATGCCATTTAATCGCTGCAGCCAATTTAGTATTAACTTACAACAGCCAGTGCAGGTTCCGAAACCTTTCTAACCATGACAATATTAGAATTATAACAGTTTGTTGATTATATTTTATTTACTGAATATTATTCATACAATACTGGAACACTGTGCATGAAAATATCACCTACTGAGTCCTCTTCCGAACCTTGGTTCTGCGTTGGTTTCTAGGAAGTGAACACCTCGTGCTTCAATTGGAACAGCATCGCCCATTGGAACAGCTCCCGAACGGCAGTTGTTGCGTTTATACTGGTTCAAATCTTCGCAAGGATATGCCATGAATGCATTTCTAGTGACGATAGATTCTGCGTAGTACTCGTATGATCGACCGTGACTGCAAGCACCGGTAAAGTCGTTCATTCCGCCGCATCCGGGTTGGTTGGCCCGTCCGCCGTTGGGATAGAAATCTACATGGCCGAGATTTTTATCATGTCCCAACATACCGGCGCAAGTGTGAATAATATCAACGAAGCGAGCATCGCTAGGATCAATCAGTTTATCTGGTTGTTGATCTTGAAATCCCGGAAGGGCAGGATCAAGTCCCGTTACCCGAGCCACCTTTCCCGACCGAACAAAACTTCCAGCAAACCCTGAAGTGTGGGCTCCTAAACTATGTCCTATGATGTGAATCGAGCTGAGATCAGTTCCTCTTTCCGCTACCATTCGATCAATCAGTGCCCCTACGTGTCGGCCTACGTCGCGTGTAGCTGAAGCCGACTTGAAGTAGAAGGTGTCATGAGCCAGCGGACTCCAATCAACGACTGAAAGACAAAATAAATGCGAGTTGATCTTGCAAAATATTGTAGTTTAGAAAGTTACCAAACACATTCATATCATTTTGTTTCAGATACGCTTCCTTTATTAATTGGCTGACGGGACTACTAATTGAATTGCGCCAACCATGAATGACAAATTTGGTTGGTAAACTAGGATCGTAAGATAAATCCAGTTTCAATGGAGCGGCAGGATCGTTTATATATTTGAATGATTTCGGGTTCTGTTTGGTGTTTCTGAAAAATTGAATTTAAAAATTGAAAACAAATGCTTAGTGTTATAATGCAAAATATATGGCCGAGTTTAACTTAAGCATAAAATCTGTTTAGGATATTGGTAACATATAAATTTGACTAAATTTGAAGGAACACAAACAATGTTTGCGCAACCAGGCTTCTATAATAAAGAGTAAACAAACAAGATAGTGATCGAGCGGTGGTTCGGGAGAGCAGCCCCGACCAGGACAGAAGATTAAGTTCCGCATCCGGAATGCAGTTCCGGGACATTCAAGTCTTTCAAAGGAAGAGATCCAAGAATTTTGTATGTTAAGGCTTGTTCGCGATAAATCTGGACAGATTGAATTTGGAATAAACCAAATTTTCTTATTTTTACGTTTCGCATTCAGCTCATCAGTGCATTAGCAGATTATGTTGATCTGCTAATGCCACGTCGCGGATCAACATAATCCGCTAAGCAGACGTTAAGTACTTGCTACGTACAAGTCACTTGCTTAAGTCCTTCCTGACGTCCCGAAAGTACGAAACATATTGACGGCATTCTGACCGCCAACAGGTTGTAGTCATTAAGGGGTTTTGGTACCTCTTGGGTACCGGTTTGTGCAAAAGTACACATGACTAAATTTACTTATTTTTACGTTTCGCATTCAGCTCATCAGTGCATTAGCAGATTATGTTGATTATGTTTCGTACTTTCGGGACGTCAGGAAGGACTTAAGCAAGTGACTTGTACGTAGCAAGTACTTTACGTCTGCTTAGCGGATTATGTTGATCCGCGACGTGGCATTAGTAGATCAACATAATCTGCTAACGCACTGATGAGCTGAATGCGAAACGTAAAAATAAGCAAATTTTCTGTTAGTTCTATCCCAGATTCATTTTCTTCATTCATTTTTTCTTCATTCCGAAATGCTCCTCTTCGCCGTGCCGTTGCATGACAGTATAAAGACATTCTGGAAAGTTGTAGTAAATAAGTTTCATCGTTAATTATCACGCAGGAAAACTTTATCAAATATTTGTGATTCAAGTTGCGAGTCCAGGTTTTAGCTGTCACATTCTGTTCATCATTATGGTTCGGAACAGTTTTCACTTCACACCGGTGCTCTTCTATCGCTCCCAGCCTTCCAAGCTATTGTTAAACGTGTATTGAAAGATTTAAGAACGTTGTGGACAGTGATTGCAGGAAAACCAAGCTTTTTTGCAAGTTTTCTTACTGATAGATCCGGATTTCCATTGCGATCGCATTTGTTAAAAGAGAAAGAACAAGTCTTGTTTCGGAATATAGTGGCTGAACTTCAATTTTTTGACGAATGTTGGAATCATTGAATTTCGAGTTGCAGCTTTTGGACTACGAATTCCAAGAGTAAGAAAAGCCTCGGAAATGTGAGTTGGTAAAATTCAAGCGTTACATATTACTCTATATACCCTTTTCTTGAGGGAGGATTTTGCGGTACTATCCTGCTATGGTTTAGAGGCAGATGGTTCTCCAATCGTGTCTTCGTTCATGCTCCTGTTGTTGATGTTGATGTGAGGCTCGCTAGAACGATTTCAATCCCACAAGGTAACTCACTAGGGATAACAAGAAAACAATTTCTGCACACTTCGTTCTCGATGAAAAGAATCTACGCGTTGAGGCATTTTTTTTACAAATTATTGCTTTTACTTTTTACTTTGCAAATTATTGCTTTGGCAGGTTAAACGAATTTTGGTATCGGTTTTTCTTGCACGTTCTTCACACCTGGTTGCGTTTGCTCTTTTAGCAATATTACAGTTTCATTCATTGTTAAGTGAATCTCGATATGTATGAAATCGAAGGTAGCATTAGTTACAATGACGCACTTCACACGAAGTTGTTTGCTTATACCGTTATGACTGAAAGTGATTCATGACTGTATCGAACGAAACACAAAACCGAACTCATTTATAACGTTGTGATTGTGGAACGAACCAAGCTCGTGCATACTCATATGCATAAGCCATGAAGACCGAAATTTGAGAATTTCAACCCCTTCGTAGACATTCGTATACTTTATTAGATTTTATATTTCACTTTTTGTAAAAACACTGTTATTTCGAAACGAACATCGACTCTCTGAGATTAAAAATTTTAAATGACGTTTTGGCGGAAATAGAGTTTTTTTTATTAGAAAATCAAGATAAGAAATGTGTAATTTTTCACAAATCTTGATTTTATAATGAAATTTCGTGTGAATACATTAATTTCAACAAAGTAATTCATTATTTCAATTAATTGAATGAACAGTTTTGCAACATATTTTCTTATGAATTATTATCTCAACTAGATAAAGTTGCAATTGATGTTGGCGTAACTAAGTTCCTTCAACACACTCATATTCTTCATAGCGTTACAGACATCCAGCATTTACTTACTGCCTATGCAAATAGAATGTGACATCGTCATTACAGTTGGTACCGGCCCGTTCCGCCGAGGTATCGTTGGGTGTCGTCAGATCTACAATGTGCGGCATACCCTGATCATCCGGCAGGAACATCCAGGTAACTCCATAGTTTGGATCAATACTTCTCATCTGTTCCATGTCACACTTCACTACAAGTAAAACAAAACACGAAAGCCGATCAGAGATAATCTGATATTGCTGTTCATAAACGGGTACTAGTTTTCACACATTCAAACAGATTCTTCAGCAGCATATGTTGACACATGAACGTAATCAAAAAGTCAAACATGACAGCTTTTCATAGACGTTTGCCGCGATCGGACACTGAACCAACTGATCATGTTACGGATGCGACTGTGGTTAACTAGCGACGCTTTGATAAATCTAACGATTCTCTGATTGGAGGCTCTTGCAAATAATATTAAAAAAACTTTTTTCCACACTCTGGATAGAACTGATATTGCCGCTTAGAAGTTCTAACCAGTATTGTGGCTTTGGTGTTTGATGGTATTGTGAAACTCATGCGCGGACATTTGTTAGCTAATGACTAACAGTTTATTGACGCCCAATGGTGATGAGATGACTTGTGTGTTCAATTATGGTCCAAGGTAAATAATTATTTCGGCAGTTTAAAATGTCACGCTCCGCTCGTTAGTATACGCATTCTATAAACATTTGTAGGCAGTTAATTCGGGACGGGCTTGATCTAACTTGCAAAGTGTTATGCGAATAACATCAATGAAGAATTAGAATTCTGTCTTGGAACTGTTTGCACACTTTTCTTAAAACAATCCAATATATAAAGAGTATCCACCTGGAAAAACTATTAGTGAAGCTAGAAAAATTTTCACTTTTACGATATCCAACACTTTCATACTTTCTTTTTCAAGAATCGAAGGGAAACTGAAGCATTTTCCGCAACACCTTATTCATTTTAAAGACTTTTACTTTGAAAATGATAACTACCATAGACGCATGACTGTTATCGGTTTCCCAGTAGTCATATGAACCTTCAAAATGAAAAATTCGCTGGAAAACAGGTTTTGTCTTGGGGTACTTCCTCGGTATGCCTTACGCCATGTTCGCTGAGTTTATTTCACTATTGCAAGACACAATACTGTATATTGGTTTCTACATTCTTTGGTTTCAGTAAATAGTAGAGGTACTGGTTTCTGAATAATAATTGAATACTTATCAATCACTCCGTTTGTGTATTACCTGTTAATAATAGCGCAACAGAGGAATTTATGTAAGTCGGAAACTGTAAATTTTTCAACAATTGCATCGAAAAAAGGTTGTAGGAAATTAATTGAATACTTAAAAGAATGTATAGAATAAAATGTTGGATGCTTTATTTGGGTTAAAATTAAAAAAGTCGCATCTGTAATTTTTTTCAATAGTTTTTTTTTAAACATAAACTTAAAACCAGCTCGTGATATTATTCATACACAATAATTAACATATTCCAAGTTGGCGAAAGCGATCACAAAAATAAATCCATCGGTTTTAGGACAGTCAGTCTTGTGTCGGATTGGTTTATCTATCGTTGCAAAATGAATAATTTTCCTTACTGAAGACATGTGTAAAGTATTACCCAAACCGGAAAATTAGAAATCTGATGACTTATTGATACATTCTTATATATAAAGGCTGTGAAAATCGACGTTTGAATCGAGACTTGGAGAAACAAATGTCGCATACCATTAGACTCAGCTCGTCGAGATCTCCAAATGTGTTTGTCAGATTTAAATGAAAGGTCCTATGGTTCCATGAACTACTGATGAACTTGAACCGGATCCGATTTTTGGTTCCGGAAGTACACAGTGATAAACCCAAAAAAAAAAGAAAAATGTGCACTCATTTTTCTCGGAAATGGCAGAACGGATTTTCACCACAGATATGACTGGTCTTATGGACCCATAGACAGCTATTGAATTTTATCCGACTCCATCCGGTTCCGAATTTACAGAGTGATAAGTATTAGAAACATTAAATTTAATGATCGTGTTTTTATCTAAGCAGAAGGCTTTTTGTCTCATCGATTACTATTCAATGTTACTCGGATCCGATGTCCGATTTTGAAATTCCAAAGTGTTGAGTGTTCTTAGAACAAGGCATGCAATGGTTCTGTACGCTATGAATCGGGTGCGAAGTCTGTTGAAACAGAAGGTCAAATTCGACAGAAGCAATGTTATAGCTTTCACTAACATGGTGTGTATGTCAATTTTTTGCTGTGATTCTGAGTGACTGTTCGTAGCAGATAGCGATTGTGCTTCTTCGATAGGTAACTCAATTGTCAAAATAAGATTGGTTATGATTTTTCATACCGAAAAGCACATTAGACGGCCATATTCCGATACGTGCGTGAAGCGAGATATTGACACAAATATGCTTCTGGAAAAAGCCAATGAGTTTCTCTTTTGCACAGTACGGGTGGAAACAAAAATTCTGATAGTTTTGCTTAAGGTACATATTCTCTTACTTTGGATTTTTTATGATTATTTAGAGTTGTTACTATTTTATGATTATGTAGAGTTTTCTTACATATACAACATCGTGAAATATTTCAAGAATTATTGGAGTTTTATTTATTGAATTGGGATAAAATATTTTCAATATAATAATAGGCACAATCGCATTTGCTCATGTATCTTCGAGAACATGCATTGAAATTACATTTAACTCCAATTTCCACTTTTAGTGCTGATATTCAATGATATTATATTGATCACTAGATCCCAAGTTAAAGATATTTAGCTCACATCAAGCAATGATATTGGTTCTGAGCTTAGAAACCTATAATGTATTTCAAAAGGAATAATCTTTGTACTGTAAAAGGTGGACTATTTCGTGAAGGCAACAATCCGTCGTATCATCCTACAGGTTTACTATCATTAATACTAAAAAACCCTTCCTAATCCACCTAGTGTTGTGATAATGCCTTTCTCTTCTTTCATAACAGTATCATGAAAACACTGCTTCAATGCTTTTGCATTAGATTTCGCTACCCAGAATAAACATAACTAAACAACTGCTGTTACAAAAGCAGTTTTCCGGTAAAATAAATAGTTTTACGACCACATTCCATATCCATTGCCATTCGTGTTTTAAATTAATGGTTCCTATTTTGCGGGTTTACTTATAGAAGGTAGGTAAATCGTTATTTCGCAATAATTTCTGCAAGAGGAAATCCATTTAGGAATGTGTTTGTTGCTGATCGAATTTGTTAGTGGAAGTAATCTGAAACTGAAATAATTTTCCCCGAGCAGTCATAAGGAAAACGGAAGAGTTTTAGACTAAGATTTTCGTTTTTCTTGAATTGTAATTTATAGCAGAATGAACGGATTGGTTTATTTTTTAACCATATGGAAGATTTGTTGATTAAAATCAGGAAAAGAAGCGCCGGAAGTTGTTTCTACGCACACATTGTTGACATTACTCATACGCTTGCAGTATTGTTGCTTAATTATGTAAAATCTTGCTTCTTAATTAAGTAAAATCTTTTTTGTCTTTTTTAGAAGCAGAATATGAGATGTACTTTGAAGCGAACGTCAAGAAGATCCACGGTCTAGAGAATCTCGTCGGAAAGTCCCGCCTCGATGTTCCAAAAGAATAAGGTTGATAAATTTGCCAAGAAATTCTTGGCGTGGCAAGCGATTTGTGGGTGTGGCAAATTTAGTAAACCGTACACGACGATAGATATAAAATTTTTGTTTTAAGCCACCTAGTAGCGTTATGATGCCTTTCTCATATCTATCATATTCTCATACACAATACTGTGGTGTTCTATTCAAAATGTTTCTCTTCGATTCTTCAACGAAACCAAGGGAATTGTTTGTGCATTAACTAGTATAACGTACAGAATGAAACACGATAAAAGTTCCACTATTGTAGGTACTTCTGGCATCGGAGCCCGAGAACTGGTATAATTGATGTCGGCTCGCATGGCCATCAACAAACATGACGTAAAAACTCTACTAGTTTTTATTTAAATTTTGAAGATTTTATACGATTTTGACATCGTACTCTAAACGAAGGTGTAAATTTTTGTTGAATCATAAAATATGCAGTAATTTTTGGAAGGACCATAAGATCTATCATTTGACCCTAAAACTGGGAATATCGATTCTGCAATCTCTGAGCAATGTGAGTGAGTTCCATTTTTGGGCATATGACTATTATTTCCCGTCGTTAATCGAAAACCGGGACCCAAGATAGTCGAAATCGGTTTGGTTGGCTGCCGACTGATAATGGCTACCGATTGAGGTAGTTCTGAGACCAATTTAGATTTGTTTTACTTTTTTTGTTTCGCCGCTTCTAGTGACGGTATAAAATTTTTAATACATTTTACATTATGATTCCGAAACCGGAAATCAGATCCTGGTGAAATTCAGAGATTTTGTATAAGACCACGAGACCCTTCATTTGAATCTTATGAATCTTGTGCAAATCGGTCGAACTATCGCTGAGCAAAATGAGTGAGATCCATTGTGGAATACATGACCACTATTTCCGGTGCTTCCGGGAAACCGAAGACCAAGATTGTCGGAACCGGCATATTGCATGTTGCATTTTCTGACAAATCAATAGCTTTCGAGTGAATTAGGGTAACAGAGGTATTTTGACCACTTTAGGAAGCAGTTGTACAATCTTGTGAAATTAATGTATTAATTCAATACAAAATAGTCCAATTTCAAACAGAGATTACTAATACACATCTTTTATACGATATGAAGCATGTTGTGACATGATACTACCAAGACTGTGTTTGTAATTGTCAATTCCAAATATTACGGTACATGAAGTTTTCGAAATCGAAAAACAAATTTAATGCCGAAAGTCTTAGAATTGCATGAAACGTCGAGATTTAGTGTCATCTCGAAAAATTTGTTTTTTGAAAAAATCGACTTTTTTGGACTTTGTTTTTAAATAACACTAAATCTCGACGTTTCATGCAATTTTAAGATTTTTGGCATCAAAAAAATCTTTCAATTTCGGAAATTTCATGTATGGTGCTTTTTCAAGATCGAAAATTTTCAAACTTTAACCGCTGGGCAGCACCCCTTACCCATGTCCGATTTAGCTCAAATTTTGCATGAGGACTTTTTTCGAGGTGCTTAAACTTTTGAACAGTAGCGCTTTACGAAATTAGAGGTGATCCCAAAATATTGGCACCCTTATATACATTAGAGCGGTAAAAAACAATATGTTTTGTCGGTTACGTCACTTATACCATTATATCTCCGGAACCAAAAGTCACAGCCCTTTGGTCTTCGAACTTGATCAATGGTCCGATAGTAGCTTTTAAACGAGCATAAATTTGTTAAAGTCGGTTCAGCCATCTCTGAGAAAATTGAGCGCGTATAAATATCTTCGAAAAGTGCACACACACATACAGACATTTTTCGATCTCGTCGAACTGAGTCGAATGGTATATAACACTATGGGTCTCCGAGGCTCCGTTCAAAAGTCGGTTTTTCCAGCAATTCTAATACCTTTCTATTGAGAAAGGCAAAACGCATTGCGTTTAATTAAGTAACAAAACAACGATTATTAGTATGTTTAATTAGAAACAGGTTCGTCGCTCCCGGAAATTGGTCATGTTGAACTGTCGTCCAACTAAGCATTTTTCCAGCATTCAAATATAGTCATATTATTGGAAACAGTAGAATCGGTTCTTCAAAGGAAACTTGTTCTATAGGCGAAAACTGGTTCGGTGAGTAGCTTCTTTATAGTGTTGTGTAATCAGCATAAGTACTAAACATAGCCATTTACTGTGATAGTGGTTGACGTTTCAAGTAGTTTATGTATTTTGCTTCGTTATCAGGAAAAAAGTAAAAATATGAGCATTGCTTTTTAAAGTGACAAGACGTGAAGGAAAGGAATGAAAATAGATTGCTTGGTAAATGTGTGCATAAATCATTATATTTTACATTTCAGTGAGCCTAATGCGAGCTTAAAACTGGTATTGTGTAGTGCTCCATAACACTGGCTTCTTTCAGTTGAAGTCTTTTTCTAAAATCCGTCAGACTGTTTTTATAATCAACATTGTTTTTCATTCCGTTTTGGTTAGGAATGCTTTGCTTCTCCTTTGGAGAAGTTTCGAATTTGTTCCTATCTTGTTCTAAAATTTTTCTAATATACTCTTTGGTTAGTTTGTTTGTTCCTACATGGTTAAAATAGGGCCAATCATCACTGTTGGCATTATTTGGATCTTGAGAGTACGGCGTTGGAAACTGTTCCACATTATTGAAGCTCCCATCAAGTTTACCCCATTGATCAATATCGTTTATGAATGGATCTCGATTTAGTCCAAACTTGTTGAGTACGTGATCCTTCTTCTGTAAACCTGTAGTGTCAGTCCATCGACCTATAGCGTAAGGGGAATCCGAATTGGTAGAGATCATGAACATCCCAGTAGTTCCTGTCATACAGTCTTCGCCAGCCATAACCTGGAAGTTGTTATGCGGGCAAAAACCCAACAAGTAATAGATATAACTATCACATTTCCAGCCCCAGAATCCTGTCAGACTTCGTATAGATTCAGCGAAGTAGTCTGGCGCTCGATGATGACTGCACGCCATTGGATCTGTAAGATGTTAAAATTTATTATTAGCAAATTATGCAATCGGACACCAACATACTTTGACCAATAGACCAACATCCCGGTTGGATGATTCCACCGTTCATATAAAAATCCACATGCCCACAGCGCTCAATTTTACCCTGAACAAGTGCGTTTGTATGAATGACGTCTACGAATGCCGCGTCCGTGGGATCAAGCTTATCGTCGATTCCGGAAGTAATAAAGAGGGGTAGTGCCGGGTCCAGTCCGCTTATTCTTTTTAATTTAAATGGTCGCAGTTTAACCGCTACGTAGTTAGTCACTTGTGCTCCCAGGGAAAATCCAATAAGGTGGATATTGTCTGTACCAGAATCTAGAAGACGCTGAACCAGTTGGGCTATACATGTTCCCACATGCTTGGTGTTATGGACTGCGGACGGATAACATGGACCTGGTCCCAGTAAGCTCCAATCGACGTAGAACAAATTGTAACTGTCTCGATTAAGATATTCTGAAACATTGAACCAGAATTAGAGTAACACTGGAAAGATGAATAATTTAGCATACCCACCTCCTTTCATGTTAATCAAAGGCGCCAGGAACATATCCGCATTATAACCGTGGATGATAACTTTCGTTGGGAATGATGGGTTAAAGTATGACGAGCTGAGATTTGATTTCTCCAGAGTTTCGTCGATATGTACGTACTGGCGATCTTCGGGATTAGATCGAGTGTATAAATAGAATTTAACGTCTTCATCCGGGCACGCCCGCTCAATTACCCATGTACAGGAGCCTACAGTGAAACTGCTGCGTGACTCGCGAGCGACAACTGAGATGGCGTTGCCCTCTTCTAGAGACAGTAGCAAAACTGTAATAAAGAATGAAAAAGCGTTCCATGAAAACCTCGTCGTTGTAACGTTGATGCTGCATACACACTTCCGGTGAGGCTCTTTACGTGTAAGCACGTTAATTCGCGGTCAGTGCGTTAGAAGCTCAAGTAATTCGCGAGTAGGAGAGAACATTTTTTCGTGCTGCAGTGGCTCGGCGGTGCGACGTTACGAGATACCATTGGCAGTCAAAAACAATAAAGTCCTAGGGGCTACAAAAGAAACCGATGGATGTATGATCATTGTAACCAACCAAACAAAGAAAGAAGAAGAAAATACTGCATACACATCGGGTATTTATCTTCTTGTTCTTAAAATAGAATATTAAATTATTGGGTGTTTTGAGAGTTTATTTCTGAATTCGACTAATCGGAAGGTACTCCTGACATGTTCATAAGTTCGATGAATTGATTGTGTTTAATAAGATTGACCGAACATAACTATATTCTGTTTTACCCCAAGTCATCTTCTTCTATGAATTTACTGAAAATAAAATTCGAATGATCAGTGTTTTGACCAACGATGGTTAAACAAGACAGTTTGTTATGTTTTGTATATCACATCAAAAAATAGTTTCCATGAATCGTGCTACATTGTTTTACCCCAATTTTCCCACAAACACAGTTTTATGTTGAATTTAGATTTACAATTCCGAAGCAGATTCAACATGACTTATCAAAATTGGGTTGATTAAAATCGATTGATATTACGAACAAAGATAATAAAATTACAAATAGATTCAATGACCGCACGTATATTGTCAATTTATTTCATAAGTCATATAACTGGTTCAAAAAGAACCAAAGAAAGTTCACCCAGCGATACAATTTATAAAATAAAGGGTTGAACGGGCTAGTGCTGTCATTCCAAATTATATGTATTTGGATCACTGAAGTTGGATCAGTTTCTGGATTGTAGATCAATATTTATTCAAAGACTCTGTTAAAGAATAAATTGGGGTAAAACGGTATAAAAAAATTCGTGAGATTATTGAACCTATTTGTACCCTACTTTTCAGGGCTCTCTCCGTAATATCAATCGATTTTAATCGCTTACTTTCGGTATGCAAAAATAAGTTTAACTAGAAATAGCTTATGAAATAAATTGGGGTAAAACGGTATAACAAGATTGGTTCGGTTTTATTTGTGCTCTACTTTTTAGGGCTTTTTCCGTAATATCACTCGATATTAATTAACTGCAATCAACCTCCTTCCGGTATGTGGAAGAAAGCTCAATCAGAAACACGACATATGAAATAAATTGGGGTAAAACGGTATAACAAGATTTGTGCGTTCATTGAACCCTATTTGTTAGTTATTTTTCATCAACCGCAATCAGCCTTCTTTCGAAATGCGAGAGAAAGTTGAACCAATGATACGACTAATGAAATAAATTGCGGTAAAACGGATTAAACAGGCTACTACTGTTACTCCCATTGTATTTAACTTATCACGGATATTTTGTACATAGTATGAACCAATATTAATCGCTCGTATTTTATCTGCTTTTGAATTGTAGATCATATTTCGACTGAATATTATAACTAGAAAAGAAGTGTGGCAAAACGGTACAACGAGTTTTTTGCTGTCATTAAAACTATGTGCAATCGATTAGCTAGACTATTTTACATCAGAAACACTCTATTCGCTCTTCTGCAAGTACACCAAAACAGTGCTCACTGGTCAGTTTCAGTTTTTTCTTCTCTTATAATTTTTAGTTAATTTGATATCGTTAAAAACCGAAAAAAGGAAAAATTAACGAAACGGAGATATGGTAACGTCAATTTAATCAATACATTTTAGATAGAGCTATTACCAGAGTTTCAAAACGCACACATTTTAGTTACAGTTTATTTCTATTTTTTGTGAAATAAATTAAACAACGTTGTTTTTTACAAATTGTAGTACGTTGTATTCTAAACATAGGCCATCTGCTTACACTGGGTCTGACCCTGTCAGCTTGGAGCGATATTATTCTTCAGTCCAGCAACGCCATCGCACGGCATCATTGCTGCTATTTTGGCGCGCACGAATTTGACATTTCTCTCTTACTTCTTTGTAAGAGATTCGATGCGGACTCGCCTGAGGGCGCCATGTTAGCTAAAAAGGTTGTTGACAATGATTTGTTCGGGAAATGTGAGAGCTGGATATCTTGTATCGCCAAGTAATTATACTTATTTTTCTCCACCATCAATAAAAAACGGTAAAAAAATCGCAGGGAAAATAAGTTTATTTTAGACTTTCTCACTTAGAAAGGTTTTGAAATCAATGCGAAAATTGTCTTTTTACCGAGACTAGGAGGGTCGAGAGTCTTATACCATTTGATTTATTTCGTCGAGATCGCTCTAACCGAATACATCTTCCGGTTATGGAATTACAAGCTGATAACCCTAGTCACAAAAAATTCCGCAGTATCTGAAAAAACTCACTTTCTAGCTGCTTGAAGAACACGAAGAATATTTAACAACTTGAAAAATTCAGAACATGTTTCGCGAGAATTACCTCACTGAAAGCTGATGGAGATGCTTTCGTGTATTTGAATTCGAATCGTATTTGAATCCGTTTCGAGTTTAGAACTAGACAATTTTCTCGAATTCGAGTTCTCGAATAATTTGCACATATAGATAACCAGGGGTGGTGGAACAGATTTCACCCAGGTGTGGAGTGAAAATATATTTATGGTAAGTTGGAATGGAGGAGGGAGTTTACTGATGAAGGAAAATGATAAAAACTGCATTTCCAGGTGTGGAATTCCACATCCAGATATTATCCAGGTGTGGAGTTCAGTATACTACCAAATGGGTTTTCACCACCCCTGGTTCGAGTCGGGTACAGAGGAGATTTTAACTTTCAATCGGGTACGGATTGAATATATCGAATAAATCAAATTAGAACGGCTTGCTGGGGATACGTTTAATCCAGTTTCTGTTCTATTATAGATCTTCCATATAGAACTTCTAGCTGCTGAATTTGCTCTTAGAAGTCCGTTAAGATGCGTCGTGTGAACTTTTAAGTGTGAATGAATATCTAAATGTAATGTAGTTTTACCGCATCGCGTTCACTCCGACACGTTTGCTTTGATCAAATTAACTAGCTCGCACGCGCGTCCAGGCGAATTGCGTGACGCTTGCACTCTGACAGCAACCTTATGTCATTTTCGCTTGAGAAAACTGAAACTGACCCAGGGTAGTTTCATAAAAAAAATTGTTCACGAAACAATTGGTTTCAGTTTTCTCAAGCGAAAATGACATAAGGTTGCTGTCAGAGTGCAAGCGTCACGCAATTCGCCTGGAGGCGCGTGCGAGCTAGTTAATTTGATCAAAGCAAAGCAATGGTTTCTTTCTTAGCAAGGGCGATTTGAGCAAACCTAGTATAAAATCCAGGTTCGAAACTGACTCGATTTTTAGTTCAACAACGTTGAAACTAGGTTCGAAACTAGTTTCAAACAAACGTTTTAACAGTAGTTAGAGTGGGAGCTGGGTTAGGATTGGCATCAAACCAAAACGATATTAGAATCAAAGATAAGCTCAAGATTACAATGTGCCATACGATCCTTTGAAAAATGATCGCATGGGACATCAGTAATCGTGAACCAGTAGGATTAGTAATAGTGTAATTTTACTGACCCATCGTTAACAAGCGTCGAAAAACTCCAGAAAAATGCAATGGAAACAATACAAGTTAGAAAGGAAGCAAACATATGTAACACATGGATCAGTAAGTCCCGAGACTAAATCAGAGATGGCGCTCGTAGTAAACCAGTAACCACGTATTTCTAGAGTACTAACCTTTGCTTGAAACGGGTCAAAATTTTATGTCGATCCGACCAGAAACAGCTGAGTTATCGAGGTTGGAGTAAAGTCGTTTTGTAATTTGTTTAAAAAAATGGAAAAAACCGAGTTTCGTGTTTTGATAAAACTTTGTTTTTTTAATGTGTAAAAACACCGTGCAAGCGAAACAATGGATTGAAAAATGTTATACGGACTCTTGTCCATCAAAAGCAACGATTTGTCGGTGGATCGCCGAGTTTAAATGTGGTCGTACCGACACAAATGACGCGGAACGCTCGGGTAGACCTGTGGAAGCCATTACACCGGAAAATGTGAGTGAAGTGACAAAAATTATAATGAAAGATCGTAAAGTGAAGCTCCGTGAGATTGCTGAGATGACACAGATATCATATGGAAGTGTATTTACTATCCTTCATGAAAAATTGAGCATGAAAAAGGTTTTTTCCAAGTGGGTGCCGCGATTGCTTTCGATGGAGCAAAAACAGCAATGAACAAAACAATGAAAACAACAGCGAAATTGAACGAATTAGGCTTTGATCTGCTTCCCCACCCCCCATACTCGCCAGATTTAGCCCCCAGTGACTACTGGCTCTTTGCTGATCTTAAAAAAATGCTCCAGGGAAAAAGATTTGGCTCAAATGAAGAGGTCATCGCTGAAACTGAAGCTTATTTTGAAGCAAAAGATAAATTTTTTGATAAACATGGTATTGAAAAATTGGAAAAACGTTGGAACCTTTGTATCACCCTAAAAGGTGATTATGTTGATGAATAAAAAAAATTTTTGCAAAAAAAATGTTGTTTCCATTGTTAGTCTCGGGACTTATTGATCCATGTGTTATACATCCATCAAAATTGATTTATTGATTAATGGGATGCGACAAAAATAAATTATTAATAATAATTCTATGAATTTTTTACTTTCCTATTTTAAGAATCACTGGATATGCTGCATATTATTCAATATAGTATATTTTTTCAAACGAAAAAAAAAACATTGTCATAATTACGACGCATGTAGCGATCAGACGCTTGTTGTTTTGCTTCAATTGAGTCCTACTTAAGTGATACATTAGAAATCGCAGATCACTCAAGATAGAGAGTTTACCTTTGTGAGAATGCTATTCCTGAACTTTGTAAACTGCGTAAGTCTGATCATTCCGTTTTGTGCTTCTCCCATAAAGAATGACTATTACTGTGAATACCGACTTTTAAACTGATGTCATTTACCATTCCACACAGTTCGTCGAGATCGCCAAACGTCTGTAACTGAATGTATACATGTATATGACAAAAATTTACATCCACGTTTTCCAAGATCAGAACGAATTTTCAAACCTTAGGCTCAATTAAAAGGCACTGTTTCCTCAAAGGAAAATTTCGAACTTCATCTGGATCTGACATCTGGTTCCGTATGTACAGAGCAATGAGTGAAAAGACGCAAATTCAACAGTTTGCCTTTATAAAAGAAGACGAAAAGGCGTGCTCAATTCTCCAAAATAGCATAGAAATTGCTCTAGAGCTAGTCAGTTGATGACCTTCATATGAAGTGACGATGCATAGATTCTTTTATATTCGAAGACAAATAAAGGTCAAACGAACCGACTTCGCAGTGGTGAATGGAGGAAGAGGGGAGAGGGGGACATTCGTCTAGGGCGCTACGAGGGGAGGCAAAACAATCTTTGGTAATTTTTTTGTCAGTTTCCGATAGTGCAGTCGAGGAACCGTTTTTTTGCTCGCTAAACCGAATATAACTTCCGTATCTAGGTATTCCAATGCGACTTTGGTAATACCGATTTATAGTTCCCGATTCCGGAATTACCATGAATTGTAGTAAAAAACTCTAAGTGGAACTTATTGTTTTATTGTGGACACCAATCTTCACAAGCTTCCAACAAGATTGAACAGAAGGTCCAGAAGAACTCGCCGAATAACCATAATTAGGTTGAGGCCGGGTCAAAATAAACGATATAATAATAATAATAATAATAATAATAATAATAATAATAATAATAATAATAATAATAATAATAATAATAATAATAATAATAATAATAATAATAATAATAATAATAATAATAATAATAATAATAATAATAATAATAATAATAATAATAATAATAATAATAACAATAACAATAACAATAATAATAATAATAATAATAATAATAATAATAATAATAATAATAATAATAATAATACTAATAAGGTCAAGAGGTATTTTAGTTCTACTGACTTATATTCATTTTTCCACTGTTCCGCAGGGTGGTGGAAGAGTACGATGGGTAGTACTACCCACTGGAATTTTTCAGAGTGAAATTACCCACCTGAAATTTTAAGTTGAAAGCAATAGTTTGCGACGATGCAAAAATCGAAAGAAATTATTAAAAATTTAACTCAAAACTGTTTTTATTTGTAGTTGGTTCTCGAACAAACTTCTTTTTATTCAAGTGTCCAAGTGTAGTTTTGAAAATATTCCATTCTTATTAAGATGACTTCCCGATCTTACAGTTTACTGGAATCAAAATTTATTAACATTATCTAGAAATTTCAGAAACTGGTAAACATAAAGTAAAGTCATCAGACTTTACAGTCAGATTTGGAAGAAATTTGTCACACGTCTTCATGATAGCAAACCACTAATTCTGCATGGACGAAAACACCAGATTGACTCGAAACCAATACACACTGAGAAAAAATTGGAAAGCTTTTAAAAATTTCACTCCGGTGCAAACCTTAATGGTCATTCCTCGGAGGGTTATACTTTTTTTATGGAAATAAAATGTAACATCTATTTGATTAGTATTTCAAAAAATAAAGAAATTTCTGCTAACATAATTTAAAGCGTTTTTTAAAACTTGAAACTTCATTTGAACAAAATAACATGATTTTTGTAATATGTGCAATAATGAGTAACTTTGTTCCTAAAATAAATCCGTATAAATCTTTTTGGGAACGTTTAAATAGAAAGTCCTATAAAGGTAATTCAGGATACTACAATTCGATGCGAAACTGTCTTGTGTTAACAGACTTCGCCACCGTTTCTCAAGTGCACGGATCATTTGCATGTCTAGTGCTAAGATGCCATGGATATTCCTGGTTAGGACATACAGCAACTGGCGACTGATCTGAAATTCCTCGTGTATAATAAATATATCAGAAATATAGAAAAAAAAAATAAAATTAGCGATGAACAAAACTAAATGATTCGTCGGTAATCGCTTTTCTTAATACAAAGAAATTAAACTCAACTTTTATATATTTTTATTAGCTTACAAATTTATTAAAGGATTGATATTATAAACAGTAATTAGCAATTTACAAATATCATCAACAACACAACGAAATTGTAGAAGAAAGTGCTTAATAATTGTTTAAGATGTATCACTCATAGTCATGGTTTATAGTTTTGTTATAGTTTATAGTTTTTTCAATGATAGTAATTTAGTAAATTTACCCATCAAAACAATCAGTCTTAGTTGTGACATCCTGCGACTAAACTGAATTACCGCATTCGCCATCATCAGCTACGCTTATCAGAACGACATTTCGCACTACAGTTTACATACACCTTCATTAACTGATATCGTTTTACGCACCAATCACAAGTGTCACAATCGATATTTACATTGAACCCATAACACAAGTTTGTTTGGTCACTAACTATTCTCTCATCACGAATCAAACAAAACCCAATCACTAGTACTACTATTTGACTCCACTTTCGCCCATCGCTAGCCCGACAGGTGCACTTCGGTGCTTAGAATCACGGCAACTAAACTGAGCCATAATTCCATTCGAAGCACTCCGCTTTCGGTTACTGAATGGCCACACCAATGATGTCGAAGGCAGTGTCATCTAGTCGCACGTATCGGTCATTCGAATTTTAAGTAGGTATGTTCGCTTTCCTCTTCCCGACTTTTTTAAGCGTTCCGGCATGCACGATACTACACCGTAACTTCAGCTACTTTCCTTTCCACAGGGGTTATTATTTGGTTGCGACAAACAGTTTCATTCCAGGCGTGAAATTTCGGATCCTTCCTCTTCCCAATTATTCCAATCACATTGTTGGTGACTGAACTAACTCAGGTGTTTACCATAGGAGCACACAAGAGCCGAACTGGGTAGAGAGCTCACAGTGACAGGTGTCCATGCGTATGAAATCCATTGCTGGCTGGCCGGAGGGCCATGCTTTTGCTTGATGTTCGTTCACACTTTCATTAAAACTTCGTGCATTGTTTTCATCGAATAAACGCTATCTGGAACAGAGTATTTTCCATTCAAGTCACAAACTCTTGAAAAATTTTATCCATTGTTAATTACTAATTTTCGCTCACTGTTTGGTACGTCACCCTTGGCGTAATCGGTTTAATCTCTTGTTTTCATTTGACGCGTACAACACTAGTGTTAACTTCATTGATTCACGTTAAGAGAAAGGTCGCATTTGAGCGAAACTCTTCTTTTAGTTAATTACGAGTTCATAAAACTTCGCCACTATTGATCCACATTCAATTGGTTTATTTTCAAGGGCACATTTGACAGGATCAATAGCACAGCCGGTAGAGGTTTATAAACCACACTCCACTATCAGCGAGAACGCGTGTTTTACCGATTGTTGTGTTGGTAAACTGAATGGAGAATGCGGTGCGTTTAGTGGAGTGAAATAAGAATTAACGAAAATAAAACTAGATAATAATGAGAAAAAATTGTGGCTAAATTTCTGTTTGAGCTGTTAGTAGAATATTTTCACTAATAGTACTGTTGTTGTACCGTTTAATTCTAATATGTCACGTCATTACACTCTCACAAAGTCACTATTTTCACAGTCACTATTTTCACAAAAGTGTACCAAACGTTATAATACAGATGCGTATTTCGGAGTGTTATTTACATCCTTCTTCAGTGTATCGGTTTTACCGGTTTTACCGATACACTGAAGAAGGATGTAAATAACATTCCAATACACGTATCTGTATTATAACGTTTGACACAATTTTGTGAAAATAGTGACTGTGAAAATAGGGACTTGGTGAGAGTGTAATGACGTGACATAGTAGAATTAAACGGTACAACAACAGTACTATTAGTAATTATTATTTCATAATTTTGGTGGGATTATTACAACGGACTCATGAAATGAAACTAAAATTAGGAACACTCTTAACCTTTTGGACCAGTTTTTTTTAATGTTTTGTCGCTTATTAAAAGTGAGTTCTTTAGATTATTGAATAGTTATGCCTCTCTATATAACAGATTTTTGATATCTTTCCATCAATGTACTTAGATCATTTCCATCTTGATATTATGTAAAATAATGCTCGATTCACCTATAGTGACCTAATGCCTTTCAAATATATTTTAATTTGAATATAGCTTTTCGGTCAATTTGTTTTTACATGTTTACGTTACGTCTTCGACTCACTCACGAAACGTGAACATGTGAAAATGGTTTTGTGCGCCTAGCATAAATTTGGGGGTAAAAACGAACTTTTTCCCCTTCAGATTATCAATTTGTTTTATTTATCAATATTAATTTTGCGTTGCTGGAACATTTCGGAAGTTTTTTTCCACACGGATCGACCGAAATTAGCTCTGCGCCTAATTCGTATTACTGTTTTTGAATTAGTTGATTTTAACAACAAAATTTCCAAAATAACTATGAAATTAGCTAAAATTGAGAATTTACTTTGCTGAAAAAAACTCTTATTTTTAGAGAATGTGTTTAGTTGGCAAATATCCTGGACACAAACCAGCAATATTTCAATCCAACACGAAAATTTGTTTCTATTTATCTATCACCATCATTGCTGAAGGACAGCACAAAGAAAACAAATATGCAATTGGTTTTATTAACAAGTTTATTAGCCAAAAACTCATGGAAAGTGTCAAAGCAAAACAACCCATTAAAAAGCTAAAAAGGACAGTCTTGAAAAAGCCAATTCAACCATTTATGTTGGTTGAAAACAACGTTTTATTTCTCTAATTCAATTAAAAAATTAGTTGAATGGATATGAAGTGTGTCTTAGCTAAGAAATGACAGCACGTTTAGTTGGCGAATTCAACGAAAAAATAGCCATTTTAACAAATATTTTATTGTTAAGGGAATGAGGATTAAAAAATCTAAATTAGCAAAACTAAAAAGCTGTCTCAAAAAATAACTAACTAAAATCGGAAAATCAAATAATTTTTTCGCCAAAATGCTAATTTCGGTCTTTCCGTGCATCATCTTCAGGGCAGAATGACCAAAAATACCGTTCAGAATTGTTCAGATTCTTTCATTCTATATTTAAAATTTAATTAAAATAATCAGCAAAACGAGTCAAATCTAAGTCTAAGTTCAGACCATATTGGCTTGATTTTCATCAGCTTAGGTTTGAACCTGGCGAATTATTTTAATTTTCTCCCTTGCGAACAATTGAGGCAAACTTCTAAGGCGCAGAAATGCGCAGGATGGTACAAAGATTTTCAAAAAGTAATGAGAAATTATTACAAAATCAATTACTAATGAGCAGTTACAGCCGTTTCCTACCCATTTGAAACTATATATGCAAAACACCGTTCATGTATCGAACATTTTATATGGAAGGAACAAAATATATTTCACAGAACCTCAACTTAAAAAAAATGCACTGGAACGTTTTTAGAAAAACTAAAAATATGAAATCAAATATGTTTAGTCTTCTTCGTCCGCAGGGAATTTTAAAAATTATTTGCTTCTGTACCATTTAAGACTAATTATGCCTGTCAACCAGTGCCGCTTTTACCGAGGGGCAACAGGGGCACGTGGATTTCCGAAATCGAAAATTTTTCTTTGATGGCAAAAGTCTTAGAATTGCATGAAACGTCGATTTTTTCAAAACATTTTTTTTTTCGAGATGGCACAAAATCCCGACGTTTCATGCAGTTCTAAGACTTTTGGCATAAAAAAATATCGATTTTTCAAAAGATTCGAAATTTGTGTAGAATGAAAAATTGAGGGTTTTTCAGCATGATAATCCATACCAGACTAAAAACAAGGTGGTTAATGTATCATTGTACATGGTCATGGATGCCACGGCGTCTGTAAGCGTTGGAGTTTATTTGAAAAGACGAACATTTGTTGCCGTTTTAGTGGAAGCCCATGCATATCGAGCGCGGTGATTAAGGGCATGTTCAGGAGTGTTCTAGTTCTAGATGCATAGTTTATGTCAGTTTTAAAATTTAAACCGGAAACAAAAATTATAACAAAAAATATATATATATATATATATATATATATATGTTTCAAATATAGAAAAAAAAAATGAACGGCATCACCAGTTTTAAATTTGAACTGTTCGAATAAATAAAACTAGAACGGCTGACTGGGGATACGTTTGTTTTAGTTTTAGTTCTATAATAGATCACCCATATAAAACTTCCAGCTGCTGAATTTGCTTTTATGCTTCCTAAATTGCCCGAAAGATGAAAAAGTTTTATTGTCCGATGGATCATATTATGGCCATAAAATTAATAAAATGTTTTTACACCATGAAAATATAAAATAATTTTTCTTCTAGACATTTTTGATGTACTGCCAAATTTTTGCTTTTTCCGTGTTTTGTAAGTTTGAGGAAGCTGACGGTTAATGTACGATTCAGACGGTCCGTCTCCTTCCGTCACCGGAACGTCAGCTTCCGTCAAAATTAGTTCAATACTTTCTCTACCGGAACGTTCCGTGCAGGGATGTTATGTGTGAATGTCCCATGTAACGGTGACGGAGATTTACTACGACGGAAGGTGACGGACCGTCTGAATCGTACTTAAAGTATGTCGCTCCTCTACTGCGTGCGTGACAGATCTCTTTACTGCCAAATGATTCCCTGTTTCTCAAAGTATTGACATCGTATATTTTATCAATCTACTCACTATGGTAGTTTTGCGAGTAATAAGACAAAAATAACGAAAATATTTCAATTTCTGTTTTCTACACATCTTACACATCTCAAGGTGTAAAACACATCAATCGACATCACTAAAAGATGACCCGCAATAGGCCGATCTAACCGATCCTACTTCGACTTCTGTTTCTGCTTCGGTTATGGCTATAATTGCTAATTAGTTGCTACAGCTAACCACAGAACCTTTCATTTGAATCTAAGTTTGTGAAAATCGGTTGCGCCATCTATGAGAAATGTTAGAACACAAATTTTCGTTTGTTTTGCACATTTTACCCCATAACTCCGGAGCCCGAAGTCAAATCCAAATGAAATTCAGGAATTTAGTATGGGACCTAGAGAGCTTTCATTTGAATCTAAGTTTGTGAAAACCGGTTCAGCCATCTCCTAAAAAAGTTGGTGAATAATTTTCACAATTTTTTTCACATTTTATCCCATAATTCCGGAACCAGAAGTCGGATCTAAAAAATATTCAGGAATTTTCTAAGTTTGTGAGAATCGGTTAAGCCGTCTCCGAGAAAAGTTAGTGCAAAAAAATGTTACATACACACATACGCACATATCCATACACACAGATATTTTACGTACTCGACGAACTGAGTCGAATGGTATATGCGCAAAAATTATGATTTTTGTCATCGTTTAGACCCTATCCGCCCCCTATAGAGAAAGGCAAAACAGTTCGCTTTTTCAAAACGCCTTCAAACTTACCGTATGGGACGGGCATAGTCGATGCCTTTCAAGCAGCCTGCCTGGAATCGATTTCCAACTCCGCCCATATAATCAGAAAGTTTTTCTGGTCCGAAAAGGCGAATGATCTTAAGGTTAAAACCTCTATAACTAAAACAAAGAAAACTTACCGTATGCAAGAAGAAAATTTGTTTTATCTATTTTGGATTCGAACAAGAAATTGTTCTTAAAGAAAATTGAATAACCGATTTATTCGCTGCAAATTTCTACAATTCAATTTTCAAGTAATATTATCAAGTAATTGATGCATGCCCACTTTTATGGACAATATTTGATATTAATTTATTTCGAAATAAAAAACAATATTTGTTAAGTATTTCATTTAATTTTTCGCGATTTAAATGCATATTTGAATAAGAACTCGTCAATAATACTTATACTTCATTAACCCTAGCTAAAATAGTCTGAGATGTTCGTTATCGTATCGTATCATTGAGCAATGGTAACTACTGTGGTATATTTGTAAACTTAATACAGGAACGATTACGCTAGCTCGAGATTTTTTCGAATTCAACTAATGGCTATGGCAGATGCATGATTCCTTGTGGTGACAGTTGATCGAACGTTTTACGTTTTATCATGTTTACACCGGAGTGTCCACATTGAAATTCAAATTCAATCGTCTTGCAGTGTCCAGATTGTCATAATGTAGCTTGAAGTGGTCTTGAATTCCATTACTGGTTTCCGCATGTTTCCAAATGTGACATCTTAAGGAACGTTTTGTGAAATAGAAAGATCACTCATATGGCAAGTCCCCACCGCAACTTTGAAAATCGTTTACTCGACGATTGGTGTACGTTTCTTGCTCTGTTGCCTTAGAAACCCATAGCGTACGGTGGTTTCATGTTGGTTGGTACAAAATATACTCCCTCGGCACTAGGTCAAGATTGAAAAACAAGAAAGAAAGATGCAAAGAAAAAATGATAGTTTTAAATCCAGTTTGTATGTAATGAATTCGGTGGGGGTGGTATTTGATCGTGAACGCGAAAAAACTGTTCAGCAAAAAATGCGTATCGGAACATCAAGTAGACGGGAGTAGGTAGGTACGGATTTACAGCCGTCATTGTTAAGTTGGAAAATTCTACTCACGTATTCGAACAGCTCTCGCCCATCAAAATTCGATTGGAATCGAATAAATTGTTTTCACTGTAGCTTGCTTCCTGGATTCGGCTATCGTCGTCCGTTGATTGCTGATGTTGCTGTTCAGCTTTATATCGACAGAAGCCAAAAAAGTATGTGAAATAACTGGTACATTTTGTTGCCCAGAAGCCTTGCTTGCTGGAGATCGACTCGGCGAAGTAGATAGCCGACATCAAATGGCTGCAGAGAGGCTGATCTGCGCACCGCGCCGATTCCGTTTTATTTCCAATATTTCAAGGTTTATGCGCATAGGCAAAGCACCAGTTTTCCGCATCGATGAAATGAAAAAAAAAAATTGTAACGTAGCGAATTTAGTAAGCAGACTCGCGATTGTTTCTCGCATCATTAATCGAAATGATCTTTACTGCAAGCAGCCACAAGGAACATTTACAAATTAACATTAGGGCACCAGGTTAAATTTTATGACATTTTTCATTTAGTTCAGGGGTAATTGACCGATATTAATCTATTGATTTCAACGTACCAAGCCGCGATCATAGTAATGACTGCACTAATTGTACTTGTAACGAGCAGAGTGATCTCAGTCATAATTAAAAATTTTGTTCCTTCCAGTCATGAAATGAAATAGTGCTATTTAGTATCAAAGTCTACTGTTTTTCTGGTTTTATTGAAACTATGCTGTATTTGCAACAAATCTTTACTTTTTGTTTAGTTGTTTTATTTTGAATGTTGTGCATCCATTTAGTACATAATTACTCACTTTGATCATTCTCACACATTGGCTGGTTATGTCCCCCGTTGATGTAGAAATCAACATGACCACAGGTTTCAATCTTTCCATACATACCCGCGTTCGTATGTATGACATCGACAAAGTCTGCATCCGTTAGATCTAACTTCCATTGCTGAGGTGCAGTGGCGAAAAATGGTAGAGCCGGATCCAGTCCTGCGAACGTATAGTTTTGAATCGTTTGATAAATAAGATTTGTAATGTGATTTTCGCCTGATGCCAAACCTAACCCAGTTTCCATTCTAACTGCTGTCAAACCGTTTGTTTGAAGCCAGTTTCGTACCAAGATTCAACGCCATTGAACTTAAATTCGAGACCGTTTCAGGTATCAGGTTTGCTCACACCCCGATTGCTAAGTGCGAACCCAACTCAGTTGGGTGAAAATTGTTTGTTTTATGAAACTGCCTTGGGTTTATTCAAGGCTTCTCAAGCGAAAACGAAATAATAATGTAAAAAAATGGCAGAGGTCCACACCATCACCGAGCATTATTGAACGTGTTAACTACATTTTGACATAAACAACAACTGTTAGCCATGTCAGCTATGAAAGCAAACAGTAGCAACTGTAGGCATTGGGAGCTGGAAGAGGAACATAAATTACATGAGTAGTAGTCTATGAAATGTCAGATACATAACCTATTTCATTTATTTGCAAAATCGATAATTTTTTTTGTACCGACACTTTTAAAACGGCATTTTTGTGGTTTGCCGGATGTAAGATGGAATGTCATAAAAATACCTGTTTTAATTCACCTATTGGTGGAAAGGTCCTTATCTCATAATCGCTTATAAGAATTTTTTGACAGCAGTGTGTTGAAATACAGCATTCATTTGAAATCGGAAATTAGTAGCCTCATTTTTGAAAATGATCGCTAACGATGAATATAGGGTAAGGGCTCCGTATTTCATCTCATTTGTAAGGACGTTACCTTAAAAACCTGATTTAGCCACTAAAATCACTATGTTTTTTTTTATTTATGCTTGATTCGCCTTGCTCCACATTGGAAATTGATTCATATTCCTTGGAAATTCAAATAATATTAAAAAATCAGCTACGAACGCTTCTGAAATGTTCACTACTGTGCTCCTAATTTCATCTCGAAGGTTTTATATCCATCCTATCGTTGGTCCTTTATAGCCTGTTCGCACTATACCGGGACGACCGGGACGGGACCATCCGGGACTATCCGGGACGTTTTTTTTTCCTCATCGGCGATGACTGAGCTGCCGGCGTGTGTATGTATTGGAATCCCGGACCCGGGATAAAATCCATTTGGTTGCCGCCAATATTTCTCGCCGAGTTTTTCGCACCGTCGGCGCTGGAAAAAACTCGGCGAGGAATATCGGTGGCAACCAAATGGATTTTATCCCGGATCCGGGATTCCAATACATACACACGCCGGCAGCTCAGTCATCGCCGATGAGGAAAAAAAACGTCCCGGATAGTCCCGGATGGTCCCGTCCCGGTCGTCCCGGTATAGTGCGAACAGGCTATTATTCATCGCATAAATTACCAATGGCGACAGCAATCAAAACTAAAACATTGCACTATTACACTCTCGGGTTCAAAATTTTCCTCATAAAGGGTCTAATGACAACTAGGAGACAACACACGATATTTTTAGAAACAGTTTGGAATCATTTCGACGTTAAAAATTTTTGGATCGTTTTCGTTACCTTACGTTTTAAATTTAAAATTTTCCTGTGCAGTTAATTTATAGAACTTAAAAAAACAAAAAAAAAAAAAGAATTGTTACTATTTAGGCATTAGCCCTTCTAAAAACAAAATGCAGAACCAGAGATGCCATTTATACAGATTTATCTGTATTTTATAGATTTTGGCGTTCGCATACTGATTTAAATCAGATTACAGATTTTATACAAATTTTCTAAATTTAATACAGGTTTAAAAAGATTCATAAAAAGTGAGAAGTAAAAAGTTAGTAATTCTTTGAAGGTTTATTAATCAACGGACAAATCGCATGTTAAAATGTAAATCTTCGCAGATATGAAGAATTTTCTTTTCACATCATTTTATTAGTGAAAACAGATAGAGCAGATATAGACTTCTTCTGCACAACAATACATATTTTCTATGAAAATATCTGGCATCTCTGTGCACAGTCGATGAAACACACACACACACTTAACAGCGTTATGTTGACATATAGCGGGAAGAAACCAGTGCTACTAGACTTGCCACAATGGTTACTTCATCAGTATTTAACACGCTCTTTCTGGTAACATTCGGAGTCGAAACAGTATTATTCAAATATTAATGTCAACAAAATAATTTAACTAATGTCACGGACAAAAACATGTTGATGATAATTTGAAGAAGAAAAACAATTTTGTTTTGTAACATTATGAGAAAACCTGGCAACTTTGCGAAACCAAATGAGATGAAAACAAAGCGCAATCAAGTGAACTAAGTGAAAAACTTTCATCTCATATTTTTTTAGACCTTTATTGTTTGTCGGGTAGTTTTTGAGCTGTTTTATCGTTAATAAAACAAGTGGCAAGTGAACGTTACTAATTATGAAGTCATCCACCATTCAATAGTAGTGTAATTGTGCGAAACAGTGATCATGTTTCGAGACGAATCGTTTAGTAGATATTCAGAAACATGACGAACTGTAAATCTTAAGACGAAAAAGTGTCCTAAATCGAAACGTGAGTTTGTTTTAAATGAAAAAATAAACGAGAATTTAAAACCATTTCTTCCAATGGAGAAGTGTGACAATAGCTTAAATATTCATTTGTAAACATTTCACAGTTTGGTTCAGGTACGTTGTAAGATATTATTCATGTTCAAAGTAATGAGGTGAAGGGATGAGATGGAAATAGGAGCTCAGATGAAATAGAGAGCTCTTACCCTCTTATGAAGAAATGGTGGTGGTGGTGATTGTTATGGAAGTTAGGAAGATGAAATTTTCGAAATCGAAATTTATTTCTGTTTATTCATACCTTGGTGTAGCACTGTATCAGAGCAGTGCAATTTAAAAACGGAATCCCGATAATTGACGTTTGAATACTTTTGGGAGATTCTATCCAGTATTTTCATTAAAGGTTGCAATCTGAAGCTCCAGTCGCATATGTATTCAAGAACTTGAAAGGGTTAGAGTAGTCAAATTTGTCCTACGTTCCAGATAGTTTAGATATGAGCAACAGTGGATAAAAATCTTTGTCAATTCATTTTAGTTATTATTGATTCTCAAAGTTATGATTAAATATCGTAACTGCATAATTTAGATCATCGATCCAGACGGATATGAATTAGTGGGAGGACGAAATTAATCTGTTGTCGAAAAAATGTGGATTTTGTTTTTGGAAATAAAGAGAGCAACACTTATCCTTCCTCGCTTTCGTTAGTTTTAGGCAGAAGAAACAGTTTAAGTATGAATGCCTTAAACTCAATTGATCAATATTAGGCCAAAAACTTAAAAAATGATTTAGATTCAAGAAAAAAGAGTTACCTGCTACTGACTTAATATCACCAATCACGATCTAACTTTTCTAGTACCAGTTATGACTACAAATATATATTTAATATGTTCAAAACGCACAAACTATAAATTTTGGCATTGAAATTACCAATTAACTGTCTAATGTTGCCTTAAGAATCCGTAGATTTCGATAGTATCCAGTTCTAAGAATCAAATGTCACTCACGGACAGCCACGAGATAAACGTTTTTGAGCGCTTGGTTTTTCGCCTTTCACGTTTCACACTTCCGTCGAAGCCTTATGTTAAACCGTTATGCATCGCAGTGTTAATCACGCATGCTTTAAAAACTTTATCAAAACCGGTGTATATCAATACGTGCTAAACGGTTTTGAACTACGATAACGTTAAACTTCAATCAATACTTTGATTCACACAGCACTATGACACGAAAGTTGAAAAAAATATTAATGAGCTTGACATTATTTAGTCCTTCTTTAGTCCAACATTTCAGTCAGACTATTTTAATGACTTTATTCTATGTGATGTGATGCTAGATGCTCACGGCTGGTCCCTGTAGCTATAATTTAAAACTAACCTCGTTAGAACAACGTAACATTATCCAGTAGTCAGTGTGGTGCAGAGTCTCAAATCGGTGTCAATGGTTGATATTGATAAATTAGATAGTCAGAATTGATGGTATGATTGCTGTGATAGGAGGTACGTGTATCATTAGCAAGTGCATTGAGTTCAAACATAAAAACGAAAGAATCATTTTCTGAAGTCACTGTTGAAATCTAAGAAGCTGACCTTGTGATGAAAAGGAGAAAAATTTGGATCAAATGTATGTACACGAATGGCCTCTCTCTTCAAGATTTTGTGTCAGTTCTACCTTCCACATTTGTCGGTTTAACGGAGCAGTAAGATCAGGTTTTCAGTAGTAGATAAAAACGACTTAGTTAATCGTAAAATTGGTAGTGCGAAATAGTTTCCCCAACCCGTTGGCGTTTGGTGTTAGTAATACAACAGAAGCTAAGTTTATATGGTAATTGACTTTGCCCGAAGTAGAATAAAACAAGTAAACGATGAAAGCAGCATCTTGCAAGAGTACACCGACACCGGCTTGAATATTTATATGCCACCGGAGTGGCGATCGAGAACCTGTAATCCGCTTGAATTTAATGCCAATTGATTTCTCCAACGCATTGCTGGTGAAGCTGAGTACGTGAGCACCTAGACTGAAACCAATGGCGTGTAGATCCTTGCTGCTGAACTCCGGATGATTGGCCTTGAGACCAATTAGGAATGTCGCGGTACACTCGCCGGCTTGTTTGGTGTTGAAAGCCGCCGTTGGATAACAGGGAAGCTTGGAGAGTTTTCCCCAATCTACGACTAAAACGTTCGTAGCTGGTTGTTTGAGGTAGGCTGCAAGAATAGGATGTAGTTCAAACGTGCTACTATTAATTTCAGTTAATTTTGCTACACAAACCATTCCGAATCATTTTTGTGGCATTAAAGTCTATGTTTCCACCATATCCATGCACGATGAGCTTATTTCTATATTTTAGATTTATATGGCTTGGAACTTTGGGGTCAATGTTATCCAACAAAATTGGCGCGTCTTGCGGTTTGTCACTGGTGAACAAATAGAACTCTATGGTATCTGAAGTGCATGGTTCCAGATACAAAAAATGGCACGGTCCAATACTAAATTCCTTGGCGCTGCATTCAATCAAGATCGCTATGAAAAAACAGATAACCGATTTCGTTTTTGAACTTCGCATTGTTACTGTAATTGGTTATTCATGTCGATGTAGGCATTGTTTTCATGTATGTAATTCCAGACACTGTTTGCTATTTCACAAATCTAAATTTCACTCCAAACTAGCATGCTTGAAATTTCCTCAGTTAACTTTTCGTTTTCTTTTCGAACCATCTATGTACACATTGCTGTTTCAACGTTCTTCACATCACCCAGCAACTATTCGCGTGGTATCAAAACCGATTTACCTGATTGGCGCGTAAATTCAAACTAAAAGTTCGATTCGATAGCACAGCCACTCTCGTAGACTCTTAGTTGTCGAATGAAAATGAAGAAAAAGTTTCGACTAATAATGCTGTATCGACCGGGTGTGTGTGGCTACCACGCGAGTAAAAATTCTGACGAATATTTTGCGCTCTTCTGCGGTGTATGGCAAGCCTACCGTGGACGAGCGTATGAAGTGTTGCACTCGTCTGGTTACCACTTGATTTGGATAGAAATAGAAGCTTACACCGTTTAAATCAGTCTGCCGGTGCTGCTGTACGGTTGGATTATGGAGAACAGTTTTTGCTTTTATATTAACTTATGAGAGAAATTAATCGTTCTAGACAGCACAGTGGGAAAGGATTTCTGTGTATGTCCATAAAATTACAGAACGATGTCGAAGATCTTAGGTTTCGATCGGATTTTAAGAGCTACTTGCGTTATTAACCTTGAAGATTTATAAGAAAAACCTTATGAGATTTATTATCCCACAGGTACTTCTGTGCAAATTGTAATAATGTTATGATATTACCCAAAATATCAGATTAATAAGTTTGAATATATGAAGAACAATTATTACGTTCAAATCGTAGATTTAAGTGCCGCATAATCCATAATCCAATTATTCAATGACACAGTACTCTCAGATAAAACTTGTTCAGAGGGTATCAATTTCTTCGGTTGACTGCTTAAAATAGGACAGTTTTTTAGAAGAGTTACATTGACGTTTTTCTACCTTTAGTGACCCTGACGCTGTAGAATGCATGTTACTTTCGTGAAAACCACACACCATGTGGGTATAGAATAATCGGTTGGATGGGAGCTTTTTTTGTTCCATTATCTACCCTCTTCAAGGTGTTCATGGCTCGGATTTTTCTCCGTACCGCACGCATCGTTTTTCCATTTGTGTTTCCATACAACCCTTTGAATGCAAATCATTATCACGCGTGTATACTGTTATTTAATTAATTTGTGAATACGTTATCATCTAATGGATGAAGATGAATGCAAGTGGAGACGAGGAGCGGATTTTAAGCTGGCGATTAACATCATCAAGGTCATAAATCGAAATGTTAGCAACTCTAGGTATCGTAGTATAATTCTGAGTTCAATGTACGTTATCAATAGCGGTTAGAAAATTCGTATGCACTACTTCGCACTAGAAAACGATGGGAATGGAAAGAAACGAATATATTTCAAATGAAAAGGTATGACACCACCAGAATGTTTTGGGGGTTAACATAGCGTAATGGGGAAGACCATTACTCTTCACGTAGCTTATCGGGGATTGATTTCTGAACTCGGACAGAGGTTCAGAATTTTTTTTTCTCTTCTGGAGGCGACTGACCATAAGTTAAAATCATCTATAGCCAAAATTATCATACATAAAATGTGTTTACCTTTTATAAATATATATAAAAAGTAGGTAAAGAATTCGCTCAAACTTTAGAAAAATTTTCCGAGGCCCGGAGGGCCGAATGTCATATACCAATCGATTCAGCTCGACGAACTGAACAAATGTCCGTGTGTGCGTATGTGTGTTGTCAACTAGGAGGTCGAGATCTCAGAGATGGCTGGACCGATTTTGATCGAACTAGTCGCAAATTAAAGGTCTCCCCGTCACCCAGAACGCTATCGAATGGTTTTGAGATCGGATGTTTACTTTTTGAGTTATACGAAGTTTTATGTCAAAATTTTTAGTTTTTTGACAGTATCTGTCACACTTGACCTAGAAAACGGAATATGTTTCTATACTTTGAGTTTTGAGCGCTGTATGACAAAGCAATACTTGGGAGCAACGTGAAACACGATTTTTTATACTGTTACATACAATTGTTTCTAAGTACCAAAAAGACTGTGTACAGCATCCTTTTTCATGACAATTTGCCTTGGACCGATTTTAGCACGGTTCGTTTTTGGCAACATAATCGTTCGAATATGGCATACGTAAAACAGATGATATCAGCATTTTTGAGTTGAAAGTAATTCCATAATTATATTGATTTAAACTACTTACAGCAATAAATGCTGGAAGAACATAACTTCCATATACCATACGACTCAGTTCGTCGAGATCAGCAAATGCGTGTGTGACAACAAATTTCACTCAATTTTCTCGGAGATGGCTAAACCGTTTTCTACAAACTCAGATTCATATGAAAAGTAGTATACTCCCAAACAAGGTTCCTGAATTACGTATGGATCCGACTTCTGATTGCGGAACCACAGGATGATATGTGAAACGAAATTAAAATAATGCAATTCATTTTTCATGTAGATGGCTGAACCGATCTAAGATTCAAATGAGAGGTCTTAAAATCCTATAAAAAATCTTACTTTTTAGTCAGATCCGACTTCCGGTTTAGCAGATACAGTGTGATTAGTATAAAAATGTCCGTTTCACATATATTAATCAGGTTTATCGGGTTTGCAGATTTGGATAGTCGATTACCAAATAAATTTATTGCAGTTTAAGCGGTATTCGAAATGTACCCCAACATTTTAATTTGCACTACAATTTCTCAAAGATGTTTACACACTCCCACATAAATAATGACGAAAAACTCTAAAGTGGAACTTACTTCGACATCTCATGGAATGTTCAATCGATTGTCACACGTTAAGATTGAAATTCAATACGATTTGCAGTTTCGACATTACAGAGTAATGAGTGAATAAAATCTCAATTTGCCGTTAAAAACGACGATAATTAAAATAATGTAATGAGAACTAAAACACCTAACAGTTCGCATTCACATCGCATCCAAGTCAGTCGATATAACAAAATCGCTTACGTTCGGGACGGAAGAATCCAAGTACAGTATTATGTAGTGAACAATAGAACGACCTCGAAATGAGTGAACCAAACGAACAAAAGCTACCGCCGACACGAAAGAATACAATTGTTGTTGACTTTAGACAGTGCAAAATTCGACCTTCGATACGAGAACTTGAAGGTTTGCTTAAGGAACAGATGCATCTTGACATTAAACGTGTACATTTACTTCAATGCAACAAGACGAATAATGTTGTTTACATCCAGTTTTATAAAGAGTTGGATGCAATTCAATTCGCAAAAGACAATAACAACGTGCACTATGTGGAACTTGAGAACATTAAGTACAAAATTCCAATATATATGGAAGATAGTGCTGTAGAAGTGCGTGTGCATGATCTTCCCTCAAGCGTCAACGATTCTTATATTCGCAAAACTATGTCCCAATACGGAGAGATTCTCTCTATCGAAAAAGAAAAGTGGAAGAACTTTTTCCCCGGTATTCTAAATGGCGTACGTTTGTTACATATACACTTGAAGAGGCCTATACCTTCTTATGTAATTTTCGGTCCAGATACAAGAATTCCGTGCAAATCAATTACCTATGACAATCAGATGGCCACATGTCAATATTGACAAAAAGCTGTTCACTACGGTAAGCCATGTGATAAACTGGATAAGGAGACAACCACACCAAAGGACAACGATGCTTCCTTCACACCAACCCCAAGCAACCGAAGTACACCTGTGACAGCCACCAACAACAATGAAGCTTCCACTTCAACGAAACCATTAGTACCCCCTATAGAACAAAGTACACCAGCTGCAGTTAACAACTTACCCTCCAACCAACCAGCAACTACAACCAATGTACAACAAGGCGCATCTACAGCAACTCTCAACGAGCCCAAGACTACGATCAACAAGGACAACGAAAATAAAACGGAAATCACACACAACACCGACGATGAAGCAATGGATGATGAGATAAGCCGCGGACGAAGTGATCCCCGATCCTGGTTGGATGGAAATGTAAACTCATCTCCCCCTAGAAAAAGGGTGACAACGAGATCCAATAGCAAAAAAAAAAAATAAGTAACAAAAATGTAAGCCAATCGGCCACGTAAAGCTTTTACGCAAAAAGGCCAGAATAAAAATTTTATTACAAAAAAAATAAAACACCTAAGAATACCCATGCAAAAAAACACATGCGGATTGATGAAAAAGGTATCATCTCACTGCTAGGTGTATTAATCACGTTTTTCTTAACCAATCATAACAGTGTTGTGTCGTAGAAGAAACAATATCGATCACTGCAACTTTATCCTCAAACTATTAAAATTGAATCATTCATCATTGATGGTTCGATTTTTTTATCGTGCTCTATACGACACTAGTTGCGACAAAAAGGCAATAAACATAATAAATCATTATTACCTGTACCGAACTTATATCTATTTTGCTGCTGGTTCAAGTCCCTTCTCTTAGTCAATTTGTTCGCGAACTCCCAGTCTGGTTTTCGTAGGAACTTCTCTCAGCCTGGTTTTCGTAGGAATGCTGATAAAAAAGTAACACTAATTTCGTGACAGCTTCAACCATCAACCTATCCACCTGATTACACGGTTGTAGCCGCCACATCATCCAAAGCCGCAACGCGTTTTGCGGAGCGGAGCAAAGCTATTCAATGCGGTTGTTATCAGAGTTCATGCGTCAAGACGCGCGTGCAAGCTAGTTACATTTCATCAAAGTAAACCTGTCAGAGTGAGCGTTGTCATAGTGTAAGGTAGATATTAGAGTGAGCGCAGAACGCGATGCGAAGCGAAGCGATTCAATGCAATGTATTGTTTTCGCATCGCGTTCGCTCTGACAGGTTTACATTGATCAAATGCAACTAGCTCGCACGCATACCTCGACGCTTCGCGTTACGTTTTCACTCTGACAGCAACCTAAGTGTCACGCTTTGCAATTTGCACTTCGACACCAACCGAAGGTTGCTGTCAGAGTGAGAGCGGAACGCGGAGCGGTTCAATGCGATGTACTCTTTTCGAATCGCATTTACTCTGACAGGTTTGCTTTGATCAAATGGGACTAGCTCACACGCGCGTCTTGACGCTTCGAATGACGCTTGCACTCTGATAGCAACCTAAGGGTGCTTATAGAATAACCTAATGGTAGGTTTCAAACGCGTCTAAGTCTATCGAAATTGATTGTTTAATCTCCGAGAAATTTTGTTGCATTGAAAAAACACTGGAATTTGTCGGTTATGTCACATATAACACTACATTCCTCGAACCGGTAATATTCACCATTATCTTTCCAAATTTTATTGACATTGTTAGCTTTCAAATAAGTTTGGTAAAATTCGTTGAATTACCTGCGAGAAAATTCAGTCGATAAACAATGTGCGGATAGTCGGTTACGTCACTTATACTATTATATTTTCAGAACCAGAAGTGACAACTATATGGTTTTCATCCACAAGTCAATAAAGGTTTCAAACGAGCCTAGGCTTGTTAAAATCGGTTTTGCCATCTCTGAGAAAATTGAAGGGTAAAAAACAATGCGTTTTGTCGGTTATGTCGCTTCTATCATTCTATCTCTGGAGCCAAAAGTGCCAACCATTTGATCTAGGAACTGGATCAAAGCCCTAGTAGCTTTCTAACGAACCTAAGCTTGTTGGAATCGTTTGAGTCATCTCTGAGAAAATTGAGCGGTAAAAATGTCTTCGAAAAGTTCACACACATGCACACATATACACATGCATTTTCCGACCTCGTCGAACTGAGTCGAATGGTATATAAAGGGTCTGCTTGGCTCCGTTCGAAAATCGATATTTCCATTAATTCTAAAACCTTTCTATATGCACAGCAGTGCAAGGCAAAAATGTGCATATAAATTTGATAAAATTGTAACGAGTTTACGCGTTGTTTTGCGGCCACGGCTTTGAAATGTGCGGTTGTGGTTTTGTAAAAAGAAAAGTGATTTGGGATTTTATTTGAGTGCAGTTAAAATAGAAAGTTTTATGTTTTTTTCCTTCTTTTCATCCAATAATAAATATTCATAGCGATTGCTAGTTATTGCTATTTGTAGACAGGCCCGTACCCAGGATTTCATTTCAGGAGGGGCCCAAAGATTAAAAAATAATGTTACGGCTTTTTTCAACACACACTTTAAACTTTTCCACTGAAACTGATATTGTATTACATTTCATTAAGTTTACTGTGTTGTTATTTCTGTAACACATGTCTGAGACATTCTAAATAATTATATGTTTTTGAATTCGGGAGGGGCCAGGGCCCCTCGGGCCCCCCTCTGGGTACGTGACTGTTTGTAGAACTGCCACTAGCAAGACCAGCTACCACTGACGAGCCACCATTTATGGATCTCTTCCATGTTTTTTTTGTATTCGATTCTCAAAAATAATAATAAACATACCATGTCTAATGACTGACAGGGTCCGCCATGTAACTTTTTTTTAAACATGCAATAAAAAGCAAACGGTTCATCCGATTTCAGAATTTATTTTTTCATATTAAAGTACAATCCTTCCGGTTAATTGTGGAATATAATTTCATTCAAATGGCTGCCTCGGCTGGCCTTGCAGTACGCCATACGGTCGGTCCAGTAGTACATTTTCGATTGTATGCAGCTTTATTTCAGCTATGGCTGCACGAATGTTGTCCTTCAAGGCTTGAATTGTCTCTGGCTTGTCCGCATAACACTTATCTTTGACAGCCGCCCAAAGATAATAGTCTAACGGCGTCAAATCACAGCTCCGAGGCGGCCAAACGACATCCGAATTTCGACTGATAATTCGATCTTCGAAGACTGTGCGCAGAACATCGTTCGTAGCGTTGACTGTGTGGCACGTTGCGCCGTCTTGTTGGAACCAAATGGTGTCCAAGTCTTCCTTTTCAAGTAACGGGAAGAACCAATCGCTAATCGCGGCGCGGTAGCGCTCGCCATTGACCGTGGCGGCATGGCAGGGGTTATGGCAGTTACACGACTAACCGTGTAACTATGAACAAGCAAATGTCGAATAATCAAATAATCTTCCCTAGGTGGGATCTGCAGGTGTTATTTATTGTAAGCTGTTGAAACCGAGTGAAATGGTTAATACTCTTTTAATGGTCGATTTCAAACGAATAAGTTAAAATAATAATAATATGGTAACAGAAGTTATACAGTATTTGGTATAGGCTAATTAAGATAGCCTGCGAGATTTCTTGAGAGGAAATATTGTACGTAAAGTATATTTATTCAAAGTGGTTGCCTTCGAGAGCTATACATTTTTTTCACGAATACCACGTCGAAATAGCTGTTCATCTTTTGAAGCGATCCAGTTCTGAAGCCATTTTCCACAGTTCAGCAAGTGCGTGAGACAGTCATGGATACAAATGATAGTCGGGAAGGGCCAAATCTAAGGTGTATGATGTGTCGGGCTAAAATTCCTATCTGAGTTCAGAAATGATGTTTTTGACTGGTTTCGAAGCGTGCTCGGGGCATTATCGTTGCTGTAAAATGACTTTCTTGTGTTTTGTGGAGCTTTCTAGTCGTTTTTCGAGCAATGAGAAGCTCGTAGTACAAAGTACCTTTCTGATATTACCAAATGCACAGCATCGTTTTCTTTCCGAAACGATTAGGTTAGTTGGCCAGGGTAGACTCATGATTTTCTGCGTTTGGGACTCCCAAAAAAATATCCCACCACGATTCAGTGAAGAAAACTCCTTGTTTCATGTCCAGAAAACTTTCATTCGCCGTTTTTCGCTTTTCCTGTTTCCTCTCGTTCAGCTATGGTGGCACTCTTTTCCCCCTATACCTTATGATCAAAAAAGAAACGGAATATTATTAAAAAACGTGTTTAATCCACCTAGCAGTGAGATGATACCTTTTTTTACCAATCTGCATGTGTTTTTTGCATGAATATTCTTCGGTGTTTAAGTTTTCATGACATTATTTTAATGACCGTTGTTTTAAGCGACAATTTGAGATTTTAATCACTCATTACTCTGCAAATCGGATCGAATATGGGAAAAAGCCGCATACACAAAAATTTCGATATCTCCGCTAAAAATGGACGGATTTCAACAATCTATGGCTTGTTGGATAGGTATTACCGTGTGGAATCTATATATTCTGTTTTCAAGGTCAATTGTGACAGATACTGTCAAAAAACTGAAAATTTTGACATAAAATTTCGTATAACTCGAAAAGTAAACATCCGATCTCAAAACCATTCAATAGCGTTCAGGGTGACGGGGAGACCTTTCATTTGCGACTAGTTTGATCAAAATCGGTCTAGCCATCTCTGAGATCTTGACCTCTTGGTTGAAAACACACATACAGACACACACACATACACACACGGACATTTGCTCACTTTGTCGAGCTGAATCGATTGGTATATGACATTCGGCCCTCCGGCCCTTTTCTAAAGTTTGAGCGAATTCTATACCTATTTTTTATATATATAAAAAAAGGTAAAAACGCAAATTTCAATTTTTAATAAATTTCTTTATTATCGCCTTCAAAGTACTCTCCTCCTGCGGCAATACATGCATGCCAACGCTTGATCCAATTTTCCATACAAGTTTTATAGGCCGCCGAAGGTATGGCCTTTAGTTCACGCAGCGAATTCTCTTTTATAGACCATAAAAGGTCTGGTCTCAAAACGCGTTCCCCGCAATGGCAATTTGAGTCTGGGGAAGAGGAAAAAGCCACACGGGGCCATATCTGGAGAGTACGGTGGTTGATATTGGTTGAGTTTTTGGACAAAAACTGCGACACAAGCAGCGCTGTGTGAGCCGGCTTATTATCGTGAAATTCAGCTTTTTTGCCACCAGCCGAGAAGCGACGCGTTTCAAACCAAAAACATCAGTTAAAATGTGTTCGGCTGATCCATAAGAGATGCCCAACAACACAGCAATCTCTCTAATCGGTACAGAACGATTTTGCAACACGATTTGCTTCGCCGATTCAATGGTTTCTTCAGTAACAGATGTTGTTGGGCGGCCAGGGATCTCATCATGATCCAAGCTTGTACGACCACATTTGAAGCGTTTATACCACTCGTATGCCTGTGTTTTTCCTAGAAACGATTCACCAAAGGCCTTTTCTAACATTTTCAACGTTTCGGAACACTTAAATCCATTTGCAATACAAAATTTGATGCACGCACGTTGTTTTAAATTTTCATCCATTATAAAAATCGCCACACGAAAAATTTTCAACTTCTTTGTATAGACGCCAAACAAAAACTAATCGTACGATATGCGTCAAAATTTGACAGAATGTATATAAAAGTGTTGCCAACGTTGAGAGAATAAAAGTTTACCGATTGGACAAGCGCGGGAATTTTAAAATGAAAATTCCGGTTCTTTTTTGATCATAAGGTATATGCGCGTGGTTGAACTATATCCAAACTTAATTCCTAACCAAAACTTTTTAATGTCAAAAAGCTGTTTATTGCAGCCGGGTACTGCGACGGTGACATTGCCGACTCCACTACAAAAGGTTGTTTCTTGTAGCCTAGTTGATTTCATTACGGTGGTGTTAGTTATGCCATTTTCAGATCAAACATGCGTTTCAACTCCTTATGCAGAGATGTTAGATTGTCCTTTGATTTTTTTTATTCCATCTACTTCCTTGGCAGCAATATATTTCAGCCAATTTTACGGGTTTCATTAGACCCTTTGAATTAAAAATATTGCATACGTATTTTCGTGTAAATAAGTTTGATATCACATACTAGTTGTGTAGTTAAATTTGGTTTATAGTTTGTTTGACCAGCAGTTTTCTAGAAAATTCTTTCATTTTTATTAATTTTCTTGGGATATATATGAAAAGAACAATTATGCATTGGAAACATGCCCATAAAGTATTTGAATTTAGTTAGCAATAATATATTTCCATGAATGGCTATTTCAGAACATAAAAAAAAATTTCTTTGCACTTAATTCAATATCTTGATTGAATATAAATTATGTACAAACATACAAGTTTGACTATCTTACTTACTATTTATGAACAACTACTTGGCAGTTATATATCATATTATAAGTAGAAATAAGCAGCACACAACATTTCCGCAGTCAGTGCTTTAAAGTTACTTCAAAGTAACTTAAAGATAATCAATAGATACTTTTATCGGAAAATAACCAAATGCTTCGATGTATTGAAGATGAAAAATTTACTATTAAAGTACGATTCAGACGATACATCTGTTTGCGTCAACGTCAACGAAGCCGTCTCGTGGAACTTTAGCATATTACTTATTGCAGTTTTCGTTTTGACACTGTCATGGATAGTAAAAATTACAAAGAATTTGTGCTTTCGTGACAATTACATAAAACTTATGTTAACGAATTCGTAACAGCTCGAACAGACAGAACGTGTGAATCGGACTTAACAGCCATTTAAAGTACTTATTACTAACTGAAATATAGCAGCTATGTTTCAAACTTTCAGATATGCAGCAAAATCTTTTGCAAAGTTTGTTACCGATTATTCTACTATTAATACGAATGTTTGGTTGTAACCCAGAAAAGGGGTAACTATTTAGAAATTATTTTCTATAACATTAAATGCAGCATCGCTTATCGCCTGGTTCACCAGGAAGGGATGGACAAAATGGCGGTATGTTATCTTTGATGCAGTACGAGCCGAAGGCACTGGAATGATGAAGATTTATTATTAGAATGTCAAAATTGGTAATTAAACTTGATAATAATGTACTTCGTTGGAGTCCTTTGTCCCATGGGAATAGAATACCCTGGCGCATAACCGAAGCGGCCTCTTCTTTGCCTGCCGGGAGGTATCAGCACGTTTGTCGGACATCTTCGATTACACGGTTCCGCCATCGGTTCGGAACCTTCGAATAAGGATTGCGCCAAATAGCAGACAGACCAAATGTGGCTGCATAAGTTTATATCTAAAAAGACGTAATGAAGTTTTACTGTGCTCAGCATATCATGGTGTCTTCAATATACTCGTGCTGTTTCCACAATAGGGCTGTCGACGTCCACCATTAATGCAAAAATCAATATGCCCCACTTGTCCTCCTTCCCCATAATAACCAGCGTTAGTGTGAATTACTTGAACCGACTTTGCGTCGCCGCTATCCAGACGATTCATGTTTCCGGGTTTGATGAGAGGCCGTGCAGGATCCAAGCCTGAAAGAGAAAGCTCCAATTATTGCTAGGGATTGAAAGTACTAGTGACCATCTATACCGATGATTCTTTCTATTCTATAGTTCAAATAATTGGCCATAAGCCCACAAATATGAGCTCCTAGTGAATGTCCTACGCAAGTCGTTTTCTCCGTGGGAAGTCCCAGAGCACGAAGTTTCATAAAAGTTTGAGACAAGCAGACTGCAATCGGTTTAATATTGTACACTGCCGCAACATAACAAGGCGGTTGACCCAGAGAACCCCAATCCACCATGAACACATTGTATCCTCCGTGATTCACATAGGCTGCAACGAAAAATGCATCACACCGAAATCGATACTAATATTGGCTGTAGAGCCGCTATGCTACCATCTCTTAGCACCACAATCGGTAACGAGTCTTCTCCACCGGCGTAACCATGAACTAGAATTATATTCTCCTTCGCCGGTTCCCACTCGGAGTCGTTCAGCCAGTCCGGATGGTTCATGTCAAACTGGAAAAAAATCGTAGTACAAACAAGTATGTTCATGAAGTTATGATGTCTACATAATCTAATTATATTATAAAAGTAAGATTTTTTTTAATGCCGCAAAAGCACAAACCGAGGTGCCAATGACAGTGATCACGGTTAGTGGAACAAACCGTTGGTACTGAAACCGGTAACTTACATGCACGCGTATAAACGGCTTGAACAAAAATAAATGCATGGGTACTATTAGCGGTATCGCACACGCATGGATTTGTTTGTAGTGATGTTTCCAATTGACTTTTTATTTTGCTTAGCCCTGAGGTTTTTTAGCATTTAATAAACAATTTTCGATTTGGTTCGACTCAAGAGGAATTTCTAGAATTAGTTAAATTTGTTGATTTTATGAATATTTTTGCAGCATTTGGTTCTGTATGTGCACTAGACTTGCTGATTTCAACAACTCAGCTTTACGTTATGCGTAAACCGATGAGATTGACTCATGTATCATTGACAAGCTAATTGCTATCAATTAGTTTTAAAAATAAATATATTGCACATCTCTATCATTCGATAACTTAGTTTAACCTTGAGTGGCGTCAAGACACTTGAATTTCAAAGCAACTGGATATCTTAACTAAGAACGTTCTTCGACAGGTCCAACGATGCTATACGCCGACTGCGGTCGACGAAGCAAAAGTAACGCAGAGTAATTATCAACTTGCACGGAGCGGAGTTATGAACTGTTTCAGTACCGGCATGAAGATAGTGATCAGACCTTAAACTCTTGGTACGTTTGGCCAGTATGTAATGACAGGTTCAATAGAATTTTTTAGAGTGATATCGATGACATTGAAGGGACGCGGTGCTGTATTCTAAGATAATTAGAAGCTTCAGGTGAAACCTAATTCCGACTAATTAATGGTAAGCAAAAGTTCAATTGTGAGCCTCTGAGTTAATCTCTATAGTTAGTTTTCGGGGCATAAAGTAACTACCAAGTATTGGTTCATTACACCTTTTGTAGTGCACCGTTGTGAAGATTTCCAGTGTGCATAATTTATGAGAAGATTCAATGCAAGGTTATGTGAGGATTCAAGGTTGTGTTATGTGAGTTTTGCATTTGTTCCCTAGTCAAACCTTCTTATGGGTAACTTGAAATTCGGATTGGATCAACAATAAACGTGTTCGTTGGGCGCAGAATTTTATTGCATCTGGTAAAATATTAGAAAAATGAAATTGTTGCATATTATCTAGTATAATAGAGCGATTTTCCAACATACGAAAGTTTAACATTAGAACTAATCGTTATTGGTGTTGGGAAGGGAAGGAAAAACAGGAAGGTTTGGTAGGATACTTCAATGACGTCGCATAACCAGAGCATCTTTTATAATCCAGCGAAGTATTTGGATCTCACATATCGCGGAGAATCTTTTTATTATTATATGTTTGAATAATATCCATCGCACTTATAAACATCCCGACTCTGTGTTTCGATGGATTCCACATCCGGTAGAGTTAGTATCTTAAAAAGGAGTTCTTTCACTCGATTCATAACCCTATATCGCTTATTACGTTTTTTTCTTTCATTTTTTCGATGAAAGTTGTGATTATCGTATTGTACGTCTTTAGTTACTAGAGGCCCTTAACATAAGTATATAAATGGTAAAATTTACTTACTCCAGCTCGTCTCGGAATAGTGCGAATAGACTTTTACTCGAATCTTAAACACACGATTAACAACATGTTTTATTCTCTGTTCGTATGTTTGTTTGGAGCGAACCCAACACCGCATACCCTTCCAAATCACTAACTCTTCGGCACCTAGAAGAGTATGATGAGTAGTCGTCCTTACGGAAAGTAGACGAAGCATCAACATTTAATTTATTTTATATTCATCTTTGCGAATGTGAGTTTAAATGGTATCAATTCCCAATTTTATTTTATTAAAAAATTCTTATTAGTCAACCAGCAAAAATCATATTTATATCCGTGTGTAATCTGCAAAGACCGAAGTTTTAAATCTTATCTTAAATCTCACCAATTTAAATTCGATTAGCAACGTAATTGACCTATAGAATGAAAAGCGAAGCCTTGGTGTTATATTCGTTGTGTGGAATTTGACCTGTTTCAACAGACTTTGCAGCCGATTCAGAGTGTACAGAACTACACAGAAAGAAAAGATGAAACTTACACGACATGTAAACCAATTGTACTATTAAACAGACATCAGTTGAATCGAAAATCTGATTTAAAACCACGATTGATGTAAAATTACATTGAAATGCATTTAGTTTTTCATCGAACAAGGCTGTATATTTACAAATCGCTTAGTTTTGTAATGTAACATTCCATTCAATTACCTGCTCCAAATATGTGCATGAAAATAAATGTAAATTCACAAAATATTTTTATCTGTGTATTGCATGGCTGCTGCTACGGTCTTATTGACAATGAGACTCCTTGCAGGTCAGGACTCGAACATAAAAAACTGGCTTGTAATTTCAACGCCCTATATGATGAATTAATAATAATAATAATAATAATAATAATAATAATAATAATAATAATAATAATAATAATAATAATAATAATAATAATAATAATAATAATAATAATAATAATAATAATAATAATAATAATAATAATAATAAAAATAATATAATAATAATAATAAGATATGGGTACCTTTTTAACCAAAAACTTGACAACAATTGTAATATGGTTGATAGAAGTGAATGTCCAGGTTGAGAATCGCATATAGACTAAATATTGGTTATGTTGAGTGAGTTGAAAGTACAAACAAGTTATCTTTGTTGCTTTAGTTAAAAATATGTTTCGTCAAACATGTTAAATAACAATTCTGTCTTAACGAGGGCCATACCCAGGATTTCAATTCGGGAGGGGCCCAAAGATTACAAAATAATGTTGCTGAGGATTGCTTATGCACCTAATTCTCGGTGTGCCTTTTACGGATGTTTTGCCTTTCTCATATAGAAAGGTTATGCAATCACTGTGAAAACCGATTTTTGAACAGAGGCCCGGAGGGCCGAGTGTCATATACCATTCGACTCAGTTCGTCGAGTACGCAAAATGTCTGTGTGTGTGTGTGTGTGTGTGTGTGTGTGTGTGTGTGTGTGTGTGTGTGTGTGTGTGTGTGTGTGTGTGTGTGTGTGTGTGTGTGTGTGTGTGTGTGTGTGTGTGTGTGTGTGTGTGTGTGTGTGTGTGTGTGTGTGTGTGTGTGTGTGTGTGTGTGTGTGTGTGTGTGTGTGTGCGTATGTGTGTATGTAACGTTTTTTTGCACTAACTTTTCTCGGAGATGGCTGAACCGATTTTCACAAACTTAGATTTAAATGAAAGGTCTTGTGGTTCCATACAAAATTCCTGAATATTATTTGGATCCGACTTCCGGTTCCGGAATTATGGGGTAAAATGTGCAAAAAATAGTGAAAATAAGTGCACTAACTTTTGTCAGAGATCCGATTTTCACAAACTTAGGTTCAAATGAAAGGTCTTGAAGTCCCATAAAAAATTCCTGAATATTACTTGGATCCGACTTCCGGTTCGGGAGTTATGGGGTAAAATATGCAGAAAAAAGAAAATATGTGTTCTAACTTTTCTCATAGATGGCACGACCGATTTTCACAAACTTAGATTCAAATGAAAAGTCTTGTGGTCCCATACAAAAATCCTGAATATTATTTGGATCCGACTTCCGGTTCCGGAATTATGGGGTAAAATGTGCAAAAAATTGTGAAAATAATTGCACTAACTTTTCTCAGAGATGACTGAACCTATTTTTACAAACTTAGGTTTAAATGAAAGGTCTTGAGGTCCTATAAAAAATTTCAGAATATTATTTAGATCCGACTTCCGGTTCGGGAGTTATGGGGTAAAATGTGCAAAAAAAGAAAATATGTATTCTAACTTTTCTCATAGATGGCACGACCGATTTTCACAAACTTAGATTTAAATGAAAGGTCCTGTGGTCCCATACGTAATTCCTGAATTACATGCGGATCCGACTTCCGGATCCGGAAATATAGGGTAAAGTGGGTTAAAAATTGTATACCATCACTGAAAATGGAGAAAAACCTTAAAAATTTTCTGAATCGACCTCAAATCTTTTCCAATTGATAGTTTTTATCAGTAGACGGTTAAACCAACCGATTTCGGTTATTCTTTCAAGAATCGCAGTATTATATATGAAAGTATGATTGATATGAGAAAGGCATCATTACACCACTAAGTGGATTAAAACAGGTTTTAACATACACTTTAAACTTTTTCACTGGAACTGATATTGTATTACCTTTCATTACGTTTACTGCCTTGTTACCCCCTCCCCCCTCCTCTGGGTACGTGACTGGTCTTAACATAGTTGTTAATGGGGTGCTTAAGTTATCGGTAAAAAGTTATTTATGATGCCTCGATTATTATCAATAAGTCATAACCACCAAATTTAAACATAAACTATGTCATTGTTTTGCTCTCAGCTACTAATTGGAAATAGAGATGGGCAATTAGATCCTGAGCTGTTCCAATGAATCGAATCATAAAAGTGAGCTGACAGCTCACAGCTCTTTTTAAAAGAACAGCAGCTCACTCATTTGCTACCCAGTTCACCGCATTGTTGAAGAGGGGAATAAGATACGAGCTGAATGGATCTTCGGCTCTTGAAGAACGAGTTCTAAACGAGAAAAAAAATTGCACCAAGTTTCGTTATTTCTAACATGTCTGCATCTCTCCTTCTTTAACGCAGGGATGTCTATCTCCTCTGTGTGACGAAGAACAAGAAAAATTTCTCCCCTCGCACTGACAACTTCAACGAGAGCTCTTCTCTTTCACATTTATACACCACTGTTGTGTAAGTGTGCACGCATCATGAGTGCGTTTGTTTATTTCCTTTTACCTCTTCCACTGAATCGCACCAAAGTGCTAGAGCATTAGCTAATAAATTCTCTGAGGTGGATGCAGATACTTTCACAGAGGTGTACACGCCGGTGAGCACTCTGCTGTATGGTTTTCGTAGATGAAGCGCAAAATCAGCAAAATAAAACAATTTATCGTAAAATTTTCGGTTTTCCTTGCAAATTTTTCATAGCAAGGCCAGATCTACTCTCTATTAATTGAAGTTCACAGAAGTGTTCGCTCACAATCACGCGCCAGTGGTCACTTGGGTGTATTTAGACGAGAGCGCGTGTGAGCGATTCATGCGAAGAGAATGTGTTTCACTCGCGCCAGCTGCTTTAACCACAAGCACACACTCAAATGCTGTCTATTCGACACTGAGAAGAAGTGCGCTTTCCTCTTTGTGCGGTGCTTCGTTTTTTTCATCCTCGGTGTGGCAAAAATCTGACTCTAGCGTGTATAACTCTCTGCTTTAACGGATTGAATGAGACATTATCAGTAAGAAATCTTACCTCTCATGGCGCAAGAAAAACGGGCCACAACATTAATCATCAGTTCAATCTAAATGAGCTGATGAGCTGATACATAGAATCGATTCATTTTGGTGAGCTGATCGGTTCGGAGCTGCTCACCAATATGAGCTGTTTCGCACACCTCTAATTGGAAATAGTGATTTTTCATGTTACGAAATAGCTGTGAACTCATTAGCATATGTGTAAACCGGCACAGTGAATTAACTTATCAGTAACATATATATTACAAGATTATAACATATAATTGCAGTATAAACTCAGCTAGTTATTGGTTGATTTTCATTTCGCAATGATAACGAAAATTCAATGAGGAAAATTTTGGGTAACAGACTATTACGAAAAGGTAGCTTGAATATTTACGAATACTTATTGGTATCGCAAGAAGTGTATGTAACATGAATAAAACTAGAATATGACAGTCTTTTGAACTAATTTTTCACAAATAGAGAGCAGGTTGGTACTGTCAGAGTCATTACTGGAAGAAGTGAATACGAATATACTTATTCGTTTTGAATATTTGAGAAATTGTGTAACCTGTAGAAGCTTTCACTTCTTCGTTTCAAGAACTGTAACGATGTGCCTATACTACGATACAAAACATATCCTAGCACACAATTAATTAGGGCGGGGTAAATAACAGTAAAAAAAATCCCAAGTTGTACAAGGTACGAATCAAATTGGTACCGACGCCAGCATTTTATGAAAAGAATAAATCTAGAATAACTCATCGGGATCGAATTTTCTTGTTAAAAAGAATAAAATTGATGATTTATTCTATATTAAACTAGCAGCAGAACTGATTTCTTTAAGAATTAAGTTCATACCGATGCTTATTGGATAAAAAGGCTCTGTTTAAATATTGCATTATAGGATGCAGGTACATAAGGAATAAGGATAGGTTAACGATACCAATAGATATTTCCGACCGCGGTCTAAAAAAGTGACATTTCAATGAAACAGTAGCTCCTTGGGACGCAAATATACGTACAAACATGTAATATTGTGTGGTTGAAAAATTCCATAACATGAAATTCATTAAAATAAAATAAAACTTGTTTTAATGCGCTTAGATGCTTATCTTTAAACCATACTCACATATAAATAATTTTCTTCGATTCTTGAAAGTATAGCTGGAATCGGTTTATTTGGCCGTCTACTGATAATGGCTACCGATTGGAGTAGTTTTGTTTTCAGTCTCATTTTCAAATACAGATTTTCAACACAGAATGTTGATCCCCCGATACAGATTTTTCTCCTGAAAAACATAGATTTAAATGTGACGAGCCTGCACACTATACGAAGTTGAACAAAGCCCGCTGTGTGCTTCGATTGTAAAGGCGGTGGTGTTTTCTTCTTTCGTACCAGTACGTACCGATGCGTACCGGTTTTGCATCGTCATTTTGTATAACGGTTTGAAAGTTTTGACACTCATCTCCATATAATTTCGGAACCGGAAGTCGGATTTGGATGAAATTGCACAGTATCTTTTTAGAAAATGAGAGCTTTAGTTTGAATTAAAACTTGTGAAAACCAGTTTAACCGTTGCTGAGAAATCGAAGTTTGTTCCATTTTAGGAGATTTTCTTCACTATTATCGGTGCTTCCGGAATCGGAAACCGGGAACTAGTAGTTCCAAAGTAGATTTATTCACTGATAAGATAACAACTGACAAGATCTGTCAACTAGATCAATTTACAAGAAGTGTTATACAAATTTGCAACTCGTTTCGCTATCACTTATGAAAATATATTCATGAAAAAGAAATTTTTTCCCTTATTACGCTGTAACACCGGAAGCGGAAGTCGGATCCGAATCGACTTTTCTTGGACGTTTTAAAGATCCATTGGACCACAAAGTACGTCCGTCAATCGAGTGAGCAACAGAAGCTTGCACATTTGCTTGGCTGGTACATGTCATCAGATTTGACATGTGCCTAAATGTGAGTAGACAAGTTTGAAATGTAATGTCGCAAAGATACCATGATGTTATATTAACTTTATTGATTGCATTCAGCATAAATGTGTTCTTCTTACGGTGTGTGTGAAATTATCGAGTACAATTCTAGGGTAGTAATTTATGAAAAAATTCATTTGACTAACGTAAAATTCAAAGTTTTTCACATGAAAAATGGAGCATGATGGAAAAATTGCATTATTAAGATAGATGCCATCATTGATATTACTAGAAAACTGGTGTGTAATGTCAGAGTTTGTTTAGTTTAGTTATAGTTTTATTTAACCCCGCTTTTAACTTATATACGGTCTTTCGCCGGGGATTAATATCAGAGACTTAACCGGGCTGACGTGAATTCGAAAAAAAATAGACACGCTTCCTTCACACTTCCTAATGTTGATAATCTTATTAGTTTATCGAGAGTGTAAGTTTATTTAAAAATATTTAGCCATCACATTATCGCTTACCAGTTATTTACGGCTGAAATCTCAGCATTAACTTCTTGATCATATCTTCGATGAAATGGAGAAAGTATGATATTCTTTACTTGGTACAATTCGAGATATTTGCGTTCAAAAACTCTCCCACATTGTAAATTTTGAAAAGGTACCCTATAGTGAAGTAGGGCATATTCATGTCAAAAAAGGTGAGTAGAAAAAAAGAGGACTAAAACGGATGCGTATGTATAACTATTTTGAATTGTAAGAATTTTAAACTTCGCTACTTACAACTAGTTTTTCCTTAATTAATCCGGACGTGTACAAGATGGTTTTGATAGCCGGATCCGGACAGTAGTTTACTCCACCCTCTCGCTTCCACACGCAGTCCTCTTTGGTAGTGTTGTAGGATTCTGGATCGCCGAGGTACAACGCCTGAGAAATCAGGTGTTGTGCTTGTCCATCTATAAAATGGTCTTAGGGTTTGTAAAGTACACAGGATCGAATCACATGCTTCAAAATTATTAAGGCTACAGATAGCTAAATGAAAATGCCGGAGACATTTTAAAACGAAAGCGAAATGATAGTAATAATTTAGCTAGGTCAGTTCACAGTAAGACAGAGTTTAATTTGATCATTTTTTTTTCTAAAACGTCAGTGTGAGTAAGTGAAAGTGCTGAGAACAAATAAAATGTGCGCTCGCGTGCTGTGAGATGTGTAATTTGGCATCTGATTAACATAGTTGGTGTAGCTATAAATTTGTCTGTTAATTAAACCCTGCTAATGAATGCAAAGTCGGTCGTTGCTCAAGGATTCAATGACTGCGTCTCTGGGTATCCGACTGTAACAATTCGATCACATGCGGTAAGGCCACGGTGTGCAGCTAGTAGTCACACAATGATCTCCATTTCGTAGGCAGCACTGAAACCAGAGATTTCGACAAATAATCCTTCTCATAAGTGGTCATCTGGGCAGCGTGTCAGTCAGCAGATTGATGGCGATGACATTTCGTGTTTCGATGAACAGGTACTTCGGCCCAAATCCAAAGTACCCACGTCTTGATGGGCTGCACGGTCTTGATGGAAAAAGAATCTTCGTTATACTGCACAAATTCTCACTTACAAATCACAAAGCTGCCACAAATAAGCGCAGAAGTCAGAAAAATCATTATCAACATTTTGTAACTTGAAACTTGAACTTGAAACTAAATAGCTTCAATTATAAGAAAAATAAACTCGCACTACAAATATGTATATAATATACCGCAATAGAATTTAAAACCTGTGTATGATTCGATTACCCTTTTTCTTTACACTGTAAAGTCTATCTTCTTAAGGATTAATCGATGCGCGCGAATTGATTATGCTCTGTGTATCCGCTTGACTTTGAAGCAACAGGTCTTGAAAACGCACCGATACGTAATGAGCGGCCCTCGAAGACATTACCTAGCACGAACTCCCTAGTCCGGGTTGGTGGTGGAACTGAACTTACAGCACAACCTCGCACATTGAACAGTATTTGACGAAGTATACTAAGTGCGCCGCTGCTGGTTTAGAGAGTTTCCGCAGTTTCAAGTGCCTGTTCGGTATGTGCGGCCGCAACATGCGAATGCGACGTGGTCTCGTCTTTGACCTGACAATCTGTGTGCATCAGAACAGGCTTGACTTTGAATTCATTTGTAACATAAGCGTGAACATGGACTATGCGAAAACGAGAACGAAAACGTACAGCGATTTGAAACCGTTACGTTGAAGTGGGTTATAGTTAATTCTGTTAACAATATGCAGCATGCGTGCAGAAGCTCATTAAAATTAGTAATGACAAACAATAGTATAATTTATGCAATAGCACTCGTAATTTAGAGGAGGTATTGTTGTTTGTAATGCAACAAATATCACTTGATTTTGATAAATTTGTGCATTTACGTTTTAATGTTTACCCTTTTTTAAAAAGCAGAGGAAGTTTTTAAAGTGTTCCGCAACTCCGGTCCAGAACTACTAAATGCATTTTTAGTTTCTTCTGAATGAAGAAGTCTACAGCATTTCACTATAACTTCGTCTTTGTTTTCGATAAACCTTATTCCCATTTACAAAAGGAAAAATCATTATACGAATTGTTGCTCGATCACAAATTTGTTTTGTATAATAATAGTACATACTACATGAAGCATAATTTTGGGCATTTATACAGCGAAGAGGCTTAGTCAAATTTTTTTCATGATGATGAGCTTTTTAGAAATTATAGCTTAGTTATAGTTTACCATGTGTGATAAAGGCTGCACCCGAAAAAAAACATGCAGCAGACAAAAATGATCATCAAAAATTCAGTTTATTTTTTTTCTCCATAAATACGTTTATTTCATAGGCAATATACATGAGTTTAAATTTCGAATATCATATTACTATGTTGGTATTCATTAGTTAATATGAACACTGTTTTTATCAAGCGAGTTGTTATTATAAATTACATTAAATGAAATACATTTATTTTGTACATGATCTTATAACTATTTCAGGTTTGTTTGTATCAGTTCATCACTTTTATTCAATATCATATAGTTGGCTATTGGTTGAACTCATGGAAGAGAAAACAGTCTAACATAAAATAAAACTTAAATTGGAACTCCAATGGACTTAATGAAATAATAAAGAAGTTTCATGTAAGGAACGTCACGACAAGCAAGAATGTCGTGAACTGGGATGTTGGATAGTCTACCTTGGGTACGCAAGGAATTTATTAGTTGAGATCTGACATCACGATACTCCACGCATGTCCAAACGACATAATCAATATCGCGGTAACCTTCGCCACAAGCACAATGATTAATCTCGGAAAGTCCAATTCGAAGGAGATGTGCATCTAACGTGTAGAGATTGGACATGAGTCTAGACATCAAACGAATGAAATCCCTACTCACATCCAGTCCCCTGAACCATGCCTTTGTCGATAGTTTAGGAATAATTGAGTGCATCCACCGACCCAGATCATCTTTATCCCAAGAAGCTTGCCAGCTGGCAAGTGTTCTTTGGCGGGACGCGCTATAGAATTCGTTGAAAGCAATCGGTCTCTCATAAATTTCACCCTCAATAGCACCACGTTTGGCTAAAATATCGGCTCTTTCATTGCCTGGAATGGAGCAATGAGCTGGGATTTGATATTTTTATTTATTTGTTTATTTATTTTATTTTGCCCAAGAAAAACGGTTCATTTTTGCCAGCAGCGTTTGAGCGAATGGTTTCAATTGCACTCAGACTTTCTGTGAAGAGAAAATAATGGTTTGGATATAATGTGACGATTACACTCAAACTATAATGAACTGCTGCTAACTCTGCTATATAAACAGATGCAGGTTCTTGAAGCCTACACACTTAAAAAAATCCTGTGTTCTTACATCTTATTAGATGCACATAAATGGAGCGTCGCAGCTCACGCAAATTTACGTGGAAGAACGTTTAATATTGTTTCTAAAACTCCATACATGAAATTCATTGAAATAAAAAAAAAAAAGAAAAAAGAGTAACCGTCGCGACTTGAACCGAGAATCATTGGATCGCAAGTACGTCTGTTAATCGACCGAGCCACAGAAGCATACATCTGCTTGGCGGGTAAAAGGTGCATTTAAATTCATACAGTCGCACCTGATAGCAGAACACAAGTTACAGTCGAAACCAGTAAAATTCAAGCTCATCTAACATTAAGCCATTACAAATGAGACTTTCCGTCATTTGACAAATTAGGTCTTTATGAATTACATCGTATGAGGGATTAAGTCACCTGTAAAATTCAATTTTTTGTGTGTGTAAATGAAACCGAAACATTATTGTTGAAAATACCAAACCCAGTAGCCTCTTCAATTCGTGATCCGTCCGTGTAAAATATTTTCTCAGAGTCAATATGCCTGAACTTACTTGTAAATATTTTTGGGATTTCCATCGATCGTAGGTGTTCCGGGATTCCACGCACTTCGCTCTGCATGGATGTGTCGAAAAATAGAGTTGAGTCAGGGACATTTAGGAGGGTGTCACGGATAGGAATATATCTTGAAAAATTCAGTTTAAGTCGGATTCTTTTTAAACTCTCAACTAACAAACACTAAACAAACACTGTCTTTGCAATGTTGTTTTATTCAACTACATCTACAAGACTAAATGCCCTCATCTTAGACTCTTTCTTCAAGACCTAGTTTTTTTTTGTTTTCCGGGGCTTGTCCTTTTTAATCATGTAGTAGTTTTGGTCACGCGACTGTTTTTGTTTTTGTATATTTCGTACAGGCTGTACTCAAAATAAATGCAACACTTTCTTTTTTAAAATTTTTTTTGTTGCTTTAGCAAAAAATTGGGATAAACTAGTCTAGAATGGTGGCTTCCAAGCAAGAAGTGCTTCAAAAAGTCTGTAAATTCGAGAAAATATCTGCGGGTTTTCATTTCTCTATGGAGTATAATATACAAAAAAGGCTTAGTGAGCAAAAAAAACCAACGCGAACAAAAAGTTTTTCGAAAAATTCGATTTTCAAAAGACTGCAACAAAATTGTCTCCAGCACTTTATAAGAAATCTGAAAATTTGCAGACAAATTTGCAGACCTGGTATCTCTGCTCGAAAAAAAAATATGAGAGTCGTGAAAATTTCTAGCTAGTCTTATTGGTGGGTCGCGAAACAGTTTGGAATCAACAATTTGACAGCCTCCGATAATTTCGATCATCAGAAAGAGCTAATCATATCCATCTTGTTTACAATAAATAAATGAAATATTATTGTGATAAAGAGCTTGACCAAACATCTCTCCTGTATAAATGCACAAAATAACGCCTAAGTTGTAGCTTAAAAGAAAAATGGAAATTGTTCAACGTGGAGGTTGATTACCTTATAAGAAAAAAATACCGCTAGTAGCTTTGGCAGGTAGTTTATCGTTTGCTGTGAGCATGATTGGAATACCAATATATCATCGGTTGACCGATTGTTGAGTCACATCGAAAAGATGTATGGCCGTATGAGTAGATGGTGTATAAATGCGATATTTTTTCAATTTAATATCGACTTCAACTCATATATTAAGAAGCAAATGGCATTATTTTGAAAAGTCATCTTTGGAAAAAAATCCGTACGTACTAGTGTTATAAAATGTTATTCAAAGTCCTGCAAGGGAGGGTGGAAGTATTGACAATAAAATACAACTGAGGTTTTATATAAACGATTCATTATTCAATGTGTATGAATGAGGATTAATAACCCAGTGGAATAAAATTTAAAATTTTTATAAATTTTATTTTCGGTTCATTTTTATTGGATGTAATTTAAGTTAAGGTTTTTTTTTGTTCGGTTCCTCTGTGATATAAATGTGATAGCTCAGAATAATACAATAGAAATTTTCTAGCAAACTCCCGAGAAGTAATGGTATTCATCTTCAATTTGTCGTAACAAATAAGATAATTTTCACATGGGAACATGATAATGAATTCAATTACATTTGTGTGATCATTGACACTCATTATGCCTTGTGCTGTATGTATTGTGAAGCATTTTTTCCATACACACAAATCATGGTACCTGCATTCAAATTAGCCTTACATAACAGAACATGGTATGTACTTACATAGGGTTGTGCTTGTTCAAGAATTTGCTAGTACAGCCAGGAACCTGTACGAGCTAATGCAATCACATGCTATGATTGTAAAATACTACCAATGATCCATTCTATATGAATCTGTACATCACAGTACAGCTTCTAATTGCTGTAACTTAAAAAAAACTTATTGTTTTTCTGTGATGGGAACTAAGCTTTTGCATCACTATTTTTCATGCGTCTGCATTAGGTATGGGTATATGATTCATGTTACGATCTCTACCGGTTTCCACCGCTGGTGCATTCATTCATTTTTAATGTTCTAAGTGTTGATGAGTTCCATCGTAGTAACTTTGTAATAATTACCGAGAAAAGAATAAGGAACATATGAGCAAATAATGTTGAAGGAAACCAAGAAATTCTAAGCTGTCTCACACCAGATGTAGCACTTCGTGAGTAAAATTTATGTCACAGATAATAGATGTCCAACTGTGCCCAATCCTTCGGTGATTATGATGGCTGGACCGATGTTCATAAACTTAGATTCAAATGAAACGTCTCATGGTCCCACAGACTGCTATTGAATTTTACCCATATCGAACTTCTGGTTCGTGATTAACGAGGTTAAAAAGTTGACATACAATGAAAACGATTTTCGGCTCATTTTTATTCAATGGAAACTACTACAATATAGGTATTTTTGGAACGGGTTTAAAGATTAGATTCTAGAAAATGACGTTTGAGGTATTTTGGAAATCCAAGATGGCGCCTTCCAGTTTCTTGGTTTTCCTTGGAATCCCTTATAATATGGGTATTTTCGTAACAAGATTCATAAGTAGATATTGGAAAACGATATTTGAGGTGGTACTGAAATTGAAGAGTTGAAGAGGGCGACTTTCGGTTTCTTGATACTCCTAAAAATCCCTTACAATATGGGTAGTTTTGGAAAGGATTTAATGAACAGATGCCGGAAAACATTGTTTGGTGTCGTTTAGAATTCCAGGATAACAACCTTCGGTTTATCGATATGCCTTGAAAATCCTTAATATAAAGGAATTTTCGGAACAGATTGGTACAGAAACTATGCTTGAGCTAGTTTTTGAATTCTATGTGGTGACGTCCGGTATAGTGTTTCCAAAGAATACCATAAGTTTAAGGAATTTCTAAACAACCCCAAACATTGTTTTCCGGCACGCATTTTTCAAATCCATTCCAAAAATATCCATGTTGTAATGGTTTTCAAGGAATATCAAGAAACCGGAAGCTCTTGGATTATGAAACGACTCCAAATATCATTTTCTTGCACTTACTCTTCACACTTGTTCTGAAAATAGCCATAAGATAGGGGGTTTCCACATTCATTACACAAAATTTTTTTCGCGAACCAAATCTCAAATAACGAAAACTTTTTTTTCAAACTACCTCTTCTTACGAATCCCCGTTTAGTTCGTAAATGGGGGTTTCGGTGTACCTAATCATCGTTTCTGGTAAGACCAAACTCAGATTTAAATGAAAAATATTATGTTTCCATAAGTTGATGTATAACCTAATTCAGATTCGGCTTCCGGTTGTCATATGGAGTGTATCGAAAAGTAGTTAGCAACATTGGTTATTGAATAAAAAAGTGAAAAAACAACATATTTTGACATCAGTTTTCGATATATTGTAGAAAAATTACATTTTTATGCATTTCACTGATTATATTGAAGAAAATCCTAGTTTCTGTGAAACGCTCGCACTTTGGACTTGACATTCTTCATTAAATTCTGCACAGTTACTTTTGTGACTTTCCTGGTGGCAGCTGTCCAGTTTTTATTAACTCCTGCATGTTTTGGGACACTGTACCTTCCTTCCGAAAGTGCCGCTTGACAATTGCCCAATACCTTTCAATTGGAAGAAAATCCGGTCAGTTCGGTGGGTTGATGTTCTTTTCCACGAATTGTACATTATTTTCTGACAACCACTGTAGAACGGAGTTGGCGTAGTGAGCTGAAGCCAAATCCGTCCAGAAGAGAGGAGGAGCCTTATGATTTCTGTAAAGTGGCAGCATTCTCTTCTTCAACATTCTTCCTCATACACCTTGGCGTTAATTGTGCTTTTCGTGAAGAAAATCGACGACCGCAAACCATAGGTACAAATTGCTTGCCAGACCAACACCTTCTGCCCAAACTTTTCCGTCGCCACCGCGGTGTCAGCGTCGTCCAAGTCCTGGTACACCGATTTCGTATAATCTTGCGGTCCGGGCAGCGCTCGAGAGTCTTCCTTGGCGTAGGTTTCGTCGTCGATCAGGATGCATCCGTCTTTATTCTGTAGAATCCGGTTATACAGTTTTCGCGCTCTTGTTTTGGCCTGAATTTGCTGTACCAGGGACTTTTTCGGCACCTTCTGTTTCTTGTACGTTTTCAGGGAGTTCCGAATTTTGATCCGTTAAATCATCCCGATGCTGGTGTTGAACTGCTTGGCCAAATCCAGCGTCGATGATGATGGGTTTTTCCTGATGTACTCAACCACTTTTAAGTCCCGGCCGGGCTGGCTGGGACCCGTTTTCCTACCGGATCGGGAAAAGTCCTTCATGGAAAGGGTCTTACCGAACTTCTCGATAATGTTTTTGACACTGGTGTGGTGCACTTTCACCCGTTTTGCAATTTCGTTGTACGTGACTCCACTTTCTGAGCATCAAGTGTGCAGAATTTTCTTTCGCGTTTCCGGATCATTTCGACTCATCATTGAAACGATAAACCGTGCCGAAACCAATCGATTGCGCAGCTGTTATTGACATGTAAACAAACATGTCACCGCAAAATACGCTGCAAAAAATTAAGCCATTTCAGAGTAATAACTGTTTGAATGTTGCTAACTACTTATCGATGCACTCCTTATTAGGTATCTGAAACAAAAACGCCAACAGAGAATCAAATTTCTTCGTACAATAACCGTATTACGGGGTGGTTCCATACCCAGGAGACCTAATCAGGTTGTACCAAACAACGATATTGTCCATAATGGGGTATGGGTGCTTCTGCTTTCGTTCCGTCACGAATGCGCATTTCATTAAGCTAGAAAGAATTCAGTATCGTTGTTTGCGTATTGCCTTAGGTTGCATGCAGTCATCTCATACGATTAGGCTTGTTTTATGATCTTGTATTGATCTAAAGTTGACAAACATTAGGGAATTGACGAAACCTTGGTTCAAAGAGATGAACGTGAATCGCGATTTCATTCGTGTTATGTCAAGGCTCATGTCAAACTTCTACACATTCAACGTACATCTTCGGTGTGTCGGGATCGTGGAGAGCGGTCTCTGCACCTGTGTCAAGGGTTATTAGGACATTGAGCATGTCGTGTGGTCGTGTGTAGTACATTGCGACGTCAGGTCGGAGTTATTGAAGTCCCGCAGAAACCGAGGTAGACCGCCTGAGGTTCTGGTTTGTGATGTGTTGGCGAATCGGTATAGTTCATATATTCTTCTCATATACCAGTACCTTAAACACATTAATATACAAGTGTAATCCCACAGGTTCAACACTAACATCAGTCCGACTCTCCCGACTCCCCGTCTGTTTATTATCGGAACTAAAAAGATCTTTTTGCTGTCACTAACTTTTTTGTTCCCGCTTTCTCTGTCTTTTCACCATCACGATGTCAACCAATTAGATTCATATCGATCATCGTATCGTCAGTTATTTCGTTTCCATATCCCTTTTTTTCCTCTCCGTTTTCCACAACATTTACATCTCTATGTTTCTTTCATTCTCTTTCGCAACATTTACCATCATCGCCCTCGGAAGGCCGCTCCAGTCGATGACCAACATGCGGGCCACCCGCTGGGTCTTCGTAGCCTGAGGTGTTTCCCGCGGACCCACAGGAACAAAAGAATACAGACACGATTGATGAATACCCAGAACATCCCAGCTAATTTCAAAAAAGTCCCAGAACTTTAATTTTCTTCAAATATTTTTTTATATGGTACCAGATCTCGACGTCTCATTTTCAGGTATCGGACAAAAAAATTCAATTTCGGATTCAGAACGGTGACTATGGTTATTTTTAAAGATTGAAAATTGTTAGGTTTTTCGCATCGGGTGACTTCACTTACCCATTTTGCTCAAATTTGGCATAGGGATTTTATTTGAGTTGCCAAATCTTTTAGCACCTACCGCTTTGTTGTAATTCGATGGAAACCCATTTCTCGGATCTCATTAACAGATCGGCTGAAAAGTTCGTATCGTTTCTAAGAGAGGGCGTCACTAGAATTAAATCCATACCATTTTCAGTTAGTACCAACCTTCAAAAGATACGTGTATAAATTTGACAGCTGTCTGATTATTAGTTTGTGAGATATTGCATTTTGAGTGAAGCTACTTTTGTTATTGTGAAAAAAAATGGAAAAAAAGAATTTCGTGTGTTGATGAAACACTACTTTTTGATGAAAACAAGTGCCGCCGATACCAAAAATGGCTTGATGAGTGTTATCCAGACTCTGCACCGGGCGAAGCAACAATTCGTAAGTGGTTTGCAAAATTTCGTACTGGTCATATTAGCACCGAAGACGATGAACGCAGTGGACGTCCAGAAGAGGCTGTTACCGATGAAAACGTGAAAAAAACCCACAAAATGATTTTCAATGATCGTAAAGTGAAGTTGATCGAGATAGCTGACACCCTAAAGATATCAAAGGAACGTGTTGGACATATTATTCACGAATATTTGGATATGAGAAAGCTTTGTGCAAAATGGGTGCCGCGTGAGCTCGCAATCGATCAAAAACAACAACGAATTGATGATTCTGAGCAGTGTTTGGAGCTGTTATATCGAAATAAAACCGATTTTATTCGTCGATATATAACGATGGACGAAACATGGCTCCATCACTTCACTCCGGAATCCAATCGACAGTCAGCTGAGTGGGCTGCACGCGATGAACCGAACCCAAAGCGTGGAAAGACTCACCAATCGGCCGGTGAGGTTATGGCGTCTGTATTTTGGGATTCGCATGGTATAACTTTCATCGACTACCTTGAAATAGGAAAAACCATCAACAGTGACTATTATATAGCGTTATTAGAGCGTTTGAAGGACGAAATTTCAAAAAAACTGCCTCATTTGAAGAAGAAAAAAGTTTTGTTTCATCAAGACAATGCACCGTGTCACAAGTCGATTGAAACCATGCTGAAATTGAACGAATTGGGCTTCAAATTGCTCCCTCATCCACCGTATTCTCCTGATTTGGCCCCCAGTGACTTTTTCCTGTTCTCAGACCTCAAGAGAATGCTCGCTGGTAAAAAATTTAGAAGCAATGAAGAGGTAATCGCTGAAACTGAGGCTTATTTTGAGGCAAAGGACAAATCGTACTACAAAAATGGTAACGAAAAGTTGGAATATCGCTATAATCGCTGTATCGCCTATCGAGTACTACGGAACAAAATATTGTCGAATACTGTAGTTTTCCAGATTTATTTGTTGAACAACAACAGAATAGTGTAAATTGTAGATTTTCCAACCCCGACCATGCTAGCAACACTGCGAAATTTCGCATAGGCATCAGATAAGAAATCGAGCAGCAGTATAAGTTATAAGCCTGGAACACTAAAGCGATAATTAAAATAGAAAATGCCACCCTGTGACATAGCAAGAATCTTTCTTAGTCCCGTCTTAAACTAAACAGCAAGTTATGTTCTATTCTTTCTTTCAATCACAATCATTAGTTTGGTCTTGTGTTATACTAAATTACTGTACAAATATTTATTATATTACATTTACACTTATCACATTTTTACAGTATTTTACAATCAGGTAACTGTTTCAAATGAACACATTAGTTGAAGGGACAATTCATCGCTCGCGTCATGTGAATGCAATACCCTCCAGTGGTACTGAAATCAATAGACATTCATTAAAAATACGGAAAGGTTGTCTACCAACAACAACAACCATGTGCCACTTACTCATCAGGTGTATCCTGTCCGATGTGGAAGAATCTCACTTTGATTCGATTTCCGTACATTGGTCGAACCGGAATGAACGGTATGCGATTGTTTCTCACGCAACCGGAAGGACACTGAAACGCCATGGTTGGCTCACCGGAGAACATTGCATTCGCTAGATAGCAGACACTTAAAAAGTGACTACAACGAGCTTTTCCTAAAACATAAGCAATTAGATTTGATTGATTGGGTGCAGCCAAAAATGATTGCTACTTACTGATGGAATCTCCGTTGCAATAGGGTTGTGTTTGACCACCATTTACACAAAAATCTACTGATCCGGTGAAGGATTCTTGTCCCAGAAAACCGGCGTTTGTGTGAATAACCTGTACCACTTTGGCGTCGTCTCTCGTCAAGCGAAACCGTTTTGAAGCATGCTTTTCAATCAGTGGTCGTGCTGGATCTAGACCTAACAGATTAGAGAAATATATCAGAAAATGTATGAAAAGCATAATCCTCTCCAGTAACCTGAGAATTTGATCTAACGAAAGGAGCTTTTCTAACAGAAAAAAAACATACCAATGATTTTGTACTGAGGCTGGGTCAAATGATGTGACATCATGCCGCATATGTGAGCCCCAAGTGAATGACCCACGCATGTGATCTGCTTGCTGCGACTGCCAGTGAAGGTGAGGAAAGAGTACAGCTGTGAATTAAAGGAGTAAACAATTGATAATTGCCGGTTGAGGCAGGTAATGTAACGAGCACGTGAGTAAAAATAGACGCATGTGCGCATATCTGGAATCCATTTTTATGTGTAAAAAGATTGATCACAAATGCATGGGTTGCAGTGCATGAACAGGGTATTTCGGTAGCTATCGTGAGTATGATACAGAGGTTATACTGATATTGGACGGATATCGTTAGAATTTGTATATCGAAGAGTAAACTCTTACCTGTGCTGTGCACTGCGAGACTAGTTTGGTGTTTGATAGCGATGAAAGGTAACACGGATACTGAGAAAGCCGCTCCCAGTCGACGGTGATCACGTTATACATGCGAGAGAGGTAAGCTTGAGGTGAATTATGTTGTGCGAGAGTAAAATGAATAAAAATTAGCATTTGTAGGGTTTACAAAAGCTTTTGAAGCTTTCAAGACGTAGAAAAGGAACTATGCACTAACAGGGCATCTGCGTTCATGTAAGGCTGGATTTGAAGATATGTATTGAAACTGTACTTTTTGCTATTAAATCCGGTTGAATTTATCTGAACTTTTAGTGCAAAACCACTGGAAATTTTTTTAACCTAAGGAATTTATAGTAAGAACGCTTTGTAATATGGTAAGAAAATGAATTCAACGTTAATACCAAATAATGTTTATGGTTATCTATGGTTATATCTATAACATTCAAATTCATAACATCGTTTATTAAGATTACAAGCTAACATATCCTACCATCCTTCAAATACATGATGTGTCGACTGGTTTGCGTTCCATTGAATCCGTGAATGATTATGGCGGTTTCCCGATGGGGTTTAAAACCTGCTCGGAAGAAGGATTTCGGTTTGTTCATATCCACCACTCGGCCCCGTTTGTATGTCCTGTAACCGAAAATAATGAGCTTAGTAAATGAAATGAAGACCGTAAGTAGCAGAATAAAAGAATATACATTTACAGGCATAATTTCTGGAATATCTGAAGAGTGGGCAATTTATTGATTGAGTTTTACTGCAGTTCAGTCTATCTATTTTGTAGTAAACTATCCCTTCGTTAACCATACAAATTTTAGAATAATTTTACTTTTTAGGACTGTTTTCTATTGAGTTCGTATTATTAACAAAGCCATATCCCAGGTCTTCTCCCATCCCTACTAATACATCTTCTATCCGCGGTCTTTAGAAACGAGTATCGGACTAACGTTCCTTCCCTTCCTTAGTAACACAGCCTTTGGTCGCGGCCGGTGTCATTATTAATCATGCAATAAAAAGTTTTGAGTGAGTGAGTATGCACAGTGAAATGATTTGCTTCTTCTAAGCATAATTTTTTCTGGTTCATTATGCATTTTCATTCATTCGGTCAATCACGAAGTGTAACTACGGGCGATTTACTTCAGCTCAGTTAAGTGTATCTATCTTTTTCGGATTACATACGTCGGAATAATTTTCGGATTTGTTTGAGTAATATGTTCGATATTTGTGACACCTTCCATTAGAGTCCATACAGTCGTTTCCGGTAAGTATTTCTCAGTTTTTTATATTCGCATCATTTTATTTTCGTCCTTTGCTTCCTCTCTGATCTTCCAAAGTTCCTTCTTTTATCATGGGACAATAGGTTTCGTTCGAACGAACTTTAGAACAGCTTGGTTGGTTCTTGTCTTTTAGAACATAATTCGTAGAATTAGTCGTATACATCTTAAGTACGATTTTGAAATAGCGAAATAAGACCGAATTGAATCAAAATCTCGGATGTTGATCGTGTTGTCTCAAATGTTGGTCTCAGTTTGATAGAATTCACTGTTTATAGTGCGTCACGAATGGTTCACTTTGTTTACTACAAACCAAACGAAGAATTTCGAAACAAATTTCCACAATTTCTTTCTTTCGGTACGATTAACGAACAGTTTTGTATACCAACCTCCTACGTACATTCGAATTGTGTCCCGATCAGCGAAACGCCTAAAATCGATCGTAACAGACTGTGATAATGATTTTTTTTTTCATAAAATAGTTTTATTCATGCCTATTTGCTTTCAAGTTTCATATGGCCGATTGACCCGATGTTTAATATAAATGTTATTTTTAACACTGGATCTCGTAGTCACCCTTTTTCTCGGGGGAGAGGAGCTTCCATTTTCATACAACGAGGATTAAGGAGCACTTTGTTCGTGGCTCGTCTTTTCAGCTTTAGTCGTATCGTCGGTATTGGTGTTGTCGAACGTATTTTTATTGATGGTTTCCGTTTTTTCTCGCTATTGTTCGTAGTCTTATGTGCGTTGCTAGTTACTGTAACAGCGCCTTGTACATTGATTGCAGTTGATTGCTAATTTGATGCTCGAAGCGTTTTTTAAGTAGAAGTACTGGGTTCACTAGTTCCCGTTACTGAACAGTTGTCCTTGTCTTTGGTTGAAGATGTCCTTTTCGCTGTTCCAGTGCAAGGTTTACCGGTTGTTCACAAAACTGACAAGTAACCAGCTGATTTTCATAGATAATCAGCGTTTTACACGGATGTGTCCCACCTCGACCACAAATAATGTAAGATGAAATTGCCTTACGTAGTTGCATACGTACCACTCGCACGCCATTCCGGATGCCGGGGAAAAATTCCGCCATACTTCCCTTTTAATGGAAAGGATTTCACCGTACTGCGACATATTTTCCCGAACGAACTTATCGCTGGCATGCGGGAGAAAGTCATGCACGCGAAATTCTATGGCATTGTGACAACACACTCAAAGCTGTGCACCTCGTTGTTAACTAAAGCGAAAGCAATTGCATATCTTTAACGTTTAAACATACTATACACACAGTTAGTACTCGTATCGGTTTCGGTCTATTTTCTCGGTCACTCATTTTGTTATCGAGTGTGTTTCATAAACAGTTACCAATCATAAACAGCAGTGTTTCATAGACAGTTACCAATCAATTCAAACAGTCCACTCGATTCCGCATTAGCAAGGCTGAACACTCTTCCGAAGTACGCTCGCGTTTTTGTTTTTGGTTCGAAGTTCGTAGTGGTAGGATTGTTTTTTCATCTGCAGAATCTTCATCGCACATAAGTGTGTGCGCTCAATACTAATTCTTCGTTTCCATCCCACGCCTACTTGTGAGTTCAAAATGACATTGGTACTGTAGAACAATGTTTGCTTTCTTTTTATTATTCGTTCAGTGCATTTGAATTATGATTTCCAATGTTTCCTGGTCACATGTTCAGAACAAGCGTTACATTTCTCTGAATTATGCTCTAATGTGACTGAACACAAGAGATTGGACTATATTCAATAATGCGAATACTTTTATTGTTGAAATCCATTCTAACTCTTATCCTTTTCCCGAGACCCTATTTTTGGTAGAAATAAGTGTCGCACACCAGTTCGCTTTCACATCTCATCCAAGTCAGTCAATAAAACAAAGCCGCTTACGTTCGCGACAGAAGAATCAAAGTACAGTATTGTGTAGTGAACAATAGAACGATCTCGAAATGACTGATCCAAACGAACAAAAGCTACCGCCGCTCCGAAAGAATACAATTATTGTTGACTTCAGGCAGTACAAAATTCGACCTTCGATGCGAGAACTTGAAGGTTTGCTTAAGGAGCAAATGTATCTTGACATTAAACATGTGCATTTAGTTCAATGCAATAAGACAAATAATGTTATTTATATCCAGTTTTATGAAGAGTTGGGTGCAATTCAATTCGCAAAAGACAATAACAATGTGCACTATGTGGAGCACGAAAACATTAAGTACAACATTCCAGTATATATGGAAGGTAGTGCTATAGAAGTGCGTGTGCATGATCTTCCCTCAAGCTTTATCGATCCTTCTATTCGCAAAATTATGTCTCAATACGAAGAGATTCTCTCTACTGAAAAAGAAAAGTGGAAGAACTTTTTCCCCGGTATTCAAAATAGAGTACGTTTGTTACGCATGCGCTTGAGGAGGGCTATACCTTCTTATGCGACTTTCGGCCAGAATACAAGAATCCCGTTCAAAGCAGTTGTTACCTATGACAATCAGATGGCCACATGTAAATATTGCCAAAAAGCTGTTCACTACGGTAAGCCATGTGATAAACTGAACAAGGAGACAACCACACCAAAGGACAACGGTGCTTCCTTCACACACAATCCCAAGCAACCCCAGTACACCTGTGACAGTCACTAACAACAATTAAGCATCCCCCTCAACGAAACCATCAGTATCCTTTATAGAACAAAGTACACCAGCTGCAGTTAACAACATACACAACGACTGTGAAATAAGTTACGATTGTTCCGACAATAACAGTGATGCCGAACCAATGGACGGGAGCGTGAATAGTGAACCACTGCTCCCTTCATTCGCTAGATAACAGCGAAAGCGCCTCTCCTCCAAGGAAAAAAATTACAAGATCCAGCATTTCACTGTATATCTCTTGATTGTTTTATTCGTATCCATGTTGAACCCTGTTTGTTTACGACATGGCTTGGATCAGTAACCATGAAGCGCCTATAAATCGCAGACTAACGTTTCACCTAGTAAAAAACTGAAATTTATCAAAAGAGAGTTTATAGATGCACTTAGTTGAACTACACTGAATAGTTTTGAAGACGTTATAGTTGCGGTGGCATGATAATTGGTAGGTACGATTTAAAAACAATTTGTAAAGCGTTAGTCGCTTACTGTATATGTATGCGGGCTTCAATCATAGCAAATGCTGTAATGCGAAAACCAACAGCAAGTGACGGTAAATTGAATTATTGTTTATCTACATATAACAGAGAAAATTATCCCACTACCGTTCCGCTCTGAGGTTTAATTTGATGAAACAACATTTCCTGTTTTTTATTTTTTTTTCTTCTTAACGATGTCAAAGCGGCTAGACATCTTTTATTTATTTCTCTCGTGTTCAATGTGAATGGAGAAGATAGATTCCCACATGTCACTTAGTCTTCCATAAAAGGTTCATTTGAGGGAGAATAGTGAAGACCGTTTGTGTGAATGAACTGAACAGCACGATCATGTTGCATTATCGGGATGGTACGATTGCTTGCAACGCTGAACTTGTCGGACCTATCACGAGCTGTGCGAATAAATGTTATACGACTGAGATGGTGAGTTTAAATCAAAAGTGAAACTTGTGTTGTCCCTTCAAGACATTACCATAAACGAGTATATCACACAGTAGCATTATTGCGATCAAAGCACCGGGACTTGCATAGGTTGCTTTTATCGTCGGAAATAACACTTGTTGAATCAAAACATGTGATACTGTTTAGCAAATTTTCGATGACATTAAATAAATCTTGTGGTAAGAGTAGATTTAGAAGAGATGGTAGAATTAGATTATGTCAATGACTTCCAATGTGGTCCGTGTGGCAAAGAAGCAGTGATATCGAAGCAACAGGGGTTTGTCGATGCCTTTCACCCTCGTTTATTCGAGAATTGCAGCACTAGATAATGGTTCGAGCCGAACCCTACCTGCAAATATTACTCGTTTGCCTCTTTGCCTGGTTTTCAGCATATAGCTGTTCCAGTAGAAGTATTGTAATGCCATCAAACCATATTTTCAAATATTTCCTCCGTATCGGATCGCATTATTTTCGATTACCATACAAATGCTTTGATACTCCGTGGAAGTTTATAAGAAAAATTTTCACAACAGAACAAGATTAGTTAGATAGTATCATTTCACCGATAGTATATTTAAAAAAAATCTACATTGTTGTATTTCAATGATGCAAGTTTTCTTTTTAAGATGGACAATAGAGGGTTAAAATAGACAAATAAACCTAAATCAAGCGCTGTCCACACTGTATGAAAATGACAGATTTATTACCTTGAGCAATATCAGTGATAAATTTCTATTATCTGGAAAGCCATCATAGCCACAATTCATGTTTGTTTGCTTTTTATTGGCACAATTCTTTTCACCCTAGTTATCCTCATTAGGAAAGTTTTGTCATTTGTGAAGGAGTGTGCATACAAGCTTGTTGATATATGTCGCTAATTCAACTAACTAATCAAAAGATGGGATATCGCAATATATGATTATTATTTTGTTGGTTGTTTGTAGCTTAAATTCGGAAGTTGATTGAGTAAAATGATGATGAGTTTAATTCGTCCGCGTCCCTTGTTACTATTTTTTATTGGCAATTCGTCATTAATGCTTTCAAATGCATTCATAAACTTAGAATCTGTAGAATTTACACTTAATTATATTCAACATATATTAAACAACATATGTTTTTTGTTTTAAGTGCAGATTTCTAGTCTACAATAAGGAACATCAAAAATGCCATCGTTACGAAACACATAGTAACCGGGTGACACTAGTCGAGTCAATTCACTTCGTACTTTTCGAGCTGAATATCTGTTTTGTATACACAGCCTGTTAAGTGAGAGCTTCTGTCTTTGGAGCATTACATAAATCAGTCAAAGTCTTTTTTTTCGTCGGGAAAACACTAAAATCGCGATGAATGCCGCACGCAAAGCGCTTCGAGATTATGCTCCTTTGCACACCAAAAGGACCAAATATGTAGTAACGGCTAAATACAATAACAAGTTGGTATCAATTGTCGAGAAGTGGGTTCAATGATTATTATTATTATTATTTTATTATTATTATTATTATTATTATTATTATTATTATTATTATTATTATTATTATTATTATTATTATTATTATTATTATTATTATTATTATTATTATTATTATTATTATTATTATTATTATTATTATTATTATTATTATTATTATTATTATTATTATTATTATTATTATTATTATTATTATTATTAAAGAGTTGAAAACTGACGATGACCTTCCAAATCGTGGTGCCTCGAAGAAATCAAGCAATAATTGATGCTTTTACTGAACAGACTGTATATATGTATGTATGTGTGAAGCGATCATCAGTTCAGAGCATTGCCGATGGATACGGGTAGGCTTCCAGTAGATCCCAATTTGTTCATCATATGGAGAGCTTTCATAACAAATGAGTTGGGCGAACCCGTAAGCGGAGACATTTTCGCGCATTCACGTGATTTAGGAATTTTATTCAAACTCTTACATCTGGATATTTAATTAAAAGAATGCAAGACCTTCGACTGAAGGTTTGTTTGTTAGAATGGTATGTCTTACTTTTTTGAAACCATCAGGAGAGAAATAAAAAACTGCTTCCAAGTGACCAAGTCCGGTTGGTAAAGCACTTTTTTTTTTTTTTTTTTTTTTTTTTTTTTTTTAAATAACTATTTATTGGAATATGAGTTAAAATTAAATTATTAAGATTTAAATTGGGTGTTCAGCCACAAGTGGTGACTTTTCAGCCCTGTTATATATATATATATATGATTTGGTTATTACCATGAAGACATCATTTGCTTCCGCAATTCTGAGATTTTTGTGTAGGGAAAATTCTAAACCTACTTGTATTGTGTAATGGGGAAAAGGAACTTATATACTAACTTACTAACTAATACAGAGAGCGAATCGATTCAATTGAAGATTGCATCGATTTTTGTCGGAATTTGCTTATAATATTATGTGACATTACATCTAATGGTTCTATATTTGTGAGTCTGTGTAACTCATTTGTACTAAACCAGGGAGGACGCTTCAGAATCATTTTCAGAATTTTATTCTGAATCCTTTGAAGCGTTTTCTTCCTGGTGGAACAACAGCTTGACCAAATTGGTACCGCATAAAGCATGGCTGGTCTGAAAATTTGTTTATAAATTAACAATTTGTTTTTTAGACAGAGCTTAGAATTTCTGTTTATAAGAGGATATAAACATTTAATATATTTATTACACTTTGCCTGGATTCCTTCAATGTGATCCTTGAAAGTGAGTTTTTTGTCATACGTTAAACCTAAGTATTTAGCTTGATCAGACCATGTCAATTCCAAGCCATTCAATTTGAGAATGTGATTATTGTTTGGTTTAAGAAAAGAAGCTCTTGGCTTGTGAGGAAAGATAATTAATTGCGTTTTTGCTGCATTTGGTTTAATTTTCCATTTTGACAGATAATCACTGAAAATATTTAAACTTCTTTGTAGGCGACTGCAGATCACTCTTAGATTTCTACCTGTGGCTAACAGACTTGTGTCGTCACAGAATAGCGATTTCTGACAACCAACGGGTAGATTTGGAAGATCAGAAGTGAAAATATTATACAAGATTGGAGCTACACTCGAACCCTGCGGAACACCGGCACGTACGGGTAGCAATTCAGATTTACAATTCTGATAGCTAACCTGAAGAGTACGATCAGTTAAATAATTTTGAATCATTTTGATCAAATAAATAGGAAACTGGAAATCAGACATTTTTGCTATTAAACCTTTGTGCCAAACACTGTCGAATGCTTTTTCTATGTCTAGAAGAGCAACTCCAGTGGATAACCCAGAAGATTTATTTGATTTTATCATGTTCGTTACTCTGACAAGTTGATGAGTAGTTGAATGTTCATGACGAAATCCAAACTGCTCTGGTAAAAAAATTGAATTCTCATTTATATGAGTCATCATTCTTAACAATATAATTTTTTCAAAAAGTTTACTGATAGAAGAAAGTAAGCTAATTGGGCGATAACTTGATGTTTCTGCTGGGTTTTTATCAGGTTTTAGGATAGGAATTACTTTAGCGTTTTTCCATCTTTTTGGGAAGTAAGCTAATGAAAAACACTTGTTGAAAATTTTAACCAGGAGTCTCAAGGCAACATCGGGAAGATTTTTAATAAGAATATTAAAAATTCCATCATTACCAGGAGCCTTCATGTTTTTAAGTTTTCTAATAATTGATTTAATTTCATCAAAATTCGTCTCAATAATGTCATCGTGTGATAACACTTGGGTTGAAATACGATCATATTTCAGTGAGACTTCATTTTCAATAGGACTCACAACGTTCAAATTAAAATTGTGGACACTCTTGAACTGCTGAGCAAGTTTTTGAGCTTTTTCGCCATTTGTAAGAAGTATTTGATTTCCTTCCTTGAGAGCAGGAATAGGTTTCTGAGGATTCTTAAGAACCTTAGAAAGTTTCCAGAAAGGTTTAGAATATGGTTTAATTTGTTCAACTTCTTTAGCGAAATTTTCATTTCGCAAAAGAGTAAATCTATGTTTAATTTCTTTTTGTAAATCCTTAACTATGTTTTTCATAGCAGGATCACGAGAACGTTGATATTGTCGTCGACGAACATTCTTCAACCGAATGAGCAGTTGAAGATTGTCATCGATGATAGGAGAATTTAATTTAGTTTGAGCTTTGGGAACTGAAAGATTTCTAGCTTCGATAATATAATGATTCAAATTATCAATTGCTGTGTCGATATCCGCAGAATTTTCTAAAATAGTTTCATGATCCACATGATTTTCAATGTGAGATCTGTAATCCAACCAATTTGCTCTATGATAGTTGAAAATAGAACTAATTGGATTAATTATAGCTTCGTTGGAAAGTCTGAATGTTACAGGAAGATGATCTGAGTCAAAATCAGCATGAGTAATCGGTTCACTACAAGTGTGACTTTGATCTGTTAGAACCAGATCAATTGTAGACGGGTTTTTCACGGAAGAGAAACAAGTAGGATTACTGGGATGAAGAACTGTAAAGTAACCAGCTGAGAGTTGATTATGAAGTATTTTACCATTACTGTTATTTTGCCTACAATTCCACTGGACATGCTTAGCATTTAAGTCCCCTATTACGAAAAATTTCGATCGATATCTTGTAAGTTTTTGCAAATCGCCTTTAAAGAAATTTAATTGTTCGCCGGTGCATTGGAATGGCAAATATGCTCCAGCGATGAAATAAATTCCATGAATGGTTTCAACTTCGATTCCCAAGCTTTCAATAACTTTAGTATTGAAAGAAGGTAAAATTCGATGTTTAATTTGCCGTTGGACAAAAATGGCAACTCCACCACCAATTCCAGTAAACCTGTCAAATCGATGAACCACATAATGTGGATTACTTTTCAATTTTACATTTGGTTTAAGAAAAGTTTCTGTCACAATGGCAATATGAATTTTGTGAACTTTGAGAAAATTATAAAATTCATCTTCACTCGATTTCAAAGATCGAGCATTCCAATTTAAAATATTCAAATAATTATTTAACATCACTGTTAAATTTTAAATTCATTATAATATTATTTGCAAATTTCCATCCGATTTGAAATGCTTCAAAAAGTGATGAAGTCGAATTCATTTGGATGATCATTTGAAAAAGTTGATCTTGTAGGTAGATCATTTTATTTTCAGTTATATCGCCTAAATCGACTTCATTTAAAGAAGCGAATGGCATTGAAGGAATATTTGTAGGTAGACTGCCATTAGAAGAAGATGATTTGGCCGGTCTACCTATTAATAAATTGTTTTCGTTAGAAGAAGAACTGCAAGGCGGTCCTGTGTTTTGATTATTTACATTAGAAGAAATAGGAGATAGATTTCTACCTAATATACCAGCATAACTGACATTAGAAGAAGATGATGACGAGGTCGATCTACCTGTCAATAAATTGTTTTCGTTAGAAGACGAATTGGCAGGTGCCTTAGAAGAATTTTCAGGTATGTTCTGTAAATTTAAGGTCGTTGATTTGACTTGTTGTCTAAGCGAACGAGCGTTTAAAATTTTTTCCCTGACAGGACATTTCAAATAATTGGATTTATGATTTCCATTGCAATTTGAACATGAAAATTTATCAGTGGTTTCATTCATTGGACAAGCGTCTTTCGAATGCGATTTACCACAATTCAAACACCGTATATCCATATGACAATTTTTGGTTCCATGACCGAAGCCTTGGCAACGACGACATTGCGTTAAGTTTGCAATACGATTATGCCGTTTATAATGTTCCCAATGAATTTTAATGTGGGAAATGAAACGTACTTTTTCTAAAGTTTTCAAATTGTTTACATCACTTCGATTGAAGTGTATTAGGTAAAGTTCATGGGAAATTCCAGAGCGTGGTTTAGAAGTACCATTCGCTCTTTTTTTCATAAGTATTACTTGGGAAGGGGCAAAACCAAGCAATTCTTTTAGTTCATTTTTAATTTCATCAATACTTTGATCATTTGATAATCCTTTCAAGACAGCCTTAAAGGGTCTGTCTGATTTTATGTCATATGAATAAAATTTATGAAGTTTCTCGGACAAATATCGAATAAGACGTTCATAATCTTCCAATCCATCCACCAAGACTCGACATTCTCCTCTTCGTCCGATTTGAAATGAGACTTTTACTTCCGGGAGAAAAGTAGAAAGCTCAGTACGGAATGCTTTGAAGTCGGAAATCATCACCGTCACTGGTGGCATAGATTGATGTTTCTTCCCAGAACGACAAGCGTCCATTTTGGGAATTTTTGAAGAATTTTCTTCTATGTCGCTACAATCGGATTCAGGAAGAATCTCGTAAATATTGTTAGACGGCATAGGATCAACGGAAGGGAAATCCGTCCGTTGTCTTTTATTTTTACATTCAGATTCTATAAGATCGTGAATGTTATTAGAAAAATGTTGAATAACGGATTGTGATTTATTCCGTATTGAATTATTTTTAGCCTTAGGCTTGTTGCCTTTCCGGTTGGACGCAGGCATTTTTGAAATTAATGAAATTTTAAATTAAATTAACTAGGCTAAATTAGTCTTCGATTAGACTCCTAGTTAGCCTTAAAAAAGGCTGATTAATTTCTTAGTCACTCTAATATCACTCTTTGTATCACTTAGTCACTCTAATATCACTCTTTGTATCACTTAGTCACTTAGTTAGTGCTTCAGGTAGCCTTGAAAAAGACTGAAGCCTTGAATCAATGAAACTCTAGGTAGCCAGAAAAAAAAATTCCAGGAGCCAAGAGCTATACGCGTGCGGTGCGAACGACTGTTCAACACCGACTGTTGGTAAAGCACTTATTTTACATGTAGGATACCATTATGGTATTCTAACTTTCGATATTCTAATAATAGCAATAATAGAAAATGGAAATGTTTCACCCTTTGCTAAAAACTCCTCTGTCTAGCGAGTGTCTCGGTCACACCCAAAGCCAGTGAAGGGATTGATGTACATATTGGGGATAGCGTAGGTGATATGTGACAAAAAAGCAAATCAGCAGTGAACAGCGAAGAAATCGTGTGAAGATGACCAGTTTCTAAAAAATTTACCAAATCCTTATATAAAAACCCATCTTAATCCACCTAGTGGTGTGATAATGCCTTTCTCTTCTTTCATAACAGTCGCATGAAAATATGTTTCATACTTTTTTTTTTCCATAAATACGTTTATTTCTTAAGGCAGTTTACATAAGTTTTTCTTCGCCGTAGCATCACTTTTACATAACATTCTTATCCTAATTTAATTCTAACATAGTCACAACGTTTTGAATTTATTAAAACATATTCTCTTATAGCTTAAATATCATCTTAGGTAACTCGTCATAATTATGAAATCTACTCGGAAATATTATTTGAACCAAACGATTAACTTCTATAAATTATAAAATAAGCTGTTATTTTCAGACATTTTGTTGATAATTTCATAAAATGTTTCGAGTTTGTTTGTATCATTACATAATTTTTATTCTAATTTAGCTATTGGTTGAACTCATGGACGCAGCTGGGATCAGAACTAAGTCTTAAAAGGGGCCTTTATTAAATTGAAACTCCAATTTTCTTTATGAAATGATAAATAAGTTTCATGTATGAAAGGTCACGACAAGCAAGAATGTCTCGAACTGGGATATTGGATAGTTTACCTTGGGTACGCAAAGAATTTATTAGTTGAGATCTGACATCACGATACTCCACGCATGTTCAAACGACATGATCAATATCCCGATAACCTTCTCCGCAAGCACAATGATTAGTCTCGGAGAGCCCAATTCGAAGGAGATGTGCATCTAACGTGTAGTGATTGGACATGAGTCTGGACATCACACGAATGAAATCCCTACTCACATCCAGTCCCCTGAACCATGCCTTTGTCGATATTTTCGGAATAATTGAGTGCATCCACCGACCCAGATCATCTCTATCCCAAGATGCTTGCCAGCTGGCAAGTGTTCTTTGGCGAGACGAACTATAGAATTCGTTGAAAGCAATCGGTCGCTCATAAATTTCACCCTCAATAGCACCACGTTTGGCTAAATTATCGGCTCTTTCATTGCCTGGAATGGAGCAATGAGCCGGGACCCAGACTATAGTGATTAGATAATTATTATTCAATATGTCGTTCAGACTCTGTTTTATTTTACCCAAGAAAAACGGTTCATTTTTGCCAGCAGCGATTGAGCGAATGGCTTCAATTGCACTCAGACTATCTGTGAAGAGGAAATAATGGTTTGGAGATAATGTGACGATTACACTCAAACTATAATGAACTGCTGCTAGCTCTGCTATATAAACAGATGCAGGTTCTTGAAGCCTAAATGAGGCCGAAACATTATTGTTGAACATACCAAACCCTGTCGCTTCTTCAATTCGCGATCCGTCTGTGTAAAACATTTTCTCAGAGTCAATATGCCTGAACTTACTTAAAAATATTTTTGGGATTTCCGTCGAGCGTAGATGATCCGGGATTCCACGCACTTCACGCTGCATGGATGTATCAACAAATAAAGTTGAGTCAGGGGCACTTAGGATGCTGACACGGATAGGAATATATCTTGAAGGGTTGATTTCCTGTGACATATGGTTAAAATATACTGTCATAAATTTTGTTTGAGATCGAAGCTCGACTAGTCGTTCGAAATTATTAATTACCATGGGATTCAGCACCTCACATCTTATTAGTAGGCGTGATGAAAGCTCCCAAAATCGATCTTTTAATGGAAGAACTCCCGCCAGAACTTCAAGACTCATTGTATGTGTCGAGTGCATGCAGCCTAAGGCAATTCGCAAACAACGGTACTGAATTCGCTCAAGTTTGATAAAATGAGAGTTTGCAGCGGAACGAAAACAAACGCATCCATATTCCATCACTGAAAGTATCGTTGTCTGATACAATTTCATTAGATCTTGCGGATGAGAACCCCACCAAGATCCTGTTATTGTTCGAAGAAAATTTACTCTTTGTTGGCATTTCGTTATCAGATACCTAATGTGTCCTCCCCACGTGCATTTGGAATCGAACCACACCCCGAGGTATTTAAAAGTTAAAACCTGTTGGATCATTCTTCCCATCATATGGAGCTGAAGCTGCGCGGGATCATGCTTTCTTGAGAAGACGACTAACTCTATTTTCTCCGCAGAGAATTCGATACCAAGATGAACAGCCCAAACGGACAAGTTATCTAAGGTATCTTGCAATGGTTTATGCAGATCAATAGCTTTGGGCCCAGTAACTGAAACCACGCCATCATCTGCCAATTGCCTTAGTGTACATGGGGTTACTAGACAGCTGTCAATGTCATTCACGTAAAAATTATAGAGGAGCGGACTGAGGCATGAGCCTTGCGGGAGACCCATGTAGCTAATTCTGAATGTTGCCAAATCGCCATGTGAAAAATACATGCACTTCTCTGACAAAAGGTTGTGCAAATAATTATTTATAACCGCTGGAAGTCCATGTTGGTGGAGCTTGTCTGAAAGAACATCAATGGAAACTGAATCAAATGCTCCTTTAATGTCTAAAAATACAGATGCCATTTGTTGCTTTTGAGCGAAGGCAATTTGGATGTCAGACGAAAGTAATGCAAGGCAATCATTCGTCCCTTTATTTCTACGGAAGCCAAACTGAGTATCTGACAACAAACCGTTCGTCTCGACCCAAGTGTCGAGACGTCGTAGAATAATTTTTTCGAACAATTTTCTGATGCAGGACAACATCGCAATGGGTCTATATGAGTTGTGATTGGAAGCTGGTTTCCCCGGCTTTTGAATGGCGATAACTTTCACTTGTCTCCAGTCAGGCGGAACAATATTTTGCTCAAGAAACTTGTTGAACAATTCCAACAAACGTCTTTTTGCGAGGTCGGGCAGATTCTTCACCAAGTTGAATTTAATTCTGTCCAACCCAGGGGCGTTATTGTTACAAGACAAGAGTGCTATAGAAAATTCTATCATTGAAAATGGGTTATTAATAAAACCATTATTTGGAGGAGATTCCCGTATAATGCTTTGCGTAGGAACAGAATCTGGGCAAACTTTCCTAGCAAAGTCAAATATCCATCGGTTCGAGTATTCATCACTCTCATTGCCCACGTTACGATTCCTCATTCGTCTGGCCGTATTCCAAAGAGTGCTCATTGAGGTTTCTCTTGACAAACCTTCGACAAAATGTCTCCAATAGCTACATTTCTTGGCCCGAAGTATGCTCTTGTACTTGGTTTCTAAAGTCAAGGAATTTTCAAAATTCTGAGGAGTTCCTCCTCCTCGTTTTAAAAACGTCTTGAAAGCATTTTGTTTCGCGTGCTTAGCATCTGAACACTCTTTGTCCCACCAAGGGTTTGGAGGCCTTCTGTTAGACGATGGACCAAGAAATCGTTTGGTTTGGGCTTGTTCTGCGGCCTCCAGAATCGAACAAACGAGGAAGTCATATTCTTCAAGTGGGGGGAGCTCTTCCATTGAAGTTAAGACACTTGAAATATTACTTTGGTATTTAATCCAGTCAATATTTTTTGTCAAATCATATGGAATATTAACTGAATTAGCAATGCCTTTTTTTTTTTTTTTTTCATAAATACGTTTATTTCATAGTCAATATACATAAGTTTTTCTTCGCCGTGGCATCTACAATACATAGTACTTTAAACCTAATACATTTCGAATATCCTATTAGTATGTTGGTATTCATTAGTTAATCTAAACACTGTTTTTATCAAGCGAGTTGCTATTATAAATTACATTAAATGAAATACATTTATTTTGTACATGATCTTATAACTATTTCAGGTTTGTTTGTATCAGTTCATCACTTTTATTTAATATAAGATAGCTGGCTATTGGTTGAGCTCATGGAAGAGAAAACAATCTAACATAAAATAAAATTTAAATTGGAACTCCAATGGACTTAATGAAATAATAAAGAAGTTTCATGTAAGGAACGTCACGACAAGCAAGAATGTCGCGAACTGGGACATTGGATAGTCTACCTTGGGTACGCAAGGAATTTATTAGTTGAGATCTGACATCACGATACTCCACGCATGTCCAAACAACATGGTCAATATCGCGGTAACCTTCGCCACAAGCACAATGATTAGTCTCGGAAAGTCCAATTCGAAGGAGATGTGCATCTAACGTGCAGTGATTGGACATGAGTCTGGACATCACACGAATGAAATCTCTACTCACATCCAATCCCCTGAACCATGCCTTTGTCGATATTTTAGGAATAATTGAGTGCATCCACCGACCCAGATCATCTTTATCCCAAGAAGCTTGCCAGCTGGCAAGTGTTCTTTGGCGAGACGCGCTATAGAATTCATTGAAAGCAATTGGTCTCTCATAAATTTCACCCTCAATAGCACCACGTTTGGCTAAAATATCGGCTCTTTCATTGCCTGGAATGGAGCAATGAGCCGGAACCCAAACTATTGTGATTTGATAATTATTATTCAATATGACGTTCAGGCACTGTTTTATTTTGCCCAAGAAAAAAGGTTCATTTTTGCCAGCAGCCTTTGAGCGAATGGCTTCAATTGCACTCAGACTATCTGTGAAAAGAAAATAATGGTTTGGAGATAATGTGACGATTATACTCAAACTATAATGAACTGCTGCTAACTCTGCTATATAAACAGATGCAGGTTCTTGAAGCCTAAAGGAGACCGAAACATTATTGTTGAACATACCAAACCCTGTCGCTTCTTCAATTCGCGATCCGTCCGTGTAAAACATTTTCTCAGAGTCGATATGCCTGAACTTACTTGTAAATATTTTTGGGATTTCCAACGAGCGTAGGTGTTCCGGAATTCCACGCACTTCGCGCTGCATGGATGTGTCGAAAAATAAAGTTGAGTCAGGGACATTTAGGAGGCTGACACGGATAGGAATATATCTTGAAGGGTTGATTTCCTGTGACATATGGTTAAAATATACAGTCATGAATCTTGTTTGAGATTGAAGCTCAACTAGCCTTTCGAAGTTATTAATAACTAGGGGATTCAGTACCTCGCATCTTATTAGCAGTCGCGACGAAAGCTCCCAAAAACGATCCTTCAATGGAAGAACTCCCGCCAGAACTTCAAGACTCATTGTATGTGTCGAATGCATGCAGCCTAAAGCAATTCGCAAACAACGATATTGAATTCGCTCTAATTTGATAATATGAGAGTTTGCAGCGGAACGAAAGCAAACGCATCCATATTCCATCACTGAAAGTATCGTTGTCTGATACAATTTTATTAGATCTTCCGGATGAGCACCCCACCAAGATCCGGTTATTGTTCGAAGAAAATTTACTCTTTGTTGGCATTTTGTTATCAGAAACCTAATGTGTCCTCCCCACGTGCATTTGGAATCAAACCACACCCCGAGGTATTTGAAAGTCAAAACCTGTTGGATCATTCTTCCCATCATATGGAGCTGAAGCTGCGCGGGATCATGCTTTCTTGAAAAGACGACTAACTCTGTTTTCTCCGCAGAGAATTCGATACCAAGATGAACAGCCCAATCGGACAAGTTATCTAAGGTATCTTGCAATGGTTTATGCAGATCAATAGCTTTGGGTCCAGTAACTGAAACTACGCCATCATCTGCCAATTGTCTTAGTGTACATGGGGATACTAGACAGCTGTCAATGTCATTTACGTAAAAATTATAGAGGAGCGGACTGAGGCAAGAGCCTTGCGGTAGACCCATGTAGCTAATTCTGAATGTTACCAAATCGCCATGTGAAAAATGCATGCGTTTCTCTGACAAAAGGTTGTGCAAATAATTATTTATAACCGCTGGGAGTCCATGTTGGTGAAGCTTGTCTGAAAGAACATCAATGGAAACTGAATCAAATGCTCCTTTAATGTCTAAAAATACAGATGCCATTTGTTGCTTTTGAGCGAAGGCAATTTGGATGTCAGACGAAAGTAATGCAAGGCAATCATTCGTCCCTTTATTTCTACGGAAGCCAAACTGAGTATCTGACAACAAACCGTTCGTCTCGACCCAAGTGTCGAGACGTCGTAGAATAATTTTTTCGAACAATTTTCTGATGCAGGACAACATCGCGATGGGTCTATATGAGTTGTGATTGGAAGCTGGTTTCCCCGGCTTTTGAATGGCGATAACTTTCACTTGCCTCCAGTCAGGTGGAACAATATTTTGCTCAAGAAGCTTGTTGAACAATTCCAACAAACGTCTTTTTGCGAGGTCGGGCAGATTCTTCACCAAGTTGAATTTAATTCTGTCCAACCCAGGAGCGTTATTGTTACAAGACATGAGTGCTATGGAAAATTCCATCATAGAAAAGGGGCTATCAATGGAACCATTATTTGAAAAAGATTCCCTAATAATGCTATGCGTAGGAACAGAATCTGGACAAACTTTCCTCGCAAAATCAAATATCCATCGGTTCGAGTATTCCTCACTCTCATTTCCTACGTTACGATTCCTCATTCGTCTGGCCGTATTCCAAAGAGTGCTCATTGAGGTTTCTCTTGACAAACCTTCGACAAAATGTCTCCAATAGCTACATTTCTTGGCCCGAAGTATGCTCTTGTACTTGGTTTCTAAAGTCAAGAATTTTTCAAAATTCTGAGGAGTTCCTCCTCCTCGTTTTAAAAACGTCTTGAAGGCATTTTGTTTCGCGTGCTTAGCATCTGAGCACTCTTTGTCCCACCAAGGGTTTGGAGGCCTTCTGTTAGACGATGGACCAAGAAATCGTTTGGTTTGGGCTTGTTCTGCGGCCTCCAGAATCGAACAAACGAGGAAGTCATATTCTTCAAGTGGGGGGAGCTCTTCCATTGAAGTTAAGGCACTTGAAATATTACTTTGGTATTTAATCCAGTCAATATTTTTTGTCAAATCATATGGAATATTAACTGAATTAGCAATGCCTTTGTTACTGCTAATTGAGATGATGATTGGTAAATGATCGCTACCATGTAAATCAGGAAATACTTTCCAGGTGCAATCTAGTCGAATTGAAGTCGAACAAAGAGATAAATCTAATGCACTTGGACGTGCCGGAGGTCTTGGGATCCGTGTCATGCTACCCATATTTAGTACCGTCATGCTAAAATTGTCGCAAATATTATATATTAGAGATGATCTGCTATCATTGTAAACGGAACCCCACATCATTCCGTGCGAATTGAAATCTCCTAAAATCAAACGTGGAGCAGGAAGGGCTTCGACAATTTCATTAAGCTGTCGTTGTCCAACTTGAGCTCTTGGAGGAATATATACCGAAGCAATGCAAATGTCCTTTCCTTTAATGTTTATTTGACAAGCAACAACTTCTATACTAGAAGTCGAAGGAATGTTTAATCTATAAAAGGAATAACATTTCTTAATTCCTAAAAGCACTACACCATACGGAGAGTCTCTATCGAGACGTATAATGTTAAAATCATTAAAATTTAAAGCTATGTTTGAAGTAAGCCATGTTTCGCATAAAGCAAATACATCACATTTTTGACTATGCAATAAAATTTTAAATGAATCAAGTTTTGGCATGATGCTTCGACAATTCCACTGCAGGACAGTGATTGTATCATTTGCGGCGGGTGATAAATTATCCATCAAAAGATACAAAACCTGAGACAATTGGCCATTGAGCTGATAACTGCTTCAAAAAATTTCTAGCTATTGGAAGGAATGCCATTATGAGGGTCTTTAAGGGTTCAGATATATTGAATGCTGAGAAAATCCATTCAACAATTTCCGAAAACTTCAGTAATCCTGTTGGTGGCTGTGAAATGGAGCCCACAGGATTATTACCTTTTTCTGTGCTAGATCCTGGATTGGTTTGTGAATTTGACAAACCAGGAGGCACAGTCTTTGGTTTTGACTTTTTTTGTTTAACACGGGGATCTTTTTTTGAAGATGAAACTTTAGGTGTCTTTTTTGGTAATTTGGAAGAAGACTTCTTTCTCTTAACTGACCCTTGGGTAGTGATAAACGAATTACCTTCACTATTTTCGTCAGAGTCAGAGTCCTCTGTTTCCTCTAGATTTGAAAACCCGTTTTCGGTTTCCAAAGGGGGGACATCAATGACCGTTTTAAGCATTTCTGCATATGTGCGCTTAGACCGTGCTTTTAAAGAAAGCTTAATTTTGTCTTTGTGCACTTTAAATGTTTCATACTCTTATTAAATAATTTTGGATATTAACTTTGAAACCAATTGATTCAGATTGATTCGAGTAGTTCACGAAAGCATGCTTCAGTGTTTATGTCACACAGTCAGCATCATTTTTCCAAACCAGTGCTTGACATTTGCGTTGCCTATTTGTAATCAGTTATGCTAATCTAAAAAAACCCTTCTTAGTCCACTTAGTGGAATTTTCATATATCTTGAAAAATCACCATAGGGGGGAGTACATGAAATTTTCGAAATCGAAAAAAAATTTTTGATGCCAAAAGGCTTAGAATTGCATGAAACGTCGAGATTTAGTGTCATCTCAAAAAAAAATTTTTTTGAAAAAGTCGACTTTTTGGGACTTTTCTAAAATATGAAAATTTTTCAGTCACAGAAAGTTGATTTTTTCAAAAAAATTTTTTTTTGAGATGACACTAAATTTCGATGTTTTATGCAGTTTTAAGAGTTTTGGCATCAAAAAAAAATTTTCGATTTTGGAAATTTCATGTACTCCCCCCTATGGTGCTTTTTCAAGATCGATAATTGTCAAACCTTTACCACCGGGCAGCACCCCTTAAGCATGTCCGATTTAGGTCAAATTTTGCATGAAGGCTTTTTTCGAGGTGCTTAAACTTTTGAGCACTAGAACTTTACGAAAATAGAGTTGATCCCAAAATTTTGGCACCCTTATATATACAAGAGCGGTAAAAATCAACGTGTTTTGTCGGTTACGTCACTTATACCATCATATATCTGGAACCAAAAGTCACAACCATTTGATCTTCGAACTTGATCAACGGCCCGACAGTAGCTTTCAAACGAGCCCAAGTTTGTTAAAATCGGATCAGCCATCTCTTAGAAAATTGAGCGCGTTCAAATACAACGCTTTTTGTCGGTTACGTCACTTATACAATCATATCTCCGGAACCAAAAGTCACAGCCATTTTATCTTCGAACTTGATCAATGCCCCGATAGTAGCTTTCAAACGAGCCCAAGTTTGTTAAAATCGGTTGAGCCATCTCTGAGAAAATTGAGCGCGTTCAAATATCTTCGAAAAGTGCACACACATACACACATACACACACATACACACACACACACACATACACACACACACACACACACACACACACACACATTTTCCGATCTCGTCGAGCTGAGTCGAATGGTATATAACACTATGGGTCTCCGTTCGAAAGTCGGTTTTTCCAGCAATTCTAATACCTTTCTATAGAGAAAGGCAAAAAGTAAACTTATTGTTTTAACCTGAACTGAATTCTTAGGAATGGTAAATATTGTGCTTGAAGTGATATTCAAAATATTTAATAGGCTAATTATTTTTTTAATATTTGGAATCGATAAATTGGTATTGGTTAATGGTTTAAACTTTTAACATAATTCCAACGTTCAATAGTTTACACAGCACAATTAATCCACGATTAAATACATGCAAGGATAGAACGAAATACTGTAGTTGACATTAATCGTAAGTTTATACTTACCTTAAATCTATTTTCCTGGGTTTTTTCTTCAAATTTTTGAAAAATCTTGTTCGTGTTCGCCAGTCATCGAAAGTTAAAATATTATATGAACTGAACTGTTAAAATTATACGTAACACAGTTGAAATCAGCTAAGGCCATCCATTACAAAACGAAGTGGGTTCACTATTATGGGTACTTCCAGCACCGGAACCCAAGAACCGGTGTAATCGAAGTCGGTTCGTACGGCCACCAACTAACATGAAAAGACCAACTAACAAATTTAGAAGATTTTATACGATTTTGCCATCGTACTCTAAACGACGGTTTAAATTTTTGTTGTATTCGAAAATATGCAGTAATATTTGGTAGGACCATAAGACCTTTCATTTGATCCTAAGATTGGTTTGAACGGTTTTTAATCCAGTTTAGATTTTTTTTACGGTTTTTGTTTCGCCGGTTTAAGTGACGGTAAACAATATCGAACACACTTTACCCTATAACTCCGTAACCAGAAGTTGGATCCGGATGAAATTCAGGAATTCCGTGTGGAACCGTGAGACCTTTCATTTGAATCTAAGTTTGTAGAAATCGGTCAAACCATTGTTTTTTAAAAAGGTGATTTGCGTAACCTTTCTATATGAGAAAGGCAAAACATTGAATGTAAAAAACGGACGTATAGCTTGCAATGCAAAAGTTTTTCAAGAACATTTTTTAATATGAATCGAACAAAACCACTTTGAATCCAAAAACCGGATGAAAATTTACCCAGTTTTTTCGGAACAAGTGTGGCTTCGCTTGTCTGGTTTACCCAAAACTAAGTAAATTATTTTGTTATGTTAGTACCTTAGTTAGGTCCGAACGAGCCACAGCGGTAATAATTTCAGGTGGGCAATTTAAGAATTTTGTACCGATTTCAAGCGAAATTTAATTTGAAGGAAATACTCTTTTTCTGAAGACAAAAGAAATGATTTCGACTGATAAAAGCTTAAACTGAAATAACTAATCATTTCATATTTAATCTCAATTTTTTGTTACAAAAATCTGTAAATTCAAAGTGACTACTTGAAAAGAAAAATAGCACCATTCTTGATAATAGTATCACTCAATCTGGGCAAACTTTTGATCAGTGTTTTTTCGTGTAGTCGACGAACACATGTCTCGAAATTTCTCCAGTTCCGCGTAATAACTTTTTTAAATCGTCCACTCTTGCGATCTAGGCCATAGTCTTACAATCCAATTCTTCTTTCAATCGGATTGGTCTCTGTAGATTATAAGGGGCAGTTCGTTGTCTTGATGTTATTTTCCTTTATCTACTATTATCCTTTTAAAGCACTCAGTCTTTATGGGTGTTGTTAAATACCTACTGTTTCTAGAATTTAATCATTGATGCAATACAATTTCTTCGAACTGTGCTGTTTATCACTCTGTTTTCAAATTTGAATCACTCAGTACTTTAACAGGTTTATTATCGTGAGTATGAGAATCCCTTTCACATTCCATAATTGCACCGACGATCGTACCATGGGGTGGTTTTGGTTGTTTAGAGATTTTCTAACAGAAATCACCGATGACCAAAACTTACTGCCAAGCAATAAAGCTATGTGACTAGTACTGCGATTCTTATAAAACTGATTTCGATCAAATCTTGAGCAAAATATTTTTTAATCAGACAGATGTTTCTTATTTTTCACTCTTAGGACAGAAAATATTCCTACCCTGTGATAAAAGTTTAGCTAAGTGTATTAGTAGAAAAAAACCAGACCAGATAAATTAAATATCTACCACTGCAATAATTATGTGCCGTTACCTAAAACTGTTCGCACCTGGTACGGTTATTTGTTCCAGCAGTATATTATCTAAATTTTTTTCTGTCTAATTTCCACTTATAACACAATTAGAAATTCCCTTCGATCCAATGGAATATATCGAAACACCATTCCTTTAACAGCCTTTTCCACCTCTTGCGATGACAATTATATAATTCTTCATTGCCTCTTTCATATAATTCCCATTCTTTCGGTTTATGTTGCCTCGTTCGCGGGGAATTAACTTAGATTCATTCCGATTTACTCCGCCAATTTAAACCCCCAAGCCCGCCGACTGGTATGCTGACTGCGGTAAAAAGTGGGTGCCGCTAGCAGACGGAGAGGTAATAAATACTATACAGTACACGAGGAGTCTACGTCCGCTCTGCGATACAACACACGCAATATAGTGGAGAGTAGAGCAGGTAAATTCACTTTCAACTCGACATTGATCTTGAATTGGTAGCCGGTTTTTAGTAGAGATAGCAGATGTGTACACTGCTATAAATATACACTCTTTAGAAGTGTGTCAAATAATTTCAATGCACAATAGCTATACTTTGATTTGGGTTATGATCAATCTCAAGTGTTAGTAATAAAATTCACTGGATAAATGGTATTCAAATATTCCTTTCAATTCATTCATATTTTACAGTGTAGCGTGTTCCTCTTTGATATCAATGCAGGAGGTAAACAATGCACTCGTAAATCACAATTTTCTGCTTTATTTTCACAAACAGTTTGTTGACATTTAAACCTTTAAGGATTCGATCGAAGACCGTTTCCATTTGCAAAATGCGACAGCGAGTGAAACTCTGCGGCTGAACGACGGAAGCGCGTAGAGTGACCGTTACAAAGCATGACTGCAGATATCAATTATTTTCATAGTGCCTGGGTCTGCAAATGGTTTCGGTGTTTAATGGGTGAATCGAAGGAACTTGAATCGGCAAGTCTCGCCGCAATCCAATTTTCACTATGATTGATAAGATGGAAATATACAGGAAAATCGCCAAGAGGCGAGAAATATTTTTAACTAACGGAATCGAACGAGCATTTCTGGTTTTATAGGAAAGACATTGCGGTGGCCGTCAGGTGGCCAGATACTGGAAATCTGGTTTTGCACTGAGGCATAAACTAGTTTGTTCGGTAGGCTGAAAAGAAAAGTTTGTAAGATGGAAATTGCCCCTGCTGTATCTAGCGCGAAGCTTAAGGCTCCTGCCAATTTCTAGGTTATTGTGCTGAATAGTGGGACAAAACGATGCACACGGAACAGAGAAAACGAACTTTTAGAATAGCCTGTGGTCAGTGGCACTTAACGTAACCTAAATTTCCGTCGGAAAAGAATTAAGAATGTTTTCTGCTTCGAAACTGTTTTCAAGCTACTTAATTGGCCTGATTCGATGTTGAGAAAATCAATTAAGGTATTTTACTTTATATATTTGGGGCATGCGGATTTTTCCATATTGACTAAGAACGCTTTGCTTGATAACGAATGAAGAGTAATGAATAATGGAACATGGGATCTCCGAGAAAAATCATTAGTCTAACAAATCTAGGAACATCATTCGCATCACATTCTGTAAAGCTGGTTGTCGATTTTCACCACAAGTATCCAGCAAAGTCTGGAATGTGAGAACAAGCATTGTATGTGCGTCGTTTTGGATCAGTACCAATATGGAACTGTATATATGTTTGGGTTTGGATAAGTGGAAACGCTCTGATTCTATCTACAACGTGCATCCAGTTAGCCCGTAATAAACTTATTTTATTAGTCATGGAAGTAGCAGTAAACTTTTTTTTCTTCCTCACGTTATGAAAAGGTATTGAATAATGAATGACGACTTTCTTAAGGCCAAATTAATCGATTAAAACTTTTACTAGAACCGTATGATTTTGCAAGATTATATTTAATTGAATTAACATAACACCCGTCGAGAGCCAGCTTGTAAATCTTGATGGAAAAAAGAAAATTCAAAAACTAGCTTGGCTGCACCAAGTACCAAGTAAAGTGGTTCTGGCGGTATTCTCAGATGATGCCATAAATCTTCAACTAATTTCTCACTGTGAAAACCGACTTTTGAACGGATCCCAAGTAACAATTTTTGTTATGCTACCTTATTTGTGACTAGTTTGCAACCAGAAATTTGAGTTATTATTACTAACATCCAACCACTTGCGTGACTCGAAAGCGCAGTTTCTACTATTTCTATATCGGCTAAAAATAAGTTGTCGTTATGTTGTAATGCCATACTGAAATAACTTATTCAGAATGCTCAAAATTAATCCGAGTAGAGTGATTTCTCATTATTTTAAATTCATATATCATGATAATTGTAATATCACAATCGATGTTTAATACCTATATTGTTTTCCTCAAGTTTATAATAATAAAAGCAAAGCCTTGATATTACATTCCTGTAGTGGAATTTGACCTTCTGTTTCAACAGACTTCGCAGCTGATTCGGAGTGTACAGAACCAGTGCATGGCAGGTGCTACGATTCTACTGACACTACGAATCCTTCCAGGTCGGGGCTCGAACATACGACATCTGGTTTGTAAGACCAGCGTCCTATGCGATGAACCGCCAACCCGGGACAAGTTTATTATTATTAAAGTTTATAATAATGCATAGAACAAAAATGACTATTCTACCTTTCATTATTTTCGTCAAAAAGTAGTTTTGAAAAAAGTAATATCCTGGTTTTATTTATGTTTTATACACTTCTTGCGAATCCATAGTGTGATCGCCATATTCAAGCCAACAAAAGTGTCTTAGGTTGCATTTTCGTTATGGTTACATTGGGAAAACCTACCGATAGCTATCTGAATCAATACAAAAATTGTATGTCATAATCTTATAATATCTAAATTATTGCTACATCCATTCACCGTAACGATTTACATATACGCTTACGTATTTATAATGGTTTCGCAACCTTTTTTCAACTAGTAGCTAAAACCATAGCTGTGATTAAAGATATGTTAGAATAAAGTAACGATAACTCACGAATGATAGCTAGTTCAATGTTTATGTTATAAAGAAACACTATCGTCATCAGCATAACATAAAAAAACATGTTCGTGCTCTTGTTGCAACATATCAACAATATTAGCAACCCGTTACTAGTTCTGATACCACACAAGTGGTATCAGAACTAGTAACGGGTTGCTAATATTGGAGTCAAATAAACTTATTTTCAAATAGTAGCTAGTAGAACAAGGGGAGAGTCACTTAACACAAACTATATTGTGCCTCTAAAAACACGTGATATACTGTGAGTCTAAATGTGCCACACCGTGCCTCATGAAACAGCTACTTGTCAAAACTGAGCCCTTTGTGAACCGCAACTGTGCAACTGTATGAAAACGAAAGTGCCAATATTGATAAATGCACCAACGCATTGTGTTAATGTGTGATTGGCACATTGTTCTAAGCGTCCGCCCCTTGAGCTAGAAGCATAGTTGTTATTAAAGATATGTTTGGATAAAGTAACGGTAGCTTATAAATTATAATTAATACAATATGACAAAAAGATGTGGTGATTTGGAACCTAAATAACTATTTCGTAACTAGTTATGTTATGAAGAAACATTGCTGTCACTTTGTTTTAACCAGTATAACATAATAATGACAAATAATGCTACTCGATTTTCTCAGAGATAGCTGAACCGATTTTCACAAACTCAGATTCAAATAAAAGGTTTCATGATCTCATAGATCGCTTTTGAATTTTATCTTGATCCGACTTTCGGTTCCGGAATTACAGGGTGATATGCACAAAAAATGAAAAAAATTGTCACACACCTCTCTTAGAGATGACTTGACCGATTTTCACAAACCTTAATTTATACGAAAGGTCTTATGGTCCCATATATCGCTATTGAATTTTATCTTTATCCGATTTATTTTTCTACCGATTTTTACAAACTAAGATGCAAATAAAAGGTCTTGAAATTCCTAAAAAAAGTCTTCGAAAAGTTGATCCAGATCCTACTTTCGGCTCCGGTATTACAGCACGATAAGTGAAAATTTTTTAATTACATGAGTGTTTTTTTTTTAAAGTGATGGCGAAACGAGATGCAAATTTTTATAAAACATACTGGTAAATTCATCTAGTTGGCAGACCTTGTTAATTAGTCTATATATAAATCTACTTTTGGACTACTAATAAAGTAGCCACTTCCGGCCAAAACAAATATTTTCGGGCCTTCTGGTTTTCGATTTTTCCCGGTCCAGCTAAGAACACTGTCGACAAAACTCTTCTGTTAGTTCGGAATTTCGTGATGCACAAGCAAAATTTGGACACGTTGCTTCTCTTGCTTTTAAGCCGTCTTCAAAACAGAAAAGTAAATGTAAAAATCGAAGAGTTGGCACAATGTTACACACACATTTTAAAATGAGAGATATGCAGTTGAATGCACTAAAGACTGTCCCAGAAAGTATGGACGCAACCAAAAACCGCTGCCATTTCGCAATGGTTCAGAGTCTGTCAATTTTTTGGCTGCGTCCTGTTGTTTACATTCTTCTCTAACCACTTGTGTAGTTGTTTATTTGTTTTCATTAGTATGTTTCGAAATGTGTGGACTTTCAGCAGAACAACGTCGAAAAAATGTGTACAAATGGTGCACAGAACACGGACTGTCACTGAGAAAGATAGCAAAAAATGGAAGGAGTAAGTGAAAAAGCCGTGCGAAATGCAATCAGGAAGTTCGGTGAGGATAACACATTTGAGGATAAACCGAAAACGGGTCGGAAAAAAGGTCCTGCTAACCTTCAGTTGGATAAACGTATACTGAAAACGTTTCAGTTCGGGATGTGGCAAAAAAGTGGGCACTTCGAAGAAAAATGTTCTTCGTGCTAGAGAACGTTTGAATCTTCGAACCTATAAGAAGCAGAAACAACAAAAACGTAGTCCGAAACAAGAAGCGTCGTTCAGGCCGAGGGTTCGAAAGTTGTACAATACGATTCTTGCTGGAAATTTAAACTGCATAATCATGGACCACGAAACCTACGTGAAATTCGATTACAAATCCTTGCCGGGACCACAATATTATACGGTGCGAACAGGGCAAGTGTTAAACCAGTCCGAGACATCGATTGAAGTCGAAAAATTTGGTAAGAAAGCTATGGTCTGGCAAGCAATTTGTAGCTGCGGTAAGATTTCGAAACCTTCCATCACCGCTGCTTCAATGATCAGCGTAATATACATCAAGGAATGTTTACAAAAACGACTTCTATTCATGATTCGAAGCCACAAGGATCCTGTTGTCTTCTGGCCAGATCTTGCTTCTTGCCACTACTCGAAATCAACGGTAGAATGGTATACTACCAAAAATGCCACTTTCGTCCCAAAAGACATGAATCCACCAAATTGCCCACAACTTCGACCAATTGAGGAATTTTGGGCATTAACCAATGCACATCTTAGGGAACATAACTCGGCAGCCGAAACCATTCAAAAGTTCGAAAAACATTGGAAAAAGTGTCAAAACTTGTCGCCAAGAAGTCTGTACGGAATTTAATGAGGAACGTTCGCAAGAAGGTGTGCCAGCTAGTCTACAATGGCTAAGTAGCAAATGTTGAGAATATTATTCTGTTGTTGTGGTCTAATATTATTAGTATATCGAATAAAATTTGAATATCTAACACTTGTGAATTATTTACAGCGAAATCGAAGTGCGTCCATACTTTGGGACAGTCTTTAGATGAAAAATTGCGATATGTATAGCGTTGGAGCAATACTCTACGAATAGACAGACTGGAAAAAGGACTGATGGAATAAAAATAGTAAAAAATGAACACAATTATCAATTTGAACAATGAATTGATCGTAAAACGAATAGAATGCGCCAGAAGACACGAAAAAGTGAACACGGAAGAGTTATTTTGTTATTCAACAATGCACCTGCACACAAAGCAAAACCAGTTCAAACTGCCGTTGTCATCAGACTTGGCCCCTTCCGACTATCTTTTGTTTTCATTGACGGGCCACGCATTGGATCAGCAGAACTTTGATTCTTACGAAGAAGTCTAAAATTGGATGACTGATTGATTTACTTCATAAGACGAACATTTATATTGGTATGGTATGTATAAATTGACAATAATATGGTCACGATGTGTGGAAAACAATGGTCAATATTTTGAATATTTTTTTTGCTTTTCAAAATTTCAAAACCATTTCAACAAAAAAACTCTTACTTCATACCGGTGTGCCTTGTGATAAATGTGATATTTGTGTTTCTGTTGAATTTGTTTCCGTAGATGTAGGACTATAAGTTAAATGCCGTAGTGACCGGATACAGCGAACCATGCCTGGTTTCCGTCTAGTCAATCTGACTTCCTCTTAATGTGTTTTCATATGCCGGGTAGTCTGAATGGTAAAACAATTCCCCCGGTTAGGAGTTGACAACGGGTTCGAGTCCCGTCTCTGCAGTAACATTTTGGCGGTTTTCATTACATATTTGCATTTGCATGTAAATTTTCCAATCTGCTTTCTCGTAGGGTCTACTGATTATATTTAAATAAACTATGTTTTTCCAAAGTGAACTCAATCAACCTCATCTACTAGATTAAATGTCCGAGCCTCGAACTCAACGTTACCCAATAAATTCTGTACAACGCTTGCACCATATCTTTTACATACTTTCATCAACTTTTTCCTGTTGTTTTTGAAGACAGAAATTTTGGAAGCACAACATTTTTGTATTCGACGAAGGTCTTGCAGATTTCCACAAAACCTACATCGTTGATTTTGTAGCGCTCCATAATCGGTTTAGCGTTTGGTACGATGTCCGATTCGGCCAAAACAGATTGTCACCTTCGTAGGACCGGTGGATGGACAGCAGGCGGCTCTGGAGACATTTTTCGTTGTATATTCGGCCGTTGATGGTACCGGTGGTTATGTACAGCATGCTGAATTTTCCACACCCACAGATCGCCACACCAAATTTGTCGACCTTTTTCTTTCGGAACTTGATGATGAAAAACTACAGGCCTCAACGATACATTTCGGCTGCACTAAGCATTTACGGTACAGCTTCTTGACGCGGGATTTCGCCACCGTATTTTATGTAATTAGTTATTCTTCTTACCTTGAAGACATGAATTCCAACTCGCGTCACTATTAGCTGGAAGCTTCGATTTCGCTTGAAGTAATCCCTCGCCTTCCTATTATTCGCAGGTCTGCATTTCACCACTTTACATCCGCTAAGTTTCCTTGAATGGCATTACCACGCGTAGCACGGTCGTATTGTCGATTCCCAACTATTTCGCGATCCTCTTGTAGGACTGGTTTGGATTTTCCACGACCGCACCCAGAAGTCTTTGTCGAAGCACTTCTAGCTTAGAAGCCATTTCGATAACTACTTGACAGATTATGATGAAATTTTGCACGTTTTTTTAAATGTTTCTTCCCGAAAAGCAATATTAATTTTTGTCCGTGCAATAAAAAGGTTATTTCAAAGGGAAGTGTTGTATATTTTTTAGCACAGTTTTATATTTTTTTAGTCTATTACACTATTTTTTCGGATATTCCCTAAAAATTGTCTGTAGGCTTTGAATTTTGGAAATTTGTATGACTTTTTGATTGGTGACACTTGCCATGATACCCTATTAATTTTCAAATCCATAATTTAGAGAATAAATGCTTTGAATTACACTTTTTTATTGCAAACCATTTTTATTTGACGACACCTGTATATCGACAACATATAGAAAAAAACTCTATACGCATAGTTCAGTTATATGGCTATAATGATGTCTATACAGATCCATACTTCACAAACAGAAGTGTTTCTATGATTCTTCCTCTTCGTACACTCAAAATTGTGTTTATGCTCCGTTATTAGCAGTCAATCATTTGTTGCTTCCAACTCAATCTGGCGTATTCAAGAAGCAAATAAAATGAGGAATGTAAGGAGTAGTTGAGGTTTTCTATCGGCTTTAGGTTATTTTTACCACATGTCAAATTAAATGAGTTGCATTCTTTATACTTACGTTGTATAGAGAAAAAATCGTATATCCTCATGTGGACAATCGTAGTCTTTTTTCCACATGCACTTGAAAAAGTTTAAATCGAAAACACCACCGGAAAACAGACACCACGTCTCTGAAAAAATAAAGTACAGTTTAAACACACACCATTTATTGACCTTTTTATTACATTTAGTTTAATCGTGGTTAATCGCACTAATTTTCATATTTTTTTTTAGATTCTTCACTTTCATCAAGCATGTAGCATTCCAATGCGGGAAAACACTTTCCATTTCACCACTGGCTTCGCAGTTCGCTGCTTAGTACACGCGTGAAAAATTGTTAGACGACTGCTGCACAAACTGATAATACATTACCTGCCAGTAAAGATAGAATCAGTAACAGCCGTACCAACATATTCATTATGTTTGAAGGCTAATGAAGAGTAACAAAAATAATGTGATCAACTTGAGCGAACTTTAAACCGATAATTTTCCATTGATTGCCACTTTTGTGTTTCGCAACTTCGGCTACGTGCTACAACTTCTTAGTTATTGGATCTTCGGGAGCACTATATGAACATATTAGCCACAGCGAGCCTGCAGCTTTTTCCACCGAACGCTTGAGCAAAGTTCCACCTCATCGTTACGAAAGCCCGGATAGAACTGAAAATGCTGCTCCGAACGGAGGCTCATCGAAAGCATTTCATGTTTCAGTTCAAGATCACTACCGAACGATGTGGAATGGTGGGTATAGAGGAGTGAATTTTCTTTCACGGTGCACCGAGCTAGGCTTCAACCAAGACTGTTTTCCGCGGCCCATATCTAGCTCTGCATATCTGGGCGACCAAGCAAACCGAAGCCCACGATCAGCTGAACTTGGACGCTTTCAAGTATGTCGTTGTCTGGCTAGTTTTTAATGGGTCCTTCGGTGCGTCAGAAAAGCCTGTGGAAAATGATATCGGCAGGTTTAATTATAGCTTGGGTAAATTGAAATTAAGTGGTAGACAAATTCCGTGACAGTATGAAGTGCCCTTGGTGGGTAATCCTTTTTGTAATGTTTAAGGTTTCGCAAGAGAATCTAATCACGCTTTTTTATTCTCTGCTGCCCTATTATCAACCAAGAACAGTTTATGCAGCTTCTTTAGTTGCCATGACAGCATGTAAAATGAAATATTCATTCTTTAGTTGTAAGGATAGCTTTCTTTAGCCTTCAACCTAAATTAAGATAACCATATTTTAATATTATTTTGAACAAGATGAAAAGGCTGAAGTTTGTATATATTTTAAATTACCGAACATATTGCATAATGTTAACTTGGACTATCGCTTGATAAAATGTGGTAACGGTTCCCCCATTCAACTCAGCTCCAGTAGTCATCACATATACGAAAACCATTCGTTAGAGCAGGATCTGCTATCACTGTTCGATGGTCTGACTCTGATGATAAGATGAAAATAGGTGCATTCACTTCGATTTTCTGCGTCGCAGCAATATTTAAAATAAAATTCGAACCATTTTTGCCTTTCTCATAAAGGCTATGCAATCGCTGTGAAAACCGACTTTACAACCGAGGCCGAGTTTCATATACCATTCAACTCAGTTCGTCGAGATAACAAAATGTCTTTGTGTGTATGTAAGTGTGTGTGTATGTATGTGTGTGTGTATGTGACAAATAATGTCACTCAATTTTCTCAGAGATGGCTGAACCGATTTGCACAAACTCAGATTCAAGTGAAAGGTTCTATGGCTTGATATAAATTTGTTGAATTTCATTTGGATCCGAATGCCGGTTCCGTAATTACAAGGAAATATGTGCAAATTTATTAAAAAATGCGCACTCAATCTTCTCGGAAATTTCTAACCCGATTTTCACAGACTAAGAAGAAAATGAGAAATCTTAAATTTTTTTAAAAAGTTCCCCAAAAGTTAATCCAGATCCGACTTTCGGTTCCGGCATAACAGTGCGATTAGTAAAAATTTTCAATTTTAATGAGTATTTGTGCACAAGCGATGGCGAAAAACCGCGTAATTCCGGAAATCTGGGTAAAAAAACCTCCAAACAGAAGAAAAACAAATTTTTTTTGATGCCATATATTTTAAGAATGCATGAAACGTCCAGACCTGGTGTAATCTCAAAATTTTTTTTGTAAAAATCGACTTTAGGACAGAAAAATTTTGAGATTTCCAAAATCGAAAATTTTTTTTGATGCCGAAAAAAACCGCGTAACTTTGAAAACCCGCGTAAACACGGAAATCCACGTAAATAGAAACAACATAAAAAACCCCAGTTTATATAAAACAACTTTGAGACTGCTAGTCCCCGGTTTTCGCTACCGAAAGCACCGATAATAGTGAAGAAAACCTCCAAAAAAAACGGAACTCACTTCGATTTCTCAGCAACGGTTAAGCCGATTTTCACGAATCATGCAATTTCATCCTGATCCGAAATTATAGGGTGATGAGTAGAAAAACATTCAAAATGTTGTGCGTGCTTTGTTCAATTTTGTATAGCGTGCATGGTTGCCACATTATAATTGATATTTTTCAGATGAAAAAATGTTAATTTCTAATTCTTTTATTCAATTTGTGCCTACTTGTTAGTGTTACAAGATCATGATACCGATGCTTTTCTATAAAAGTACACTTATCGCTTTTCGCATATAGAAAGTTTATGCAATAACTTGAAAAAATGACTAGTAAAAATTGGCCCAGAGGGCTAAGTATTCTATATCATTCGACACAGTTCATCGAGCTGAGCAATGTATGTGTCTGTGCGTGTATATGTCATATTATGTACTAAACGAACCGAAATCGGCTACACTGGTTCAAAGTTCCCGTTTCCAGAAGAACCGGAAATAGTGGTCAAAAAGTTTAAAACGAGACTCACTCAATTTTATCAGATATGATTTGATCGATTTCCACAAACAGGCTCAAAAAAAAAGTTTCTATAGTTTCATAGGTTGCTGTTTAATTTCATCCGGGTCCGACTTCCGGTTCCAGAGTTATAGGGTAAAGTGTGTTTAATTATTTAGTGCGATGATGCAAATTAAGAAACATTCTTATTAACTTGACATAACTGTTTACAAATTAAAAAGGTTACGTTAGTTTATATCCAAAGAAAGTTTCTTATTTTATTCAAGATTGAAAAATAAAGTTTCTTCACAGAATCTTCTAGTGATATTTTTGTAAATATAAGTAATATGAGATAGGCATCGTTACACTACTAGGAGGATTAAACAAGGCTTTTTTCTGTGGAATTGCTTCTAAGAGCCAAAGCAAAGATATTGTATCCGATTTTACCACAATTAGTTGATTGAAAGTCGAGTAAATAACATGGCGACTCTACTAATGAGATGACTATCGGTACAATTTCCCTACAATATATTGAGAAAATGTCTAACAATAAAAAAAGGAATGTTTAAGTACTATATTCCATTATGGAACTTGAACTGGTATTCCAAAAGATCGTTTTTCTTGATGACCCTATATTTTTCCAACTAGCTTTTAACATCAGAATTTTATGCTTTGAACCACCTTCTTTAGTCACAATACTCTCAATCACCGTATTCACAGACGCATTGTAGCTTTTATAAACAAATGGGAGCATGAGATTAATGTTAGCTATTTATTTTACAAATGTCTTAGTTTACAACGATTAATTGTTAAATCAGAGTATTTAAGTTTGAAATTCGTGCTTGCTTCGGTTCAGATAAAAACTGTTCGGATGGGGTAAGTACGCCACCGCACGGAATTGATCAACTACAAAATGTTTATTATACCGGTTACTCTTTATGGCCACGGAACCTGGACCATGTCGACCGTAGATCAATGCACTTTCAGCCTTTTTCGAATGGAACGTGCTGAAAACAATTGATGTCGGAGTGTATGTAGTAAACGACGTTTAAACCACCTATAGTACGAACTGTTGAACTGCTGTCTGCTGGGCTGAGAATGTCACGACGATACCAGATGATAACCCCAAAAGGTTCGGTATGGCGGTCTACATGTAGTATAAACATGCCTTAATTCACTTGAAACTAGATCGAGTGGTATGAAGAAAAGCAGCAATTATTTAAAGTTATTTCTATCCAACCTGTTTCTATCTCATTGCTCTGCCAGACGTAAAAATGATACTAATATCCTTAACAAAGATAAAAAATCTCTGTTTGAATCTTTCCGATAATGAAAATAACACCGGTAAACTGGGATTCAACTGTTTTTTTTTGTGTGGACAATTCATGGTGGAGGCATTTTTTCCGAAGATATAATTATATAAGTGACATCACTCCGGATTGGTGATTCAATGCGTAGGGCGCTGGCCTCACATGCCAATTGTCGTACGTTCGAGCCCCGAGCCCACTTCTTCTACAGCACAGGGTAATTCAGCGCGCTATACTTATATTTGAACGGACCCGAATGAAACCTATACACATACGAAAAATCGTGGCAATTTACAATCGTACCTAGTTATTTGAAGTTTTGTTTGCTCAGTTTCAAGTGCCTAGTAATATAGTTGCTTCATCGCTTTTGCTGAGCAAGTTTGAATGAATAGAATTATAAATGGAGTAAAGCAGGCCCGTGCGCAGGGGGGGGGGGGGGGGGGGTTGGGGGTTCGCCGCATACATTTTTTTAAAATTAAGTTTCATGAACAATGGAGTACTTATTATATTAACTTAAACTGCAGGAGGAATCTGTTAATGTATGTGTATTCTGTAATTGATATTTCAGCTATCTGATTATTCTTTCATCTATTTTCTCGAACCAATTCGAATGTTTACAAGAACCTCATTTGAAGGCCGCTCTCACACTATTGAAAGAGAAATTTTGTTACTTCAAGAGATCAACTGATGGTGGTTAAACTGAGCTTTGATTTGAAGAGAATCGATTGAAGAACCGAATGCTGCCCATTCGGTACGCCAGCGTCTGTTGTGTGTGTCAGAGTGTGAAGCTTACTGCAGTAGACAGATCGTCAGTGTGTTTCACATTCGGTTTCAATTGAATTGAAGAAATTTTACTTCACTGTTTCAGAATCCGAAATATCCAAGCATAAAAACGGAACATTCTTTTACAAATGATAAAATACAATATTCATGAATTTTTATTTGTTGATTTTGCTTTTCTAGTCAAATTTGCAAGTTTCCTAAATTTGAACACACAAATATGCATACGAAAAAATTGTTAGTTTTGCTGGTGACCTAGTCTCACATATCTAAAAGACTGAATTTGACAAATGACGAAAAAAAATTTTTGTAATGACTTAATATTGATATAGAATGAATTATACTGGCTCCGACTGTAGTATACATTCGCCTAGCAAGTGTGACTGTATGCATTTATATGCAACAGCCAAGCAGACGTGTGCTTCTGTGGCTCAGTTGATAAACGGACATACTTTAGGGTCCAATTATTTTCGGTTCAAGAGTGGCAGTCGCTATCAGCTTTTGTTTTTTATTCAATTGAATTTCAGGAAATGGACATTGGAAATCGCACAATAACGGGTGGCAACTAAAATTTTGGAATTTCTTTCTCAAGCTGTCAAAAAAGACAAACATACTTGGAGATGATCTGATTTATTGAAAATAAAGATACATTGTCCATTGTTGAAATAAAATTAGTGAACATTTGAAAACGGTCCGTAATCGGATGTTCGGCGAAGCTTCCTTTTAATTTCGGAACAGGAGCGTTGTACGGCCTTCATGTTAACTTTGCGAATGCATCTCTTGATTCTACCAATCAACTGTTAGCAATTCGTGGCTCTCAGTTCGTGCTGACATCTCATCAGACACAGTCGACAATTGCTTACGGTCGAGACGATAGAAACAAAGACAATACAGTGTAGTGAACAATAGAGTGAACGAAATGGGCCAATACGATTTAACAAAGCGCTGCAAAGTTAGGCCAGCAGCAACCGAAATTGAAATCTTGCTTAAGGAACGAATGCATCTAAGCGTTACTGATGTAAGTGAGATTCAATTCAACAAGGCGTCTAACTGTGTGTACATTATGTTCAAACGTGAAAAAGATGCAATTGCATTTGCTTCGGTTAATAACGGAGTGCACAGTATTGATCATGACAATGTTAAATAAAAAATCCCTGTGTACATGGTGGACAAGGCCATAGAAGTACACGTGCATGACCTTCCCCCGCAGACCAGCGATGGGTATGTTCGGGAAAGTATGTCGCAGTACGGTGAAGTTCTTTCCATCGAAAGGGAAGTATGGCGGAATTTTTTTCCGGGTATCCGGAATGGTGTGCGAATAGTACGTATGCAACTACGTAAAGCAATTCCATCTTACATCATTTGTGATCAAGACGGGATACATCCGTGTAAAACGCTGATTACGTATGAAAATCAACTGGTTACATGTCAGTTCTGTGAACAACCTGCACACTACGGCAAACCTTGCACTGAAACTGCAAAAAGGACATCTTCAAACAAAAACAAGGACAACCGCCCAACAACGGAAACTAGTGAGCGCAGTACTCCTGTTGTACCATCAAACCCACCAACAACTGCAATTAATGCACAACAAGGCGCGTCCACAGCAACTAACAACCAACCCAAGAATGCGAATTACAAGGAAAACGAAGAAAAAACGGAAACCAACAACGATACCACCGATGCAGCAATGGAGGACGAAACGAGCCACGAACAAAGTGCCCCTCAGTCATCGCAAGATAAAAATGGAAGCTCCTCTCCCCCTAGAAAAAGGGTGACAACGAGATCCAACGGTAAAAAAATTATTTTATCTAATAAAAACATGGCTCATTCGGCCACGTAAAGCTTGTACGCAAATTGGCCTGAATAAAAAATTTTTTACAAAAAAAAACATTCGTGGCTCTCCAGTTATTTTTGTACACCAAGGAGCTCAAAACCCCGGAAAAATCTTCGATTAGGCGACACTGAGGTAGATTTATCGGGTTGTGGTTTTTGGGTACAAATGGGATCGAATGGGTATTCAGGAACGATTGTGTTTTTGGCGCAATGCGATGACGCTTTATCCGGCCAAAACACGTATTGTCCATCGGCATGATGTTTTTGAAAAAACGGGATCAAAACTTTCTACAAACATTCGTTCTGGTACACATCTTGATTGATTACCAACCCAGATGGCTTGAACCAAGGCTTAGAAATGCCTTTCTCGGAAATGACAATGTACAGCATCACTTTCTGTTCAAACTTATGTTTAAGCTAATATTTTATGTTCGGATGTACAGTAGAACTATCCGTTGATTAGTATCGATCGTTTGCGGGAATCTGCGTCTTCGAAAGAGGGAAGTAATTTTCGTCGTCCAAAACAAAACTTTTTCCGCAAAAATTTTTAATCAACCAGCGGCATTGGGAATTCAGCGTTGAAATCTGTGCGTCAGTTGAACTTTTTTGCGGCATCCCTTTGACTCAGTGAATCCTTGTTGTTGAAGGCACGAGATAGAGAGCGAAGTCCTTTTGCGTCCATAATTTTGGCTACTCTTCCACTACCTTCCTTACGAGCAGTTGTTGGGCATCTTAGGATATTGTAAACTGTCGCAGCCGCAACATTTTTGCTTTTAAAATGTTGTACCGTATACTATTTTCCGAGATTTCTGTGCAGTTCGTAGAACTGTGCAATGCACTCGTGAAATACTTCTTGTTTCGACGGCATTTTGAGCAAAACTGAGCATGAACAAAACAGAAAATACTAGCAGAAAGAGGAGAAAGAGAGCTAACACATACATACTCTTAGTTTTTTCAGAGCTCGTTTGTTGTTGAGCATACGAGCCTCGAAAAAATTCCAAAATTTTAGTTGCCACCCGATATTACATGTTCCGGCACGTAAGTTCTAACGTATTATACTTAGTGAAAGTGTAGCGACGTTCCTGTGAATATTAGAATTCAATGCTGGCAAACAGATTGAAATAGGATGAATTTGAAATTAAATTTCGAATATGTTAAGTTTAAACTTATCCAAATCTCAATTATCCGAGTTTCATTATAATCTGGGATTGTCAAAATCGATTCCGTCGAATTCGTGCGCTTTTTTGTATGAGAATGACAACACTGAGTTGATGATGATTTTTGTCGTGAATACGACTTACTTTACTATGGAGTGCCTTTTCAAAATTTACTCTCTGAGAGAGTGATAAGTTTTTGATCGTGAATATCTCTTGTTGTATCTAACGAATCAACATAATTTTTGCTACATGCCATCGGAAATATGATCACAATTTTATGATAAAATATTCAGTTGTGTGACATAATCTCAAATAATTCAAAATAAAACTTTTCTGAAATGTTTGGTATAAACGAGTATCAAAGAGGATAATTCATAAGGGGTGTTTGCCTTGCTCGTATTTTTAAAACTCATAGCTCAGTGATCTGTGAAAGGATTTATATAATCTAACTACCAATAGAATCGAAATTTTTCAACTTAAGCGTGTAAAGAAAAAGCATTGAAGTATTTCAATAGCACACTTTTGAAAAAAATGTCTTATTTGACCCATGTCAACACCAGCCAATCAGAACGCGTTCTGAGGAAGAGACCAAAATATCTGCTGATGTACAACAAATCGTTTGAGAAAAATGTTCCGAAAAGTGGTGAATATCGTAGTGAGTTTCACAATTTGGTCCTTCTGAAGAGCAGGAATGAATCCCGTACAGCATCCGGATAGTTTCTTTCAATGAAATGCAAATCCGAAATGAAATATCGAAATTATAATTCTATATGCTGCTATTTTTATAGCCGTTAGGAAAAAGCTACAAACGAAATCAGGAAAAACAAGTCTCTCAACAAAAATTGGATCAGTTTGGATTCTATCGTCACTGCGAGCAGATGTATCTTGTGTCGTTTGCAAAGCTAGTTTCGCTTCCGACAAGAGCGATTACGTCACAGCTGCCAGTCATTTTCATTGGTGAAAAGCAGCGGTGGAGAGCATCACACACAATCAGCCGTTTTAATGGCTCTAAAAGTTTTCTAAAAAACTATTAGGATTTCTTGCTCGCAAATCGAAGGTAGATATCCTCAATTTAGTGCAAATCTAGAATTGATTTGATTTTTGCACTTTTCGCTGTGTAAAATTCACAGTAATCGAGATCAAGTGAAGCCTTCTTTGTTTTTGCGAAAAATGTGGAAAAGGGGAATGCTTGCATAATTCATACAATTGATCAACTAATTGATATTCGGAAATGTTAAGGAACATGTCAGTTGTTTTCGTATTCACGACATCCAGTTATGTCTCCAAAATAAAATATTAATATTTTTCAAACTTTCTCTGGAACCTGTTTGTTAAAATTGTTTTTATGTTATAGGCAATAAATTATGAAGGCTTTTGAATACGTTTTGATTACTTAAAATGTTATTTTAAGTAGAACATAGATTCAGTCCACAAGAAAGGGGACAGGATTTTTGACAGCGGGTTTAAAAATAATCTTTTCCTTGAAAAGTCTAAGGTTTGTTGAGAAGGAGTTAAAAGAGTACTCAGAGACAAATAAAGTTGATGACTTTCCTGACCGCGGAAAAATAAGAGGTGAGATTGCTCTACGCCTTCGTAAAGCCAAGTTATAACCCGCATGGACATGCCTGCCAGATGGCTGACTAAACGCTGCCAGCGGGAAAAATATGGCTGGCAGACATTCTGGTTACCGACTGCCTCACCGCTGCCAGAAATACAACTGAACTGGTGAATGCTCGAGGCTGCTTCATAGTTCGGAGATTTTGTTACTTGAAGTTATTCACACAGAATTCGATTGCAACAAGAAAACGCTCGAAATTCACAAACCTTAATAAAAGTTTGTAGAAAATATGCTTCGAAGTCGTCAGAATTTTTTCAAAGATGGTGAGATGTAAACTGCTCTCTAATTTATTGCGATGAAAATTTTTCGATGCATTTCACTGTAAAGGAGAATACTTATATTCACTTCTCCTTTCTTGTGGAACAGAATGTAAGTTGAACGCTATACTTTAATCGAAATTATCGATGACATTGATGACCGATTTCCCCAGCTTGTTCAAATTTTGATGTGGTTCACGGATCGCAGTGCTTCAAATCGTTCATGTTCATGGTCAGAATTAAAACCTCCTGAACACCTAATACGCCCGTATTAATCTAAATGTCATATAAATATCAAATTTGGTGAGAGATGTGGTCCTGTATGGCAAAAACTCCTTGAAAAGATTAATGGAAAACATTTTCTCCAAAACACCATTTATAGTCATATGTTTTTTTAGTTTTAGTTAAAAAGATTGTCGTGAAATTATTCTGCTACTTTTCGAATTACAACACAAGTTCCGTTAGTATGTTATAAAAAACTTCGTCCATAATTGGTACAGATCACTTGAGTAATGGACTGTGTAATAAGCTTTAAAAACTACAACTGGAAATCTCATTTTTACTTCTTCACTGCTGAACAACATGACTTTTTTTATTATGCAAATCGATTTACTCTCTTACTCACTCACTACTCCAATGAACTAGAAAACTGCTTTAGATCAGACGATAACAATGCGTTTTGTTGGCGTCAACTTGGTGGCTCTTTCATCACATCCGAAGGCGTCAAATATGCATGGAATTTTTCCGGCAACTTTTACTTTCTCACGGCTTTTCACGCTAAGCATTTCTTCCTGCTACTGTTACTCTTAGATTTTCCATATCTTGCTGTTACCACTTGATTTCGTGCAATGTGTCGGCGGTATTCATGTTTCAGTTAAAACCGTAGATGGAAAACAACCAAATCGTGGCACCAAGACAGTGAACTCTATCTCATTACCATGCGCGTAGTGCACCATAGCCACCATCAATGCCAGTGCAGTGAAGAATAATGGGCCTGACATACCTACCTCAGTGTGATAAAAAATAAGTCGATCTTCTGTATATGCGGGTGAGCGCTAGTAGTATATTGTGGAGTGCAACGATAGGCTCAATGATGTTCAACATAGAAATGAGAAATGGACCAATGAGGAGTTTCCTTGCCGGAAAACTTATGCGTATCAGTTAAATGTTGTTTAGCATTGTGCATCGTGAGAAATGGATGTATGTATGTTAGTAGATTAAGACGATGTGCAATGAATGTGGATAGGCTTAAAAATCAGCTCTGCAACTTGCGATAATCCATCCAATGGTTTCATTAGATGGTGGATAAAATTCTGCACGAAATGCTACTGGATCGGAACAACTTGTTAATGCTCCAGGCTTTGAACTGCTTCTTGGTTTTCCGGTATTTCTTGAATTTTTAAAGTCATGCTATGCTCTGTTAACGTGATCTATTTCACTGATAACATAAAGCTGCTAGGAATTTAATTTGAGTTTTGTTTGTCTAAATAACGTGCGAATTAACCGAATATTTTTACAGAGGTAAGTAGAGTTCCGTGTATTTTTATTATTCAATTCTAACAACATACGAGACTATAGAAATCTAAGATAATTATAAAAATGTGTAGGATCTGACACATTGGCGGAGGGCGAGCCATATACCTGCATATAAACTTTGTATAGAGTTATTCCAGGAATGTGTAACAGGTCATTATACCAACTTCGATTTAAACGAAGCTTTACACAAGTCATCAATATAACAAACCTTTCATTTTTCACGTATGGAGAGACCAATCAAACTAAAGAGATTTGAAGTTGATTTAATTAGTGTCAATTAAAAAATTAACGTCATGCTCCGAACTAGGCATTAATAATAAAAAAATTAGGTATTTTCCCATTTTCAAGTTCCTGTCAAAACATAATTATTAGAATAATAAAATATGATTCTACATATAAAAAGCAATAAATTCAAGCTTTTAGAAGTAGCCATTTTCGATATATTTAAACATGAATTTCAATGAAGTCAGATTTTTAAGGAATAATACCGTTTCAACAAATCTTATTCTAAAAAATAACATACAATTACCAGCTTATTGAATCGGTGTAATTTATTATTAATCCTGTCACAATTATTCTACTAATAGCAGTTTTCGAGATCCAATGATTTGAAGTAATTTTCAAGCAAAGATTCAAATTAAATATCAGTCTAGTGTCAAATTGGTCACCAGTGGTGCAATTAAATGATTTGTCGTACTGCAGTACTTTGTGCAAACTTTCGTCCAAATCGGAGCCAGTCGAGCCTGATTTTGCCAGTTTTTCTACTGTTAATTTTTGGGATTGCTCCCAACTAGCAATCTTTATCTTTTATCTTTCTCTATATCAATCTCTACCTGGCAATCACTTTAAAGGCCGATTTTTCAACCGAGGCCCAGAGAGTCAAATTTCGTGTATTATTGAAAGGTGTCATCCGTTGTAGTAGTCCAAGAAAATCGAAAAGGATTTTTTTTTCATTTTTCCTAGACGGTTTAACCGATTTTCAAATACTTCGATTGAAATTAAAAATATTAAGGTTTCATCGATTGGTATGGACTTTTTTTGCGGATCCAACTTTCGGTTACTGTGTGATGAGTGTTAAAAAATTTACACCGTCTTGTAATTGACGATATAAAAAGGTTACGAAATTTACAAAACTGATCTCATATCTATTTCAATCTGTATGTCTTGTTATTTCATGTTCATTTAATATTTTTCGGATGGACTGGTCAGGTCACACATACGGTACGGAGAAATAATAATAACAGTGAAGAAAGCAACAATCCGCCATCTTAACTATCTTTCGGAGGTTGCTCAACAAACTTCGACAATCTCCTCATTTAAGAGCTACTATAAGTTCGTTGATCAAGTTTGAGATGGTCATGGCGATCATTTCTAATTGGTGAGATAAAATTTTTAAAATGGCGTAACCGTTAAAACACAGTATTTTCATTCGCAAAAATTTCTCGTGTTGATTAAAAAATATTAACCATGCCATGCCATTTAGCTTGAATGACGTACGCAGAAGTAACAGCAGCGCAGACTAGCGGCATGCCAATTCAAACGCGCCATTCAAACAATACGCCTACTGTGTGTTCGAGACTTTCTGTCAATGCCGCGCTCCTGTTACTTCTATGAATCAAATTCATGCTAACCCTCTTAGAAAAAAAACGTTCAACGGTGGTTCTTTATTGGTCCAATACGTAGGATAATTGGTCCAATGAAAGTCCAATCAATCGTTCAACGGGAGACCGACACGGGACCTTCGTCTGCTGATTTTGAACAGACCGTTGAACCGAATGCAATTTTTTTTCGTTCAGCAAACCCGGCAGACAGAGGTCCATCGTTGAGCCATTTTTAATATGATGAGTTGGAGCCCCGTTGGACTAGTTTTACTGGAGAATTTCTGAAGTGTTTTCCACTTATTTGTTTAAACTAATACTACATACCTGCACAATACTTCTACTTTATGTAGAATAACAACAAATTCTCTTTCTATTTGAATGTAATATCTAACTTTCACATATTGCATATTGCACGAAATATTCGTTCAGTTTGCTGGGTCGGTTTGTTATTGTTTTTTCTCTTGCAAAAATAGTGTGAAAATTAAGTGTTACCTTCACATAGAAAGAAAATTTGTTGTTATTCTGCGTGAAGTAGAAGTATTGTGCAGGTATGTATTGTTAGTTTAAACAAATAAGTGGAGAAAACTTCAGAAATTCTGCAGTAAAACTAGTCCAACGGGGCTCCAACTCCTCATGTTAAAAATGGCTCAACAATGGACCTTTGTCTGTCGGGTTTGTTGAACGAAAAAAATTCACCAATCTGACACCGGTATGTGAGCACCAGCCATTTGAAAGTATACCGATTACGTTGAGCCCCTCGCGTTTCGAGCCCCAAACACTGCGATGTTTTGATACTCATCGCGACTCTCAAATTGTGAAAATTATCTCCACTTGATGTCCCAAAACACTGTCTGCTGTATTTTAGGTAAACCGACAAGTTATTGGGAGAGTGTCGACCCAAAATTCACTAATTTTCGTGCACTAAACACTAAGCATAAAACAAATGTATTACTGTTTGTTTGTCTACGTTACAAAGAGCTGATTTTGAAGTTCCGACTTTGATCTCATCAAGATGGCGTCGTGACAGGGGGACGAAAAAATTGCATTCGGTTCACCGGTCTGTTTCAAAATCGGCAAACGAAGGTCCCGTGTTGGCCTCCCGTTGAACGATTGATTGAACTTTCATTGGACCAATGATCCAACGTATTGGACCAATAAAGAACCACCGTTGAACGTTTTTTTTTCTAAGAGGGTTAGCATGAATTTGATTCATAGAAGTAACAGGAGCGCGGCATTGACAGAAAGCCTCGAACACCGTTGAACGTTTTTTTCTAAGTGGGATTAGTCAGCTGGAATTAAAACAGCGTTTCGTCGCTATGATCACTATTTGGAATGTGGGAAAAATTTGTTTGTTCATATTAACCACCCTACGTGCATCGAAAATATTGCATTATTTCATTATTATTTTTCAGTTACGGCTCAGTTGCGAATTTATTCAGTGGACGTTTTTTAATAGAAGAAAATATAATAATTAAATCTTGCACGAATAACTTCGGTGTCGAATTAAAGCGTTGTGGAAATTTAGCATCCAAGTATCATCGGAAACTTTTCTTCCTTTCGATTATCTCTTTAGCTACATTTCTATATGTGAAAATTCGTCATCGAGGTTCAGAGTTCTATGGATTCTTGTTTCATGAATAAAAATATCTTAAGCGAGTTTATCAGTCACTGAGTTTTTTTTATAAAGTCTTTTGAACTGATTTTTTCACGAGTGATAGTGAAATGAACCTTTTCTGATCATGATTTTCCCAACATTGCAACCGACATATCGAACTTTTTTCTTGTTCGCACAATTTTCTCAGCAAGTGACCGATGATCAAGTTTAAATGTATTATTGATTATACTCTCTGTTCCATGTATATTACCGAAAGTGCAAAGTATATGTTGAAGCACGCTTTTGTGAACTACCCGAATCAATCTGACTGAATGTGTAAAATAATAGCTCTAATTCATGTCGAAAAAATTCTAAATGAAAAAAATATGTTTCAATGAGACTGATTCAATGACAAATGAAAGGTATTATTATATCTATAGGTAGATTAAGAAGACATTATTCTACAGCCAGACGAATTAACTTTGGAGGCACATCAATGAAACGTCCAGCATCTCCCGCCGTACCATCCTGTCCATACTTGTTGTGATTTCTACTGATTGATTATGTGGATGTAGGGTATGATTCTTAACTATGCCGAGCAGCCCTTTTCTCAAATGCGAAATTGTTGGGAATAGTTGAAGCAAACTAACTATAAAAATAACTTAAAACATTTCCATATAATCATTTGTAAAACGATGCTAACACTTGCGTTTTTAACCATGGAATACGCCTGCTTATGCTGCAATTTGAAACAAGGTGCGTTTCCAATTACGATAGAGCTATCTCGTGTCTGAAATACTCAAGGGATGGACTTTTGACTCTCAGAACGCAATTCATTATCATTAGATATGTTATGAGAGCATAATGATGGAATTTTATTCTATTATTTTTGTGGAACACACAGAAGATTTTTTCTTTAAACATTCCCGTATGGAAAGGCCAGTCGATCACTGCGTGAACTAACCGAGGCCCAGACGGATTGCTATGGTCGGTTAAAAAATGCTCTAGGAACTTTAATTCCTAAACTTTCATAACCCAATTTTTAGTAGTTCTTGAGGATATCTTTGTTTTAACCAAGTTAATCTCCTAATCTGACAAAAAAGGCCATTATCACACCGCTTGGTGAATTAAATTATTAAGTTTGGAAAACCAAACAACACCCTATCGGTATGTTTTCATTTATTTGTTTCAGTTTCGTTCTGATTTACTTTATCATGGCTTCTTTGATTTCGAGAAAGAATCCGCACTGCTAGAAAGGATTTATGAACTATGCTTAAGTTTTTTATGCGGCTGTACATACCGCATAAAAACGCATACCTTTGATAAATTATGAAACATAGAGTGGTGTCAAAAAAACTTCGATTTTGAAAACCTTAAAAATGTTCTTAATCCCAAAGAGACGACTTAAATTTTTTCCGAGATAACCCCAGATTCCGAAGTTTCGTGCATTTTTAAGACAATCCAAAACTCATAACTTCTAGAACTTGTATAAAAATTGCATAACTTAGAAAATTCGCATTGAAATACCTGCATGCTTTGAAAATTCGCATGAAAAAAATCGCATATAAAGTTCAAGAAAAAAAATTGTGAAAAGTATAGAAACAAACTGTTGGTTTGAGTCTCGTCTCTGTGGTAATAGTTTCGTAGATTGTTATTTCTCCTATTCCATTCATTTTTTTCAGTATGTTTCCTTTATAGATAGTGATAAAAATATACTAAGTTTAATACGTCTTTGCAAACAAAATGATAATTTACTGAAGAGTATTGATTAATCAAGTGAATTATTAACTTAATTGTGAGTATCTTCATGTACTTTCTGAAACGAAATTATTTCCATATTTGTCTGAAAATCAAAAGCAAAATCACTCAAAAACGAGAGATGAGTTCAATAGATTCAAATAAGATAAACTGCATTGAATGGAATGAAATTGAACAGATGCGGAATGTAGCTTATAATTCAAGGTTTTCCTTGCCTAGGATACAATGAAAACTACTTGAACCCTTTTAACCTCATTGCAATTCCTCTATTATATGGAATGAATTCAATATACAATGAAATTATTTGTACTCAATGTGTGTGTGTTAGTTCAATATGATGAACCGACATTCGTCTTATATGTTATCTATCGTAGTGTAAAATAGGTAGTAGGGGAAAACACATCACGCACACATAAAAATTTCAATTTTAGATCGAAGCCATTAGATTAGATTCAAGAGGAAAAATGGAAATGTATCCTAAGTAATACATAACCATTCTATACGACATAGCTAAAAAGTTATTCTTAATTTCTTATTTGACAGGAAACCTCCGGAAATGAGTATTTCATCAATGAGTGATTTAATTATTTATTTATTGACATAATCGAAATATCATTCGCGTGTGTGATGTAGACAGCTTGAATCCCTCTATCTAAATAAAACAAACTACCCATCACCGTGTTCCTAGTACAGGTTGCCAAGCTTGCAAAGGAAATCCGAAAAATCTAAAGCTCAATACAGTAGGAAGAACGGGTGTGATATTTCACATCTTTAGTACGTTAGGAATATACAATTAACACCTACCATTCGATGTTCAAATCCCGATTGAAGTAAATCTTTCTTTATTTATCTTATTTGTCGGATTAATGTCGTCATTTACATTTGTTTAGTTCAGAGCAAACAATGCGCTTCTAATAATAGTGTTAATGAAGGTGCAATTCAATGCAAAGTAATATCACAACTGTGGAACTAAAAACTTCAACAAAATGGTGTAACAATTTAAAAAGCATTTTATTTGATCGATTATAAACATAAAAAAAATACTAAGCTGATGTTAAGCCATTGATTGTCAATTATTTGCAGGTAGATACTTTCGGTTTATTAAACAAAACTTTCTAAGTCATTATGCGGAATGGTTTCGTTATCCATTTGTTTAAAAGTTGAATTTACATGTATATGATACAATGCAGTTTTTTAAACTTTGTTTGATTCTTTTGGTTAGAAATAGAAATTCTGCAAATGATTTCAGTGTTATATCTAGCAAACGATGTCTAATGTATATTTTTATGTATAAAAAAACAATTGAGACTATTTGTTTAGTTCTGTTATATGTTTGGGAAATCTATCTATTCTTTAGGAGCTATGCTGGGATCGTTTTAACATCTATTTATGATTGAACAGTTAGCTATCACTAATCAAACATATGAATATTGGTAGCTCTGGTAACTAAAATTTACGTTTAACATAAATTCTTATTTCGGAGTTAAGTATGAACATTGTATATACAAAACAGTGTGCTTTAAAAGTGTAGTATTTTCATAGTCGTGCGTTTTTACTAGGTAAATGTTAGTTAACAACAAGCGACGTATTCCGAGCCAATCAAAACTACCACATTTGTTTCAATATTTCAAAACCCGTACTCTGAGAAATCATGCCAAATTGTAACTAAATTTCTATATGTCCAATTCATGGTCAATTTGTACTAATCTAAGACTGGTATATACGAGCTGCAAATTATTAAATTATTCGTACTTGGCGCCTGCAACACCTTTCGAGTAGGGTGGGTTTCCATTAGTCTGCAGGTAGTAGTCTCCTTTGGCGCTGGAAAACAAAAATAAACATGTTCAGTTGAATATAGTCACAGGTTGCCGGTTGCTTTGCCAATCAACTTACTCCAAACTGCAATCGATGCCCATATACATGATCTGGGCCGATCGGTCTACTTTGCCCTCTTTGAAATCTCCCCAGGACTTACACCGCACTGAATGGAAGGAAGTCGTCGAATTTTCGGCAACACTTTCCGCCCAAAACCACCACGACCGCCGGTGGCTGCAGAGATCTGTAAGTGGTCGGATGAGATCAGTAACAAATCAAAATAATATTATGATAGTTGAAAATTTTGCTCTATTGAGTTCAGACTAAGTGATACAAGAAACAGTACAAACATGCATAGCGACAGGCATGGGCTTCAGGTGAGTCCAACTTGTATGGCACGACTGCATTGGAATGGAAAAAGGGTTATTGGGGTCCATGCGGGAACAAAAATGTTAGAAATGAGAAACAGAAATAGAAATAAAGCGAAGAAAGTTTAATTCTACGATACCACAAATCAATCAAAATACAACCCACACTTGAGCTAGCATACTTACCATTGTCTGTAAGTGGTTTGTAGTTTCGTTTAGGACAACCAGGCTGTAGAGTTTTGCCATTATTGGGCCAAAAATCGGCCGTTCCTGTACTAACTGGGGCCCCGTACAGCCAGGCGTCGGTGTGAATGACATCCACAAATTCGGCATCCTTCTCACACAGATGCGTCACAAAAACGCCGGGATAGAAAGGGGGAAAAGCAGGATCCAATGCCGAAATTCTATAGACAGAAAATATTGTGGATTACAACTTATCCCTTGAATAAGCGGCTTATCGGCGGCGTACCTCTTAAGCTTAATCTTTTTCTTCGATATCGATAAAACGGTGCGACCTGCGTAACCAGCCAGCTGTGCACCTAATGAATGTCCAACCAAATGGAGTTTGCTGGCGTCTAATCCAGCGTTTATCATAGCCAGTATCACGGAACCAAGTTTTTGTCCGAGCTGAAAAATGTATCAACAAGATATGTTACTCCACGAATTGATTTGAAACCGCGACTTTGAGTACTTTTTTGCAGTTTGGTACTGCTTCCAGTAGATAGTTCCCATCCACAAGCTGTGCCCAGTCCAGTATGATGATGTTGTGGTCATTCCGTTTCTGATAAGCATCCACGATCACATGCACACTTTCCACTTCCGGCGATTCGATGTACCCATGGAAGTACATCACCGTCTTTTTGGTTCGATCAAACTCTGGATGACGCACGATCTTATCGGCCTGGTCAAGGTCGAAGATATCATGGGCGTCGAATTTTGAACTAGAAAAACAAAACATTCATTAACAACCAGAACGATATTTGCAGCTCGCTTGTTTATTGTGCGCTTACCCGTAGAAAAACATAAACTTAGCCGTACCCAAATGCGCCTTGATCGGCCGTAAGCCGATCCATAGCCCTGTAAAGTGAAGAAAAACATATGTTAGTTATCGTTCAGAGAAGTTCAAAGCAAACGTTCAAAGGAACGTCAATTGGTTTGATTTATTCGATTTGATTGGGTAGTTGTACATTGTACAGTTAGTAGACATTGTGTACTTCGGGCTGTGAATGAAATCAGGCGTTCTGAATGTGTATTTCACTCGGATGCTATATGTGGTACAACAAAGTTCAAGGTGCAAGAAAACTTCCAATTCAAACCATGTCAATGTGTCTGGGAGAAATTTGATTCTAGGCAATCTTCTATTTGCAGAAAATATTTCATTACATTAGTTTACATTGTTTCAAACCCGCATCTTCCCAACACATACTCCTTTCCAAGTTTAACTTCATTCTATTTATACTTTTTGTAACAACAAAACACGCGATCTGCGCACATTTTGCACGAGATCAGATCACATAGGTATTTCGCACGAAGCACATTTGCAGGCATACGAACGAAGAAAGGTATTTACGATATTTCAGAAGTGCACCGGTGAAAAAACGAGTCTGTTCAAAGTTTTTACTTATTGGGCCTCATTATTATTGAACGTTAAAGATGCAACGTTTTGATGCTACATTCCTTCGTGGATCTTTTATTTTGGAAAGGATTTGCCGCCGATATTCAGTGTATAGAACAATTTTAAGTATCTACCGCGCACACTGCCATTTTTCCTGTAGTGTTGGTTAGCGATTTCTTATTCAGTTCGATCTAAAAACTTGTATTGTTTGTAAATGTATGTCTGTAGACTTACCTATATGAAAATCATTGAAAAAATTATCATTACCCACTTGGAAAAAAATCATACCAATTTACGACTTCAGAATTTTTTCATTCCGAAATCGAGTTCTTGTTGAAAAGTTGTTATTTAAACAATACAAATCAAAAATAGTAAATATCAAATTTACAATAAAACTTTTTTTAGTCCACCTAGTGATGTAAAATATACTACTTATATTTTCAAAAATATCACTAGAAGATTCTGTCAAGAATTTTTTTCAAACTTGAATAAAATAAGAAACTTTCTTAGGGTCTGAACTAACATAGCCTTTTCAATTTGTAAACAGTTATGGCAAGTTAATTTTTCTTCATTTTGCATCGTCGCACTAAATAATTAAACACATTTTACCCTACAGTTTCGGAACTATTAGTCGGACCCGGATGAAATTAAACAGCAACCTATGAGACTATAGGAACTTTCAATTGAGCCTAATACCGTTTTCGTTTATTGATCAGAGCAGCCCGAAAGCTGACCCAGAGTCGCCCAAACAACGTTTGATATGTTTGTTTTAGCAACTTGAGGTCGCTCTAGATCGGACTCCAATCGCGTAGTTTCGCTCTGAAAATTTTCTCGAGTCGCACCGCGCATCTCTGTAAGTTTGTTTATTTTTTCTTTTTTTCATGAGTTGTTGTTTAGGGTGCGTACCACGTGTTCGTTTTACTCGGAGTCAGAGTCGCCCGTGTCTAAGTTCAAAAACGAAAACGGTATAAGTTTGTGAAATTGATCAAATCATCTCTGATAAAATTGTGTGAGTCTTGTTTGAGAGTTTTTGACCTCTATATCCGGTACTTCTGGAACTGGGAACTTGCAACCGGAATAGCCAGTTTGTTTAGTAAGTAACTAATATAGCCTACAAATTAAATCAGTTTTGAGCCAAATTTTACCTTTTTTGCATCGTCCTTAATGACGGTGTGCAATTTTAAACACACTTTACCCTATGAAAGCATGATGAAATTCAACAGCAACATATGAGATTATGAAATTTTTTATTTTGGCCTAAGTGTGTGAAAATCGGTCAAGCCATTTAAATGTGGCAACTATACGAAATTGATCAAAGCACGCTGCGAACGGATCAAAGCCGGTAATGTTTTCTTCTTCCGTACCAGTACGTACCGACGCGTGCCGGTTTTGTCTCGTCATTTTGAATGACGATTTGAATGTTTTGACACTCATCGTCCTATAATTTCGGAACCGGAAGTCGGATTCGGATTGAATTGCACCGTATCATTTAAAACAATGAGAGGTCTTCCAACTAGATGAATTTAGCTGTAAGTTTTATAAAAAAATACGCTTCTCGTCTTGCCATTACTAGTTAAAAACTACTCAAGAAAATGAATTTTTTTTCACTTATTGCGCTTATGACTACTACAGGAACTGAAAGTCGGATCTGGATCAACTTTTCGGGGACTTTTCTAAAAGTTTCAATACATTTTTTTGCATCTTAGTTTGTGAAAATCGGTCGAGAAATTTCCGAGAAAATTGAATCCCTTAGATTTGAACATATTACCTTGTAATTCCAGAACCGGAAGTCGGATAAAGATGAAATTCAATAGCCAGCTATGGAATCTTCCACATTGTACTCTTCACAGATAAAATTATAAATATCAAACTTCATAAAAAACTTTCTCTTTCTGTTTTTTTTTCAATATGGTAGCCTTGAAAACAACTGGTCAAACTCGTTCGATTTGTTGGTGCGGCAAGCTAAAAGTATCATCGGTAAGCTAAAAGTAGTTTCATATTATGTATCGATTTGGCTATGGTCGGAACTAGAATGAAAAATTTACACCAAGAACAAATTAACAAAATAGAGGTCATTTTTTGATTTTGGAACCTTTTTTTACACTTTTAATTGTTAATAAATATTTTTGGTTGTAGTTCCACCCATAGAGAGACATCTAATGAGTAAGATACCGTTCGGTTCATGTTGATACGTGTAATAGTATTGAAATACGAGTTACACTTGATTTGGAGAAAAAGCCGAACAAAGTTTTTATTTGTGACTAATCGTGCCTGGGCGCGCATCGCCCCCCTTTTTTCTACCAACTTCCCGGTCGCATGTACCCTTAAAATTAATTCTATATCATTTTTAATAGTATTTTTTATGTCCGGACATTTTTTTTCGATTTCTTGAAAAATGGTTGGAGAAACCTGGTCTTAAGAAGACTAAAACAAATCATCATATTCCTCCGTCAAAAAAATGAAAGCAGCAAGGTACGAGGTCTGTTCAAAAAGTTCCCGGAATTTTTTAATTGCGCGCGTCTGGAGAGTCCGGTGGTCAAAATTTTTTTTTATTGTGTTGGTACATATGTCCCTAATGTATGGTGAAATTTTCAGCTGTATTCATTGTTTACATTCTGTCTTGTAGCGGCTGGTGTAGACGTGTTTTTTTGAGCTCGGCGATTTTTGTTAGTTTAAACAATGGAAGAATTGAAGAGTCAAGGAATTTGTATTAAATTTTGCGTGAAAAATGAAATAAAGTGTAACCAAGTGTGCGAAATGTTACAGAGAGCCTACGGTGAGTCTGCTATGAAAAAAACAAGTGTTTACGAGTGGTATAAGCGTTTCCAAGATGGCCGCGAAGACGTTGAAGACGACGAACACTCCGGTCGACCCAGCACGTCAATAATCGATGAAAATGTGGGAAAAGTGGAAAATATGATTATGGATGATCGCCGAATCACTATTAGAGAAGTTGCTGATGAAGTTGGCTCATGCCATCATATTTTTTCAAATGTTTTGGGCATGAAACGAGTGGCAGCAAAATTCGTGCTCATTCATCGTTGCTTATTCGTGATTTTTTGGCTAAAAACAAGACTTTAATCATGCCCGAACCTCCTTATTCACCAGATATCGCTCCGTGTGATTTTTTCCTGTTCCCAAAGTTGAAGAGACCCATGAAAGGACAGCGTTTTTCATCGATTGAAGAGATAAAGGCAGAATCGCTGAGAGTGCTACAGAGCATTACAAAAAGTGACTATCATGGGTGTTTCGAAGACTGGAAAAAACGCTGGCATAAGTGTATTATATCTAGGGGGGATTACATTGAAGGGGACCATATAGATGTAGACGAATAAATAAATATTTTTTTAGAAAAATGAGAATTCCGGGTACTTTTTGAACAGACCTCGTACACAATTTCTTGCTGAATCTCGGCAAAAAATGCCGAGATTTGCACAGCCGAGTGCTCGGTAATCGTCTCGGCAAAATGTATAATCACTGAGAATCTCGGCAATCCAAAATTTGTCAACTGTCAATTATTGCCGAACTTGTCAGCAGAAGTTTTGCTGTCAGCGCGGCAAAAGTTATCAGGAAGGAATCATGAATTGCCTAGTCATCAGTAATCGAAAAAAGGAAAGATATTTTGTTATTTTTGTATGAAATTAATATCAGCAAAAGCTAATGTTGGGGAAAGGAATATTTTATTGATGTTCATTTCAATTCAGCAAACCACAAAAGTGCAAACACCAAACGAAAACATCACGGCTAAAGACAATTGTTTCTAGTGCTCCTCACCTCACCTGTAAATAAGCGGATATAAATATATATGCAAATTAGATAGTTTTCGATTTTACTTATCTTTTAATAAAATATACAAATCTTCTTCCTTCATCCAGTTTAGATGTTTTCCAGTTCCACGAGCAATGGCGACGTGATGCTTGGAAAATCTAAAGGAAACATTAAATGACAAGTGTCCAACCGAGTTTCAGTAAAAGCTAAGTCGCTATTCGAAATCTCGGCAAACGGTTTTGCTGATCTCGGTATATTTGTTGTTTACTGACACGTTCAGTATAATATTTTGCCAAACTTCAGCAAAAGAACTCGCTTTACCGAGATATCAGCATAGAACTTAACGATTTTCGGAAAGGAGCATGTTAATTACTGAATAGTCAGTAAAATTAAGTGTTGCCGATATAATTCGGCATTTCATTATGCCGAGCTCGAGAATCGGTTTTAAGTGTGTATATGCCAATTAACTTAACAAGACTCTCAAATAAGAGCGAGAATCACGAAACCATTACTACAGGTACGATTACCAACAAGTTTATATCAATGGGATCCAGAAACGCACGAGCGGCTCAAGAGATGCATGCAAGAAACAACATCAACATTATACCAAATGACAACAATCCTCCGAACATCCCAGAGCTTATTCCAATAGAAATATGTTCGGTAATTGTGAAGCAAAACGTTGGGATATCGAAAAGATAGGTAAATAATGAGAAACATTTAGCTAAGAACTGGGAAAAGGCAGGTGGAATCGAACGTCTCTAACATTACGTCGTATATAACAACTCCGAATTATAGGGGAAGATGTTCGGTTGCCGGCAGTGTTCGGCACCCACCGTAACTTTTGACAGAAAGCAGATAGCGTCATTCCGACAAATGTCATGTGTGTGCAATAGCTGCCCGGTCTTTTTGTGCCGAATATCAAAGCAAACAGACGCTTTTACTTTTTGCTGCGCTTAAAAAAAATTTTAATTGCGTGAAAATCAACATAAAAATTTTTTATGACTTTTTTATAGTATCATAAATTGAAAAGCATCAATCGAAAAGACGAGTGGATTGAATATTTATGAGGTGAAATAGATCTATTTTGTGATTTAATACCGGATACTATCAAAATTTTTGCAACTAAAGTTTTTTTTCGTCATTTTGAAAATGTCTACCGATTTCGGTTACCGGCTCTCCACGGTGTTCGGTTACCGGTACCCTATTTTTTCGACAAATCGCGAAAAATTGTCAGTGATATGCAGAGATGCCAAGTCTGCAAACCTTTTTTCGTCTAAAGACTTTTTTGAAACTTCGATTGTTTGCAGACATTCGTCAGAAATTACAGACTTTTGATAATTGGCGCGATCTTTTCCTTTTTGTCTAGCTAAACTTATTGTATTACCTGACATCTCGGGTGATATGCAACACGTAGACAACTTGACGACTTCAATACATCCGTTATATAAGTAAAAACTTTGGTTCTCTGGTTCTGTTAGCCATGGCAACTTCAAACAAATCGTCCAAGTCAAGGAAAATGAACTTTAGTGCACTGATTAATGCCATTAAACGTTGCTTAGTGGATAAGAAGCCAATAAATTTTACTGCAGCAACGTATTCAATCCCGCGAAGCCGGTGAAAGATCGGCCAAATCAACACCAAAGGCGACACCATCCAAATCATCGGCCAAGAGAGCCAAGGCGAAGTCACCATCAGACAATGAAGACTTTTGTCCCAAAACGCCTCCGAAAAGAATATATTCCGTTTTTTCTTTGAATAATGGCAATTTTGACTTATATTTTTCCATTTCAAGCTAAATTTCTGGGGTGCCGGTAACCGAACACCTTTTTTGAAATGGCCAATATTTATCACTTTACTAAATTGATAATAAAGTTTTTTCAATCGATTAAATCAACTTAGTTTCTTGTTTAGTTATTAGCTAGGGACTTTGGCTTTCCATTAATGTATAATGTGCACCTAGTCAGAAGTTATAAGCTTAAAAGAAAAGGGTGGCGGTAACTGAACACTCTCCCCTATTATTTCGAAGTAAATGAGTTATCAATTAACTCTTTGTTGTGGACAAAATCGATGCAATCGTCAATTGAATCGATTCGCTCTCTGTATTAGTTAGTAAGTGAGTATATGAATTCCTTTTCCCTATTATACAATACAAGTAGGTTTACAATTTTCCCTACAAAAAAATCACAGAATTTTGGAAGCAAATGATATCTTAATGGTAACTTGCGAAGTAGATTATATACCGACTAACCATTTTTTGGTTCTTCATACAACGACATATTGATTTCTGTTAATTGGTAGTACATGATCGAGTTGTAATGCAGTTTTGCTACAATGGGTGATAGTAAAACATCATACATCATGCATATTTATGAATGTCTACAAAGTGTACACGCAAAGCTATAGGTCGGGTGCATTCCGAATGCTGTTGAAAAATGGCTTTGTTTGCGGTAGTTGGAAATGCTAGGAATATCGTTTACGCTTTCTGTGAAGGCGAAGGCTATAAGGGTGTTAATGATATTTATCTTGTTGATGCGCTTCGTTGGAACCATTGCTGCGATTTTTCGCGGTACAAGGGCAACAGTTGCTATCGAAGTGCTGGTGGTTTCTTCAAATTTGCAGCGATGAAAATCAAAGTCAAGGGTACCAATAATATGAAAATGGACCTTCAGTGCTTTGCGCATATCAATTCGTAACACAAACGGTTTGTGTGTTACTCATGACTATGGAAAGTAATATGGTTTACTTCAGAATGGAAGATAAATTATTCTTTTATTTACATTCGTTAATGAGCTGTTTAGACTCGGTTCATACGTAATTTCTTCGAAATGGATTCGAGCTATCAGAGTTTTTTTCAAGTTATATTTTATAATCTCATACGATATATAGCAGATATATCATAATAAAACGCATATAACAAAAATTATGATGTTTTATTTATTCGGCCATTAACCACTAGGGTCATTCAAGTTTTACTTTCAAGTGGCCGAATTCAATTCAATTAAAATAAAAATAGCTCTTGTTTATAGAAACCATGATTCACACGCTTACGCAAAATATATTTACATTACGAGTCATGCTTCATCAGCTGATTCAGCCTTTGCGATTGAAGTTCTTTGACCGATGTGTTATAGGCATATCAGGAGCACACAACATCGTGCTAAATCAAGGCAGCAGCTATCGCACAACCAAGACACAATCGAATTGTTTACGACCGGTTTTTATTCGCTACCAAACCAAGGTAGAAGTGTTTTTGTAACTTGATTGCAAAGTATCTTCGTTGGTAAGTGAAACTACCGTGATGTGCTATCATTGTAATGTCAATTTAGATTTGATTGAAGGAATCTTGGCTCTTTATTCAGCTTACTCGATAATATTGCCGAACTTTGTATAAGATTTAGTCACAATGAATACAGAAGCCAGATAAAAACTTAGCCACCTTTTAACTTAAACTTTTTATCCGATAATTGCACTGATGCAATTTTAGGCGCCTACATTCTGCAGTCGACGCAGAACCGTAGAACTTATTTCCTCCGAAAAACTGATTTTCTCACTTATAAATTATTCTATTTGAAGGACACCGCACCTTAACTACAATATCAAATCAAACTCACTTGGACTTTTTATTCGGTTCATGACTTACGGGCCTATTTAGGGCTACACTCGATTGTAATTTGGCACGAATAACCGTGTAACTCTAGGCAGCTTCCTCTGTCAATGCCAGACTACATGTGGCCTGGATATACGTCAATTACTGTGTGTACTACTCTTTACAGAGTAAAAATGTTTGAAAAATTCACAACGAGTTCCATTGTCACTATCAGTTTGTGTAAGTTGCAAAGATGATGGCAATCTAAATACATACAAAGACTGGGAAACTGTTCCTATTATTGCGGTACTCGCAGAAAGGGCAACACATTAGAACGATAAAGCGTAACGCAGTGGGATTGTAAGCCCAAAATATAAACCCGAACCATACTTATTTTTGTAAACAAACACTGACAATCAGCGAAATGTGACGCTGTCCGTGTTATTTATAGATTATGTGCCGAAACGCGAATCGTCTCTGATGACAATCAGACATCGCATGCTAGCCTCTACATGTGCATATCTATTTGCAGGGCAAAGGGTAAGGCGGGGTAAAACGGTAGGACTACGACGTCTTTCCAATGTTCTTCAATAGTTGAAAATAATCAGTAACAGTGTAAGTACAGGAACACCTTTCATATAACTTCTCACTATAAGGAGTGAATCGAAAATAAGCTATCCACAAAATTTCCTTTCAAATTATGATAAAAAACAATATTTTATTCAAACTAAATATTGAACCTCTATTGTAAGAGGTTAAACTTGAGCATAATGAAAACCGTATGAAATTTATTATGTATGTTATTTCTTCATGAATTTTCAAACTTTTGATCGAACGCTCTTCATCAAGCTCCGGACAAGTGTTGCGTCGCATGTTTTGGACGCTTGATCCCGAATTTTTTGAACTCCTGCATGTTCCCAGCTGCCTTACCAGTCTTCTTGAAGACCCTCTTCACGATTGCCCAAAACGTTCGACGGTTCGAAGCTGAGGGCAATTTGGTGGATTGATATTTTTCTCAACGAAATTTATACCTTTTTCCGCAAGCCAATTGAGAGTGGTTTTGGCATAGTGAGCCGTCGCTATATCCGGCCAAAACAGTAAAGGTGTACTATGCTTCTTATATAAACGCAGCAAACTCTTCTGGAGACACTCAGATCGTTAGATTTCTGCATTTATAGTTCCGGTAGTGTAAAAAATGGTTGACTTAAAACCACAGGAACGAATTGCTTGCCATACCAGTACCTTTCGACCAAATTTTCCACTTGAATCGATCTGTCCGCATCGCTCACATCCTTCCCAACGACGACAGTAAAGTATTGTGGACCCGGAAGGAATTTTGAGTCCTCCTTTACATAAATTTCATCGTCCATCAAAACGCATGCATCCGGACACTGCAAAAGATGTGAATACAATTTCCGGGCCCTTGTTGCTGCTCGCCTCTTCTGTTCTACACTTTGTTTCGAGATTTTCTGCTTCTTGTAGGTTTTCAGGTGATTTCGCCTCTTGATACGCTGGATCATTCCGACACTCGTTCCTGCTCTTTTGGCTAAATCACGTATTGACATTGATTTGTTCTTCATGATTGAAGAGATACCACTTTCTGGTCCAGTTTCGGGTTGGAAGAACCGGGTTTTCTACCTCTTCCTGGTAGCTCATCCAAAGAATAGTGTTCCTCAATCTTATTAATGATGGTTTTAACACTGGCATGATGAATTCTAAACCGCTTCGCCAATTATCGCATAGAAATACCTTTCTCACTTAGCCATGTGTCCAGAACCTTAATTTTTACTTCCTTTTCAATACACGACATTTCAAAAACGCAGAATTTCAACCGCACAAACAAGTAAACAAACGAAAGCTGACAGCTAAACGCACAGCACGCTGTGATCTGAGCATAAAAAACCATCACAAATACATGCGTACAACACAAATGTATGTGGATAGCTTATTTTCGATACACTCCTTAATGTTGCTCATGTTTTTTGCCACAAAATATCGTATGGTCGTTTTATGAAGTTGTAAACACTGAAATTCCATTAAAAATTCTCATTTAATGTATTCGAAAATTTTTGGAGCACTGTGCGAAATTCTCACCAAAACATATCCCTCATATATTTTCGAATCTAGAGTGCTTCTAATCAGAGTGACGATATCTCATTCGTGATGTTAGTAACAATCCAAAGCATTTAATCCGAAATGTTGGTAGTTTCGTTTACTTTACATTGTATTTGATAGGCCGTTTGCTTTATCGAACAAAGCTGTTATTTCAAACGTTCGTCACTCTGGCTATAGGCACTCTAGTCAAATCGAATGAACATTATAATAGTGACAGATGTGGTACAAGCAAAAAATCATAAACATTATAAAAGAGTAATATATTACATACAAATCTCATGAAATTGTGGCATTGGATATTTTGTATGCGTCATAAATCATCGCTACTCATTTTGTCTGAGTGTAGAGAAGACATTTTATGCCATTTTGTGTAACTCAAGTAATAAATCATAAAGTATCAAAGCAAAGCCTTGGTATTACATTCCTGAAGTGGAATTTGACCTTCTGTTTCAACAGACTTCGCAGCCGATTCAGAGTGTACAAAACCATTGCGTGGCTGGTGCTACAATTCTACTGACACTACGAATCCTTCCAGGTCGGGGCTCGAACAGACGGCATCTGGTTTTGTTAGACCAGTGCCCTATGCCTTGAATCGCCAACCTGGGACAGTATCAAAACGATTTCTTATGTTTGCTTTTAATGCAAATATAGTATTGCTCTTAAAACCAAAGAGAACAGACAACCAATCTAGTACAAACTTTTCAAAAAAAGCTGTGTAAAGCATACGAGTAAAAATCCGTTAAAAAATACGTTGAAAGCTCGAACGGAACAGTCCATAATGGATTACTGGACTGCTCGAAGCGCCTCAACAGGAGAATTGCTATTTGGTGATTGCTTTTTAAAACAACCGTTAACTTTCTTACACAAATTGAAATCTCTATATAGATGTCTGTTCTCTGTATGAAAACTTATCAGATCCGCATGCTATTGTAAGGCTGATATGAACCAACAAATTGCCACAAAACTCCAAATAACTAGGGGAACGTGCCGCCTGAGCCAATTAGTTCTGATTCCTGAAATCAAAAAGTATCAAAACTATTTCTGATTTTTACTTCTAATGCAAATGTAGAATTGCTATTAAAACCTAACAGATTCACATGCTACTGTAAAGCTGATATGAGCCAACGAAAGGCGCATGACGCTTTATTGCTTTATTGCTTATGGTTATTTGGATAAGGAGACGATATTACCCCACCTTCCTCTACGATTATTCGGCGCCATTAGCGAAACATTGGGTGTCGTGTAAGACAAAAAATAAACTGTCGCTCGTGTATGCATTTGTCAAGAACAAATGGACGGGTTATTTTTTGATAGATTGAAACTGAAATAGAATTATCGATGTACTTTGAAGCATTATCGATGTACTTTCCACGCAAACTGTAATGTATACTGGTTGTACGACGCTCGTTAAATACTGACCCATAATACTGATTAGTTGAGAAATGCAAAGAATCCATTAACAAGCCCCCCGTCAATTTCAATACCCACACTATGAATGCCTTTCACTTTAAAAGACAGTATAAAAGAACATTGAGTTCATTGCACTTTGTCCCACTAACTAGATGTCCTTCAATGCCAAGTGCCAGCGGTATGTAGCTAAAATCATCAATCAGTGACTGTAAATGCCAGGTACCGCTACCACTGTATGAGCCACGTGCGTTCTTGAATTTACTCTAGTCCGGCTAAACAGTTGCTTCCAGCACTTGAGGCAAGCGAGCACACATGAATTTATCACATTTTTTGAGCCGCGTTTAGTTGTCAATTGTCGTATCAGCGAAAGAACCAGTCTTGCCATAAATGGATGCTGAATAGCGGATCACGACGACAAGCAACCCAGGAAGTAAACAAATGGCAATTAATGGAATCTCACGATGAATCAATCAGCTCACTACGAGGGGGAATCACTAAAATATCCAAGATCGCGCGCGTGTGTGTGAGTATAGTAAGAATAACGGTTACCTGGTGAAGTGCACTGCTGCTTTTCGGATATTCGATGAAAAGCTTTTATTTCAACAAATGAACTAGTAATCCTTGAGCGAATGCAAGTTTGCTTGTTTGTAGGAAATCTTTTCGCTTATAAGAAAAACGAGTTCACATATTTAGTGAGATGGGAATCGATTGAGCAGGAAAAGTATTTCTGCCAGCTTCGGTTAAAAGCAATTTCTTGAATATATTCTGCAACGTTTGCGTTTTTATTTGCATAAGTCATTGAGTCATTGAATAAATATATTGTGCCCAGAATGATGACAAAGGCTTTAACATGAATGAAGTAAAATATACCCAGTTTGAGATACAATGGATGGAAATTTGTTTACCCAATCAACCCCTAAAATATATCGATTGCATTATTTTTCTTCAATACCTGGTTCGTAGATTAGCGGTTCCACTGGAAATGATGTTTATTCATTCAAACTTGAATTTATTATATGTATTCGGATCTGGTTTAAATTTTGCCTAAGCTTTTTTTTATGGCCTATTTGTCTCTATCCTATATACGAAAATTTTTTGGAAATTTTTCAAAGATCTATATCTCTCAAATGGTTGGTCTGATTGATTTGTTGTCTTCGGCAATGTTCTAGGTAATTACTGGAGCTATATGGAAAAAGTATGTACAATAAAAACCTTGCTCTTTCATTCTAATACGACAGAATTTATGGGTCAATGAAATTTTAATGATAAAATCATTTAACGAAACATTCGTCTCGTAAACTAAGTCAGTCTTTCACAGGACGCAGGACAACAAGCAGAATAAGATTTTCTGTGGTCAATCATTAGGGTTCACAATCTGATTCCGATCCAGTTGATTGAATTCTCAACATGTACCATAATTTTATACAGAATCGATGGTACGGTGTCAGTAAAACTACCCATGCCGTAGTACTAACCCATACAATTATTCACTACACTGATAAATCGACTGTGAGGTCTCTTTAAACAGAAGGTCAAACTCCGCATTGGAATGTAGTACCCTACCGTCGCGTTGTCCATTCGAAATTACTTATTCTTATGGTTCTGACAAATTTCGAACTCCGCATCATTCGTTTTGCTTTAATATTCACCCTTTTTATAACAAAAGCATTATTGAAACTTTTTATAGTATCATTTGGCACCGGTCTTCAGCAATGCAAATCATTTGTTTTGCCTAGTCGGTTTTGCCTAGAAATCAAATTATACACTGAAAAGAAATGTTGAATGTTCTTTTAAGAATTAGAAAATTATGATCGAAAAAAATTGAAACTGTTGACGTACGACGTTATGTATGTTAGTATTACTCTAAACTTTTGTTTTGCATATTTGACAGTAATATTTATGTCTATGTGAAACTGATCACGTTCATCCAGCACGAATAACGAATACGAAGAAACAGCGAAATTTCGATGAAAATATATTTCGTGCTAAGCGAATGGCGCACACAATAAATACACAAACGGTTCAGTTGCTGATGTGCACAGCTACCTTAGGGGCTGTCCATAAAAGACGTCACGCCGCAAGGGGGAGGGGGGTGTTTCACAAAACGTTACCTTTTGTGATAGGGGGAAGGGGGGAGGTTTTTGGAATGTGACGTCCAATATTTTCAATGAGCGCATTTTTGAAATACTTAATTATATTACTGCTTTGCCCTGTTTCCTGAAAAAATCTCCACAATAAACGTTCACATTATATAGGAAAACGTGTATTTATGGATGTAAAAGTTTCTTCTTGTAAATTCGGAAATGAATGATGCAGGAAATCATTTCTTTTGTGATCAGCAAAAGTGCACGGAGGAGCGAGTAAATTAGCGAAATTTATAAATTTTGCCTAATATGAGTAAAAAAGAAAAAGATGCCTTCAAACGGTTTAACTTAAGTTATGCACTGACCTTTTTTTTTAGTAATTTGATTTTCTAGCATTGATAATAGTATATCATAAGAATTTCTCTTATCTGATTCTGATGCAGTTTATTAAATTGTACTCCATTTGTAAAAGGGCGGGAGATCAACGATTTCAGACGTAGATCATGTCATGTCTTATCTTGATCATATGTGATTTTCCTCCACCAACATCAAAGCTTATCGAATCATCCAATGATTGAACTTACATAAATCAAGAATCATTTTAGCTCAAAATCACTACCCATTGTGTCACGGAAGATCAGTACCGATATTGATCGATGTGATTTAAAATTCACTGATCAACTGATCTTGAAGATTCTCCGGCAGTGATCTCGTTTTGATGAGGTTTTGGTCTTTATTTCATCAGTCCTGTATGCTACACTAAGGAAATATTATTCTTTACCTAAAACAATAATATATCTGTGTACCCCTAGGAGGAATAAAACAGATGATTTAATTGTTTCATCAATTCCAACCAAATACATTTGTCAATTTATATAATTGATATTAACAAAATAATTCCGATGATTTTGTAGTTTTAGGGATATTTTTTAATCTAATGACAGCATGTAATAAATCGATTTTTCCCTCATATTTGTATGGTTTGTCATACATATTGAGAATGTATTGAGATGAATTTTACTTATTTTGAATTCGTGACATGTGACAAAGGGGGGGGGGGGGGGGGGTGGGTCTTTACTTCTGTGACAATTTGTGACAAAGGGGGGATGGGGAGTCAAAAATCGTCAGAAAAGCGTGACGTCTTTTATGGACAGCCCCTTATCTACGACATTAACGAATCGCACAAACAGAAGAAATTAGACATTACTCGGTTTACATTGTTATTGCACGAAAATAAGAGATCACAATAACTTGTTGGTTTACCTAAAATACAGCACATAGTGTTTTTAACAATAAAGTGAAAGTAATTTTCGCAATTTGAGAGTCGCGATGAGTATCGAAACATCGCAGTGTTTGGGCCCAAAATGCGAGGGGCACAAAGAAATCGGTGTACTTTCAAATGGCTGATGCTAACATCCCGGGTAGAAGTGATGTGTAAACCAATAGCAAGTTTTGCAATTAAAACCAAACATCAAAATGGTAAAAAATATCAAATCAAATATAAAAAATTATAACAAACTCTGTATGAGAAAATAGCAACAAAATATAAAGTTCAAAATATTGGCAGAAAACGAATTTTTCAGTTATTCGATAATCTAGGATTCAGAATAGAATAATAACATAAGCATTTCTCTTATTTGATTCTAACGCAGTTTATTAAATTGTATTTTATTTGAAAACAGAACTACTTGATCAATTCTATGTAATGATAATGGAATACCTCATCAATAACTAAATAAGGCTTAATAACTAATTTTGATACTGAGTAGATATTGTACAATTTCTTGATTTTTTCGACGAAATATCAAGAAAATATCAAGTATCGCTATGACAGAACAGAAACATCAAGACAAGATTTGATGGAAAAATTTGTCATTATTTTGATCTTTGTTTGTTATTTACATACCGGCGAGGAAAGGCTGCATCTACTCGAATCGATACACAGAAATATATTCAAACATTAGGTGTAATGCACCTGACCTGACTTAGTTTTAGTTTCCGTATCTCGAATTCGCACCCGTGTATAAAAACCTTTTTTATTCCACCTAGTGGTGTAATGATGCCTTTCTCATATTACTTATGTTTTCAAAAACATCACTAGAAAATTCTATCAGGATTTTTTTTTTTAAACTTGAATGAAATCAAAACTTTCTTTGATATAAACTACCATCACCTTTTCAATTTGAAAAAATAGTTATGTCAAGTTAATATAGATTTAAATGTGGCAACCCTGCACGCTATACAAAATTAAACTAAGCACGCTGTGTTCTAGGCGGGTGCGTTTTCTTCTTCTTCCGTACCAGCATGTACCGATGCGTACCGATTTTGCATAATTTTGTATGACAGTTTGAAAGTTTTGATACTCATTGCCCTATAATTTCGGAGCCGGAATTCGGATCTAGATGAAATTGCACAGTATCTTTGAAGACACTGAGAGCTTTAATTTGAATAATGATTTGTGAAAATCGGTTCAACCGTTGCTGAAAAATCGAAGTGAGTTCCGTTTTTGAAGCCTTTTTTCATTATTACCGGTGCGTTCAGAAGCGGAACCCTGGCACTAGTAGTACCAAAGTAGATTTATATATCTACCAACTAACAAGGTCTGCCAACTAGATGAATTTACCAATAAATTTAAAAAATAAATTTCACTCCGTTTCGCCATCGCACTGTAATACCGGTTCCGGAAGTCGGATCTGAATCAACTTTTAGGAGACTTTTTAAATAATTTCAAGAGCTTTCATTTGCATCTTAGTTTGTAAAAATCGGTTAAGAAATTTCCGAGAAAATTGAGTGTGCATTTTCTCATATATTTGCATGCAATTCCGGAACCGGAAGTCGGATCGGGATAAAATTCAATAGCGATCTATGGGACCGTAAGACTTTTCATTTGAATCTGAGTTTGTGAAAATATGTTCAGCCATCTCTGAGAAAATCGAGTGACATTAATTGATGCATACACACATACATACATACATACACATACACACACATGCACACATACATTTGCTCAGTTCATCGAGCTGGGTGGAATGGTATATGACATTCGGCAATCCGGGCCTCGGTTCTCAGAGAAAACATAGACATAGTCCTACGTATAAAAACTGTACGTGGCTTCTGAACTGTAAAATCTTATTCTGCTGTTTAAATGACTTATTTGATCAAAAACTTAAATTTTTGCAAATGTGTTTTTTCCAAATTAAATTTTTGTGGTTTTTTGATTTCTGAAAGTTGTGTATACTATGGTTAGGGTTATAGGTTACTGTGAGTTACTAGTTTGTTTCTTTTAATTTGTAAAGTTGAGTTCGGCTGTGAATTAGTTGTATCAATAACTTGAAGTTTAGTAAATTTATTTTGCTATAACTTCTTCGAACCTAGAAATTCACTAACCAAATTTACGTCAAATGTTGAATTTCATAACCAGTTTAAAAAAATACATGCTCCAAAAAAATAAATAAGGATGGCATCCAAAAAAAAAATTTTTTTTTGCAATTGCAAAAAAGTTCAATTTTATTTTATCAGTAGGAGGAGCAGGGGAGATTTGGAAGCTTTGGGCTAGTTTTCACTTGACATTTTTCTAATTGTCTAACATTCTGTCAATTTTATAACAAAAAACTTGAAACCAAAAGTTTACATTGTTGTCACAAGAATGAGGTTATTTTTAGGTTATCAAATATTTTTGAAGAAAATTGGTCACAGAAATTACTCACTTTATTTACTTATAAAAAATTCAAACAAATTCCTTCAATACTTTTCGATAAATCATGAGTGGCCCAATGCAGCCGATACTATTTATTCCCTACAACTTCTTCTTCGACACCATTTTAGCACAATCAAAATTTTTCGAGTTACAACTATGTGAAGAAAGCGCGCGCAAAAATTTCATTCACCTTGTTTAAAAATCAGTCTTGAGCCGAATAGGTCTCTCTATCTGTGAAAAATAAATGGTTTGCCATACGAGACCACTGCACAAAGTTTCATTCAAGTATAAGGAAGTTGATGCGTTTATTTTATGTAGTTGTTTTAAAGAAAAAAACGTGTTTAATCCACCTAGCAGTGAGATGATACCTATTTTTATCAATCCGCATGTGTTTTTTGCATGAATATTCTTCGGTGTTTAAGTTTTCATGACATTATTTTAATGACCCTCGTTTTAAGCGACAATTTGAGATTTTAATCACTCATTACTCTGTAATGTCGAAACTGCAAATCGGATCGAATTTGAATCTAGAAGTGTGATAATCGATTAAACATGCCATGATATGTAAGTTCCACTCTAGAGTTTACGGTAATTTAAGGTACTTCCAGAGCCGGTATTCAGGAACCAGCATAACCCAAACCGATTCGTATGGCCATATGACGAATAAATTACAACAGTTTTGAGTTCAACTTTGAAGCTTTTCGGGATTGTCATCTTCTATATCGGTTTGAATTTTAAAAATTCATCATCATGTAATTCGAGAACCGGAAGTCATAATTGGATAAAATAATTAATTTTTGTATATAAGTTTGTTTTAATTAAAATTTTTGTTTCTGAAATTTGATTAGGCTTTTTTTGAGAAAACGATTGAGCTTTGAGAAACGATTTTATACTGGAACCGGAATTCTAAAAGCGGTATGGCCGAAGTCAGATAAATTCACCTGAGTAGCTGTACACTTTACATTTGTTTCAAAACATTTGAAAATCAGTTAAGACATCTTTGAGAGATCATAGCACGAATTAAATTTTTAGGTGCCTTCTGATCGACAACTGAATACCACTAAAACTGAAAAAAGTTAATTTTTTTATCGACTATCCAAATCTGCTAACCCGATAAACCTGATTAAATTATGTGGAATAGACATTTTTATACAATCCCCGAAACCGGAAGTTGGATCTGACTGAAAAGCAAGATGTTTTATAGAACTTTGAAACTTTTCATTTGAATCTTAGATGATTCTTAGATTTCATTTGCATCTTAGATCGGTTCAGCCATCTTCAAGAAAAATGAGTTAAACAATTTTGATTTCGTTTCACATATCATCCTGTAGTTCCGAAACCAGAGGTCGGAACCAAACATAATGCAGGAACTTTGTTTGGGAGCATACGACTTTTCGTATGAATCTGAATTTGTAGGAAAGAAATTTTCCGAGAAAATTAATTGAAGTTATTTGTCACACACGCATTTGCTGATCTCGACGAACTGATTCGAATGGTATATGGATGTTATGTTGTTCCAGCATTTATTGCTGTAAGTAGTTTAAAACAAAATAATTAAAAAAAATTCTGCCATCATCTGGTTTATATATGTCATATTCGAACGATTATGTTGCCAAAAACGAGCCGTGCCAAAATCGGTCCGAGGCTAAATGTCATGAAAAAGAATGCTGTACACAATCCTTTTGGTTCTTAGAAACAATTGTATGTAACAGTATAAAAAATCGTGTTTTCCGTTGCTCCCAAGCATTTCTTTGTCATACAGCGCTCAAAACTCCTACTGCTGGAATAGGGGGAAAAGTCGCTTACAGAAAAATTTCGATATCTCCGTTAAAAATGGACGGATTTTAACAATCTATGGCTTGTTGGATAGGTATTACCGTGCGGAATCTAAGTCTGAAAACATATTCTGTTTTCAAGGTCAATTACGACAGATACTGTCAAAAAACTGAAAATTTTGACATAAAACTTTGTATAACTCAAAAAGTAAACATCCGATCTCAAAACCATTCAATAGCGTTTTGGGTGACGGGGAGACCTTTCATTTGCGACTAGTTTGATGAAAATCGGTCCAGCCATCTCTGAGATCTCGACCTCTTAGTTGACAACACACATACGGACACACACACATACACACACACACACAGACATTTGCTCAGTTCGTCGAGCTGAATCGATTGGTATATGTCATTCGGCCCTCCGGGCCTCGGAAAAATTTTCGAAAGTTTGAGCGAATTCTATACCTATTTTTTATATATATAAAAATAGGTAAAATTGAAACACTTTTGAATTGAAGCATCGTTTTCTGAAGTTCCAGCAATCATTTTTAATGCTATAATACGTAAGTGACGTTAATTGCGAAAAAATTGTTCCTAGTTCAAAGGAAAACAATCTTAGAAATTGTATGAATCACGTCTTGAATGTTAATAAAACACTGACTTACTAGGGAACGTATCATTATCATCATCAGTACAAGAATTTTCAATCATTATCGAGCTATTTAGCTGTAGCTTTTTAGATTCAAATAACGTGTAACCTTTGGACTCACAATCGAAATCTAATCAATTCAAGATTAATCATTAGAACATTTCAAATTGATATTTACTCACTTGGATTTTTCACTCTTTTCATGGTTGAAGGCATGTGTTATGCGAAGATCGGATTCACTGTTCACTATTTCAAACGTTGGCTTATTTAGCTGATATGGCACACTGCTTGACCTGCCCCTTTCATTACCGTTTTGCGACTGATCACTTCTTGAAAATATCTGACTCGACACTCTTTAAATTATAGGTTAGCACCACAGAACATAACTGGTAGAAGAACACTGCACGGACTATTTCCAGCGGATGGCTTACTGGCCCCCTCCACTGGCAAATAAACCGCTTTGAACGCGTTAGGCACTGGCTGCCGGTTCTGATCGGCTTCTTGGCGTCTTTTCGCATCGCTTATTGCCCTTTCGATCGCTTGTCAATAACCCGTTCCACCGAGTTCATTACTAAGTTGCCACTTACTCACCTTCAACGAGCCGAAATGGAGCATAAATTTTGCAATCCAAAACACCGTAATTATTCTGCCAATGAACTGCACAACCAGAAAGTTCTGACTGTGATCAGGCTGCTTAGTTTAGACGAAACCGGTCGTTGAGCTCGGTATTTATGTTGAACCCACCGAGGCGCAGTAGATAGAGCAAAGGCAAGTTGACCGATGTCAGGAGCTGGTTCCGTTTTGATATTTTTTTCTATCTCTCATGCTCATGCTCGACTCACGCACAACCACAACACAAGTGGCCTTGCTGGGTAAAATATGATGGTAGCTTAGAGTGAATATTTCCCAACGCAAGACGGCAAGTACAGCTAACGGCAGAAAAAAGAAGTTAGCACTTTTGAGTTGTTCTTGCTAGAACTAGAATGAATAGGCAGTTCTTTTTGCACTTCATCGTGAGCTTTTGTAGTTTTTGTTCAATAATTCATTTCGAAAAGGTGAAACCTATCACAATTGAACATCCAATGTTTAATATCCTTCATCGGAATCGGAATGTAATTTTTTATCATTTTACTAAAGTAATAAATTTATTAATGTTCTCGTAGTAGTGCGAGTGTTACCGCCTTCCAACCACTCCGTAGGCGTTAAATATCGTTCTCATTTGAAATGGAAAGCAACCCAGTTTCCACCCTAACTAATGTTATTCGTAAAAGTTTGAAAGCTCGAATCTGGGTTAGTTTCAGTTTCAAGTTAACACTAGCAATTCTTCACTTTGCCATAACAGCACTCTTGATGATTTGTGGCATTACTAGGGTTTCTCTAGAACTACCGCTGCTGCACGGAGATACCTCATGCGTTTTGTTCGGTACCGAAAGGTTTGTAGCAAAACAAAGCGTTAAATGATCGCACTTGCATGTATCGATTACCATTGTAGGTTAACGATGTACCGGTCTTAGCAGTCCACGATGAACTTGAAACTAGTGAGTACTTTTGATTTGACATGCCTGAATAATAAAGTGACAGTTTCTTTTCATTTACTTTACATATCGATTTTGAATTTGATTATTTTTTTAGTACAGACTGAAAGTCTAAGATTTCTGGAATGTTTTTGTTTTTTATTTATTTAAATGGAAACAGCTGGGCAATTGACGAAAGAGAATGTTAACATAGAGAAACTGCCACTGGTTGATTGCACCGATATTTGAAAATTCTACCGAGAAATAGTAGTAAATCAAAAACTCGGTATGACATTTAAAACATTCCTTTCCAATATACCACCCTATCACATCCTTTGATTCGCATTGTGACATTGTCAACACATAGCGGATGCATTGCACGCAATGTTTGTTGGTTGAAGAAGAGATACAATTTAGTTCTCGGATAACACTGACGTTTTTGAAATGGATACATATCATATCAATATCCGATTTTGTAAATTTCACACTTACTGGACTCTACAACTTGTACGATTTGGTATTTTGGTTCTTCTTGAGTTAAAAATGGTTATATTCCACGACGAACATTCCACTTATGTTCAAAGCTCAGTGGCATTTTGAGTAATTGAAATTTTGGCTTCCTAGATAAATAAGTTTGAACGAGAACTATTCTCGATGAACATTAGAAAAGGTCCCAAGTGCAACTGACAGACTTTCTTTATTTAAATACTCTCTCAGTTATTACGGCATATCCCTGTATTTTCCCACAATTTCTAAACTACAGAAGGAAAGTCGATGGGTTTAGTCGTTATTTTATGTAAAGAGTTAGAGAAAAGGATTGTCGGTATGACCGTATTAATCGAAAGAGAAAGTAAACAACGAGAAACTGTCATTTGCACTTAGGACCTTTTCTCGTGATTGTCTGTCATCGAACGATCAGTAGAATAAAGCAGTATTCAGACGGTCCGTCATCTTCCGTCACCATCAAAATTAGTTGAATGTAATTCTTATGGAGACATTCACATACAACGTGACGGTCACAAAGCGTTTTGACGTCCGGCACGTGTGAACGTTCCAGCAAAGAAAATATTAAACTACTTATGACGGACACTGACGTTTCGGTAACGGTGACGGAAGGAGACTGACCATCTGAATTGTACTTAATACGAACCGGAACGACGAAGACCACAGTGACAAAAAGAGACCAACCATTGGAAGCTCAGTTCGTGGAACTGCAATCTCTTAATTCGCACACTCGCCAATATACTGGTCGGCTGCGGATTTGGCATCGTAGCGCTGGAGGAGTTGTGCTTGAAGGGATCAATGGAGCGATCGTTCAGAGGTAATCATTCCATCTACCATAGCTACGGTAGAGCACTGGAATAGAGAACAACTTTCGCGTGATTCGGAGGTGGTCGTCGACCAATGAAGGAGTGAGCAGGTTGAGGATCAAAGGTCGGTTCTTTAACTTTAGCTTAATCAACGTCCATAGCCCACACGCTGTAAGCATTGACGATCACAAGAACATATTCTACGCGCAGTTTAAACGTGAGTACGATAGTTGTTCAAGACAGCTGAGCGAACGCTCAGGTCGGCTAGGAAAACGAGTTTAGACAAGCTATTGGGAAGTTCAGCGTTCACCGGCAGACGAACGGAAACGGTATGGTTTACCTGGAGATACCACAGCAGACAGACCATGTTCTGTTTGATGGATAACACTTCCAATACACACCGAATAGTTCAATTGGAACTGCTATGCACTGATGTGTTGAAGATAAAATGTAAATAATTCATAACAGCAATGTACGTAACGGTTACTTGTAACCAAAACCCTAGATTCCTTCTCCGAAATTAGCGATATCAGGACCTGTCGTGGTACTAACATCGACTCTAACCACTACCAAAACTATATTCGGCCACCTCGGTACCTAGAGTGACTGAAACAAACTGATGTTGCTAGCTGTGCCGTGCTCAAGAAACACGTAAACTTTATCAGAAGCTCAATGCATCCCGCAAATCCGAGATACGTAGGGAAAACGATGGGAGCATGTTAACAAACGTAAGTGAGGCGATCAAAAGGTGGAAACAGCACGTCAAGGAACATCTACATGGTTAATAATCCGTAGGCGGTACCATGATCAAGCAATTATGAAAATCATGAAACATGTCTTCTTATGAGATCGTGCCTATTACTGATGATTCTATGAGCAAAATAATGAGTTATTGCTCATGACAAGAATCGCTCATAGAATCATCAGTAATAGGCATGATCTCATAAGAAGACATGTTTCATGATTTTTATAATTTCTTGATCATGGTACCGGTAATGGATTTATACCTGTGTAAAAGCCTTTGAGAGCACAACATAACCAGAGGAACGTGCCACTTGAGCCAATTCGTTCTGATATCCCAGATCATATTTCGTTGTATGTCACCATTAGTGAATGAGTTCGGAGTAAGGAGTCATCAATCTGGCTCGACGTCGTACGAAATCTTTGCTGTATGCAAATCTTCAAAAATACTAATAATATCAGATCCCAACGCACCATTATCCTTTTTTTTCTCGGAAAGTTTTTTCATCTATCAAACCGCTAGAAAGGCCTATAAAAGCGCGGATCTCTATTCTATTGAGCATTTGAGGTCGAAACTCAATGACAGGGGCAATAAAAGGAATATGTTTTGAAGCCTATATTCTCAGAACGTATTTGCTTTCTTGTGCATTCCATTAATGTCTGTTTTCCATTTCCATCACTGATGCCTGTAGGTACAGTTCCAGATCAGCACCAAAACACAGAAAATAGAATATTGAACTTAAATGACAAGTAAATTATTAGTAACAAACTTGAATCGAAAATTTTATTAAATCCATGACCGATATGAGACTGAATGCATTTAGTTTTCAACCTTTAGGAATGTTATTTTAAATCAACGCTTAGTTGTGCTTTCGAAATAGTTCTAAACATAATTAATTTTAAAATAATTCTATATTCCGAGCTCGAACGGATAAATGATGGAAATCGGACAATTGTAAGAATATCAGACGACACTCAAATAGTACTATTCGGCACTGACAGTATTCCAAGAAAATGAAAAGAAAACTGATGAAAGCTGGAAAAATAATGTTTAAGGTCTACAGTTAAACATGACGATGATTACTTCTTACTTGGTTACCTTGTAAATTGCCAAACTTTTTTAATCTTTTACTCAATATATTCTCAGGTAGAATTAAGTTTTCCGAGTGGCTCCGTTTTATATGTTTAAAGCGTAGTTTTTTACATATGATGATATTATGTAATGAAAGAACTAAATGCGAAAGCCAAATCTACTCAAATGTTGAGTTTAATTCATTTGAATTTACAGATCATTTAGAGAATTCAGACGGCTCAACATGCGGTTACATTTTAGCAGTTCTATCCATGTTAAATCTCCTGGAATTTGATTCGTATAATTCACAAATCGAATCAGATTTCGAACTGATCCGAGTCGGAATCGGTTGTTGCATAAGAGATGCCTAACAATCTGCTAAAACCTTTCTGGGTAAAAACAGAAAGGGTTCATTCACTCCAGGAAGAACGATGAACACATCTGACTATTGCTTCTTACCATATTTGGTGAGGAACGAAGGAATATCCTTCAATTTTAGCTCAACATACACAGATTCAACCATATATGGAGAACCAAAAACCCGGATACGTAGTTGCGTAAATGCGGAACAGTTACATATCAGATGATGAAGTACGCAATCGCACTAACACAAATCACAAAAATTAAACTCATCACGCTGAATAATAGCCATGTGATGGTTGCGTTGACAATGTCCAGTCAACTTTATTCAACTAGTTGACTGTGATAAAGCTAGATCTTTCATTCGTGGTACCAGCTCTAGCCAACTCGTCCGAAATAGTTGATGACTGATAATTTCAAGCATCCGAATTTTCAACGGCGAGTGAAATCCCAACTGCATCATCCATCTTATAATCCTGTCCATACAGTCTCGTCGGACTTGATACTTGAAAGAATTACGTAGCCATCTCAACAAGCCTTACCAAAAGCTTTTTGCTTTGTAGAACGACCCATAATCGTCATTGTTCAAAAGAGAAGAGCAAGATTATGTAGGATATCATACTTCGCTTGGCAGCCTGATGAACCAACACTATAAACAACTAAGTATTGTATGAGAGCAACAAAGAGAAACGAATTTACTCTACCGGCTTTTCACTGGCATTCATATAATATGAAGAATATGAAGTCATCACTCGGCGAAATTCGGTGATACGTAACGCTCGTATCCGTACTGTATTGTACAGTATTGTACTGTATTTTCGACTCAAATACTGTGTACTGTTTTTTACTTTCAAATGTACTGTATTTTAGTTTGTACTGCATTTTTACACTGAAATGTACTGTATTTTTAACAGTAAAATTAATACAGAATTTTAAATCTTTAACGCATCGATTTTCGATTAGTGGTAGTACAAACGTCAGAAAGGACAGTGACAATACGTAGCGAATGTGTATGTGAATCTAAGTACATGCAAACAACATTTTTTTTCATTACACATTCTTGTTCAGAGCGCATCACAACAATTTAGCGAAATCTTGATGATTAAAAAAAGCAAAATGTTTCAACCAAAATAATCATACGCTTCTCAATAAATGTTTGATGAATAATTCGTGTGTTTTTTTAGTTTTTGTCGAACTTAAAATTGCCCTTAAAAGGAAATAAAAATAAATGAGCTTTTGAAAATAAATCATTTGATAATTATTTGCATTTGTCTTGTTAAGGCGTAGAGCCGTATTGAGCTAGTTTTACATTTGATCAGTATCGAACGAGGAAAACAGACTTACAAAATGATATACGACTACAACTGCGTTATGAAAAGAACAAAAAACGCTACCCCAGAGACGAGACTCGAACCCGTAGCCGTGGCTCCCGAACACAGCTGAACATGCTCGGTTCTTTTGTTCAGTTAGTCTGTTTCTTCGTGTGTTTCACATGCAGAATAGTATAATTGGCAAAACAATTTACACAGAGCAGCTAAATGTCACTATCAACTAACAACTTTGCACGACGAAGATAGGAAAGCTCATCATATATTGAGTGTCTGAGAGCCGATCTGTCATAACTTAAATCTCTTGATATTACACTCACCAGGACGCTCATTGATTGCCGATGCGATTGATATTATCTTCATTTCTCCTGTCACTGCTTGATTACGATGTGACTAAATATTAATCAATCAGCATAAACATTGAATTAATTTCATTCACACCAATAAACTCCGAAGTCCGATGACTTTTTGCAAAGAACAATGAACTTTATCAATTTATGTTTATGTTAGTACTCTCATGGAATTTTTCTACTTCAACAGGGAATAGGAGAATGAGAGAGAAAACAAAAAAGTCGTCTGTCTTTGAATGAGTATACTTCTACTTGGTCATAGAACAATCGAGTATCTCATTTGACAGACACTTTGACCGTACCGATTACAGTTTACGATGATTTTAGTCAGTCTGTCAAGGTCATTTGACATGACTGACAATTTGCAGCTCTGACCTGTTCAAGTCCCGTCCTGGCTTTTTCGTGATTTTCATTACATAGTTGTGTTCGCATGTCATTTTTTCAATCTATTTTCCTCGTAAGAAGCTGATCAAATTTATTTGCTTTTGTTTTTTATTCACTATTTTTAGAAAAAGGCGCCCTTTAAAATGTATTGTTTTTTCAATGTCGATGTACTGTCTTTTCTTGGTTTTTACGTCAAATGTATTGTTTTTTGTCAAAAAAAAAAAAAAAAATAAGCGAGCGTTAGTGATACGACAAATATGCCAAAAAATAGACATATTTTCTGTTAGACTGACTAAGTGAAGGCATAATTAAAGACTGTCCTAGAAAGTATGGACGCAATTAAAAATCGCTGCCATTTCGCAATGTTCCAGAATCTGTCAATTTTTATAGCTTCGTCCTGTTGTTTACACTCTTCTCTAACCACTTGTGCAGTTGTTTATTCGTTTTCATTAGTTTGTTTCAAAATGCGTGGACTTTCAGCAGAACAACGTCGAAAAATTGTATACAAATGGTGCACAGAACGCGGACTGTCACTGAGAAAGATAGCAAAAATGGAAGGAGTAAGTGAAAAAGTCGTGCGAAATGCAATCAGGAAGTTCGGACCTTTGAGGATAAACCGAAAACGGGTCGAAAAAAAGGTCCTGCTAACCCTCAGTTGGATAAACGTATACTGAAGGCGTTCGAGCAAAAGAAGGAGGTTTCAGTTCGGGATGTGGCCAAAAAAGTGGGCACTTCGAAGTCAAATGTTCTTCGTGCTAAAGAACGTTTGAATCTTCGAACCTATGAGAAGCAGAAACAACCAAAACGTAGTCCGAAACAAGAAGCATCGATCAGGCCGAGGGTTCGAAAGCTGTACAATACGATTCTTGCTGGAAATTTGAACTGCATAATCATGGACGACGAAACCTACGTGAAACTCGATTACAAATCCTTGCCGGGACCACAATATTATACGGTGCGAGAAGGGCAAGTGTTAAACCAGTCCGAGACATCGATTGATGTCGAAAAATTTGGTAAGAAAGCCATGGTCTGGCAAGCAATTTGTAGCTGTGGTTAGGTTTCGAAACCCTTCATCACCACTGCTTCAATGAACAGCGAAATATACATCAAGGAATGTTTGCAAAAACGAGGATCCTGTTGTCTTCTGGCTAGATCTTGCTTCTTGCCACTACTCGAAATCAACGGTAGAATGGTATACTACCAAAAAAGTCACTTTCGTCCCAAAAGACATAAATCCACCGAATTGCCCACAACTTCAACCAATTAAGGAATTTTGGGTATTAACGAAGGCACATCTTAGGAAACATGTCTCGGCAGCCGAAACCATTCAACAGTTCGAAAAAGATTGGAAATGATTTGCAAAACTTGTCGCCAAGAAGTCTGTACGGAATTTAATGAGGAACGTTCGCAAGAAGGTGCCCCAGCTAGTCTACAATGGCTAAGTAGTAAATGTTGAGAATAATATTCTGTTGTTGTAGTCTTTTGAATTTGGATATCTAACACCTGTGAATTATTTACAGCGAAATCAAAGTGCGTCCATACTTTCTGGGACAGTCTTTAGTCAGTCTAATTGTGACACGAAGTTTTGAGCTCCGCAAGGGCAAAGCCCACAAATGTTCCGTTTACGACTGTCTTTTGTAGGCTCCTGTAGTCATTCAGTCATCGGTACGGAAATACACCTTGACTTGCGAGCTCCCGTTTTAGTGGCCTTTTACGACATGGAGTAGGAAACCAGTTGAACAATTCTTGGTTAAAATAATACCACCGGATGCCACACGGCTTACCTGTTTGGTGGACTTATACCACCAGGACAGATGGACCGTAGTGTTATTCTTAGCCAGGCTGCTCAGAAAGAGAAGTTGACATTGAATATTTCATAGTTGTGTTTCTAACCGATCCGAGTTGGAATTGGTTGTTGCATACGATTCGGAATCCATTTGAATGTCTATACTGAATTCTGAATCAAATTCCAGACGATTTAACTGAGAACTAGTCTATAGTCAAAGGGTCCGAGTTATTTCAGCGAAAGCAATTTCACCGAACGAGTCAAATGTTAAATCTTTCTCCAAATTTGATTAGGTGTATTCTCAGACTTCTGACGAAATCGCTTCCAGCGAAACGATTGTCGACGAAATTAACCGCACCTCTTGTTGAAAATGGGTGTTACATATTCATTTCCGTTGTGTATTAAAAAGCATTCATGGAATTGATCCGGTGTTAAAATGTGTACCCTATTTGTCATAGTTCGCCTATAAATCCTTTTAAAGGCGGATGTTGATAGTTGGCTTGCCTGCGACCACATAACGTTTTTGTATGATTGTCTGCTTTTCTATATACTATCGAGTCTTAAGGATCAAGAGTAAACCAAGTTAACTTGTGTTGGTAATTTGTGTATTACGTACATTTTACTTGGTACGTATGTCATAGATCTATGTATTCATATATGCAGTGCAACGAGTTTATCAAAGTGGCTTGCACGATTGAGTTTCAAACAATCTTTTTTAACAATAATTTATTCTCAAATGAATTTTAAGCCAGACATTTTGGATAAAATATCAGTTTTGATCAAGTTTTAACCAACGTTTGATGGAAAATTGCTTACATTTTATGAATGTAAATTTAAATTCCCTGATAAAAAAGTTAGCAACACTGCTTCAATGCATTTGTACACTCAAAATAATAATCATATTATAGTTACGTGAAAAGTTATGTGAATATTTTCCACCCTACTTTTCACGTAGGTTTTGATGGACTGACATTTAAAAGCTGTTTAATGCATAATCCAGTAAAAGTTACGTGTTTCATAGGTAAAATGTAATGTACTGTTCATATCACATTCATCTATCAGTTCATATCAAATTTAGATACCAAAAAATTACTATTTTATATATTGGTTGAAGTCGAAAGGGAGATTCTAGATAATCTATTAAATTAAATCTATTAAATGAAAAATGCCATGAAATATAAAACATTTATTTCAGAAAATTTTCATATAATTCCAATCGCTTAAAAAGCAACTAATATCGTCGTGGTATCTCAAATCGACAAGCCTCCAGAAATCGTTTATGTTGTCACTGCCATCCAACCGAAGCCGAAGTCGAGATCCAAGAACTCCCACAACACTACCGATGCAGGTTGAAGTCGCATTACATGGTTCCAGTGTCTCTAGCTTTATACCGACGGCCTGTTTGAAGCATTCGGCAGGAGCGGGTAATCTTACGGACTAACGCAGGCGCTCGGTCCAGTTGAACACATGGAAACTTTCATACTGGAATGGTCCGGTCGATGGAGTAAAAAATTGTAATTAAATAACTTTTCTCGCAAATATTTACACTACTTACACTTCGAGGGCCACTGCTCGCCATTTTCAAAATCGAGTTTTTCACACTGGAAATTCACGTAGATTGTTTGACGTTTGGTCAATTCACGTAAACCTTATGTGATGACTATATTCATTTTAGGGGATGTTCGTATAACATTCATTTTCGTCACGTAAAATATTCAATTTGACATTTGAAACCATTCTACGTGATTTTTCAAGTGAATCGAACGTGAATTTTTATTTGAGTGTATTAGATTGCGCTACATAAAATAAACAAAACTAAATATTTTCTGTTACAAAAGCAGTTCGCTTTTCTTGAATTGCAATTTTAGACAGAGTGAACCGATTGGTTTATTTTTCAACCATATGGAAGATTTATTGATTAAAATCAGGAAAAGAAGTTTTTACGCACACATTGTTGACATTACTCATACGCTTGCAAAGAGTCTTGCTCCTTAAGATGATATTTACATGACATGTACAAACGGCTGATTATTTCTCACTGGATTGGCTTTATTCAATGATCTTTAATTTCTTAAAGGCAACAAAGAAATTACAATTTGATCCTAATGAAAAGAAATTACATAATTTGATCCTAATGAATATTTAAAAGCGTGTATGAGTATAACTTCATTAGTAAATCTTTCCATAATTCTAATATAAGCTTAGATTTGAATTTGAATTGGCTTAAGCAAACGAGCCATGAGAATAAAATTACGACATTGACAATTTTGACCTGCACTTCTGACTTTAATAAGCGCGTTTGGAAACTGTACTGCGGATGCATACGCACGTAAAAAAAAAATTATGCAATAAAATACCAGTTTTGATACAGTGCGCAAATTAGCCGAATCATCGTTCTCACTAACGGCAGCTCGCTAGGCGACCGTAAACAGTCGAAACTACGAGCTGCTCACAGAAATCCTTACCACGATCAAGTCGGCAAACAGCCGTTCTCACTCAATACGACCTGATATCACGCAGTATTTCACCACTACCGGCGTTTGATCGTGTATCGTTGGATAAGTAATGGACCTTCAATCAAGGTTTATGTTTTCCCAAGGAATTACAATCACGCTAATTTTTTATCGATCCGGCTTATTTCCAAGCATAACAAATTATTTGTAGAAGACGATGCTAACGAGTTCTGGTAGTTCATTGCCCCGTTTGAGTATTGATGCATCGGCTTGTTTTAATCGTTTTTTCTTGCTTATGCTTTGCGAAACCCTTAACAAAACGGTGTTTGCATGAACATTTGCATGGAAAGGTCATTTTAGCATAGTTGAGAAATGCCACCCTTGCTTCGTCATAAAGGTTTTCATGAAGTTCGTTCTATTGGTTAGGTTTTCTTAATTAATAACTTCAAATCGTTTGCAAACAGAGATATTCGTCAAACCTTTTACAGTTAAAATTTGAGCTAAGGAATGCAACATCCAAGTTGTCTCTCACTTTTGTTTAAAAGTTATTGGTTGGAGAAACCGAAAAACGAAACGAAGAGGGCAATGATCAAAGCGAAAAGACTTGACCAACACAGTACGGCAACAACGGGCTTTACACAATTCGATGGTTACAATTTCGATTTGACAACGATTTCGACACTCCGCTCAAACCTCAGAAGATCGTCCTACAATTATTACCGACGCTATTTGAGATTCACTGATCTTGCGCACCGTCCACAACACAGCAATTTGTACACGTATATTTGCAAAAAAAAATCGCTAAATTTGAAACAGAACAATTGGCGACACAACCGATCGACGCAACACGATCTGATGAACTGATCTGACCGTCAAAGTGATGTTTGTTCAGAAGCCGCGAGCGACTCAAAACTAGTTCAGCCGGCCTTGGCGATGAACCGTGCGCGGCTTCACGCCGGTGTGGTCGCGCTTTGTTAGATATTGTAGTCCGATGCACGGGTGAAAACACTTACAAAGATGATAACTTCCCGTACAGGTAGAACTCGATTGTGTAGGCAATGTTTTTTTTTAATTTTCCCATGAAAAGGTTGGGTAAGATCCGTTTAAATGTGATGTGTGTAGTATCATTTCTACTATTGGATTTTGTGATTTCTTCAGTTGTGAACATCTAATCCAACAGGGACAAGAAGAAATGGAGAGCGATCCACAAAGCATTCGTACCTTGACTGGCTGGCGACGAGCAGCCATGGCCCTAGTTATATGGAGACGTATGTTTGGTACAGCAAAGGGCACCCCAGAACTATAGCTGCTAGGCAAGGTATGTAAATTGAGAAAATGGAATCGAGCCAAGAACAGAAACGCGCTGAACTTTCTTTCATGTATCACGAAAATACGAACTACTCGCACAACATGTTGGAAAATTGTTGAATGTGACCGAATCAACTGATACAGACAACGATTTGATTTGGATATGCGACAATTTTTTTACGGAAATTTTCGGTAGTCATCAGAATAACCGATTTCTCAGGAAATGTAATTTATTTTACTAAATTTTATAAACTATTTCCAAACGATCAGTTTCACACAAGCTATATTACAGATTTTTTCAAACCAAAAGGTAAAGTTGAATAATCGCTGATTACGGTAAAATACACTTCCAATCGCCCGATTTCGGTGAACTCGATACACACGGAACCTCTCACGATCGCGAAACAACCAAAATATTTGTTGATTATCTGAATTTGATTGGTTGAAATTTGGTAAAACTAATCGATTGTTGTGTTTTCTAAACTGTCATTTTTGTTTTTCGATCAACAGAAACGATGGTTGAAACAACAAATTTTTTGGTTGAAAAAAAGACCTATCAATTTCAATAAACATAATAATAATAAGTTACAACAACCGATCTTGTTTTTGATTTAACAGTTATGTGAGTTGAAAAACAAATCGGTTTTAGTTGTTTTAGATTAGTTATTTCAACTTAAGCAAAATTGTTGATTTTGAATGACAATAAAATATTCCTTATTGATATATGTTCTGATTTTTTAAATGAAAATTCGATATGTTAAGATATATAAAAAATATGTAATATTTAATATAAATAATATATTATATTATGACGGTATAAATAAAAGTTAATGTTGCTGCAGTAACAACATAATAGCAAAATAGACTAGAAACACGGTTTTTATTCACTGAAGTAATGATTGTTGATTTTTTGGAAAGTAACGCATCAAATTAATTGATTTCTATGATGGTAACTGATTTGCGAAAAACTAGTATATCAATTCAAAGTCCAATGGGATCCTGTGTTGCTAAAATTTATTTTTAATTTTTAGTTTTCGGTAAAGGATCACACTCATATCCTATCAAGCCAAGTATTATTTTTAATGAAGCAGAAAAATGATATTACCTTCCATCTATCGGTATGATAAAACCTTTCTCAGCCCTTGCTTTATATTAAATGAATTATTCATTGAAACAATTTTTATTTTTGTTTTTAATATACTGTCTTTTAGTAGTGCTGGTGTCAACGAAACTTTCTAATTGTGACCACTATATTTCTTACGAACAAAAAGTCGAACCGAATGCACTGATTTTTATTTTTTGAGTCATTGCAATTTACAGTTTCAACAGATTATATGAATGAATATTAAACATTTTCAATTTAATCACTTTGTTCATACAATGTTTGTACATGACTTGAAGATAACATGATGCTCATTCATTAACGTGCATTTCACGATGGAGAATCAAGTTGATTTTAAGACCAAAATTCAAACGCATACAATTCACTGGGTTCTAATTTTGGTTAAACACGTTTTGTTAATTGCAATATCTCTAACGTCTATCAGTTCTGTGCACAGCACTACTTTATATCAATCGTTTCTTCTTGTAACACCAGAGCAGTAAAGATGTAGCTAATTTATCATCGCATTAATATTCTGACAACTAGTGTTATGATAAACATTAATTTACTATCATTCAAAACTTACTCTTCACGAGTTTTACAAACGTATAATAAGCGAACTTCGCGTTTGAATTTCAACTAAAGTAAGTAATGGTTGATTTTCCATTGCGATTTTTGTTTTGCTTTGTGCTGTTTTTGACATTAGACAGCATTAAAAACAACATATTTTTCAACTACTTCAATATGTGCAAATCAAATAGCAAATTGGTTACAACAAAAACAACTTGTCCCCGAGCACACATTAGGATAACATTGGCACACGTATAACTTAATTCTCAGTCTCTAAATTGTTATTTTTTTTTAAACAAGGGAATAAGTGTATTAAAAAATTGCAATTGTAGAAAATTAAGACTGGTTGTAGCAATTCGAAAAATCATTACTGATTTAACATAATAATTAATTTTACAGTTTTATCCGTATGTTTAAATCATTGAGCTCACCGAAGAGTTTAATAGCTTTTGACAGGTTATAAAAAATATATGTATTCTAGAACGTTTGATGGCAGTTAGAAAGACTGGATCGGGGGAAAATTGAAAGCTGAAAATAGAGATAACGTCGGAAACAATGTCCAGGAAGCAATCATCAACCAGGAAATTTATGTGCAGAAATGTTCCTTCTCTCAAACAATACAAGTATTTTGTTCTGATTTAGTAGGAATTAGTATTTTGCCATTACAAAATGAAAGGTCACGAAGTAGATATGTGATGAACATATTAGAAAGAATAAAAAGCTAAAGTTTGCCAAAAAATGCATGATTTCGCTGGTAACTTGCACATATGGAAAGCACTCCGTTTGTGACAACCGGGATGATCAACTTCCACTTCAAAGGTCACACAATTGTTGGCCGAATTTGGCTTCGTGCCATCGTTCGAATGATGTTATGAAGTGGTACAAGGCTAATGAGGATAACTTCGTGGACTTCAACCTCCAGAACGAACTGAAATTACGAACAATTAAAAAGTACTGGGCCACTCTGAAGCAGGCGCTGTGGAAAAATCCTAAGGAGTAAAATCGGAGGAAGATATGAAGAAAATACATGAATTTCCAAGCAAAAAATGTTGGTCCCAACGATGTACAAGACCTTAAGAGTAGCGTTAAGTGTTCGTGCTAGGTATTGAAGTTGAATAAAACGAACATGGAAAAAGTTTGATAATATCTCTGATTTCATTCTCTGAAATTTTGGAGATGATCGGTTTTCTTGTGATGCAATTTGATTCCGTACATACGGACATAGCGGCATAACAGTTCAATATGGCTGCGACGCACTAATGAGTCGAAGACAAACCATAAAGTATACTTTAATTCTAATTTATAGTCTCCCATATGATAAATATATTCAACTACGTTACATCGTGGCAAATTCCAAAGAGGCTAATAGAAAAGAAATATTTATTGCAATAGGCACTTATGTTCTACTAAATGATTGGTTACAACAACAACCTTTTTGATATCATAAGAAAGAAATGGTAGTATGTCATTGTTCAGTTGTAGTTTTTAATTACCCGTTTGGGGTGTATGTCATTGCTCGATTGGTGTGGATGTCATTGCTACACTGCCAGCAAGATAAATCAAAAATGACAGTTAAGAATAAAAGCCTGTTTTAACCTGTTTTAATGATGCCTTTCTTATATCAATCATACTATCACATATAATACTGTAGTATTCTTCAATATAATTTTCATCGATTCTTGAAAGAATAACCGAAATCAGTTTGTTTGACCGTCTACTGATAAAAACTATCAATTGGAGAAGACTTTAGGTCGATCTAGAAAATTTTGCACGGTTTTCGCCCTTTTCAGAGATGGTATAAATTTTTTAACACTTTACCCTATATTTCCGGAATCGGAAGTCGGATCCGGATGAAATTCAGGAATTCCGTATGAGACCACAGGACCTTTCATTTGAATCTAAGTTTGTGAAATTCGGTCGCGCCATCAATGCGAAAAGTAAGAACACATATTTTCATTATGTGGCACATTTTACCCCATAACTCCGGAACAAAAAGTCAGATCTAAATGATCCGAAATACCACTTTGGCTAAGGCTAAGTGTTTATTTTATTCACATGATCATATGTACAAGAATGTACATAATAGTAAGTTAATCTCCTCAACGATTGATTGTTATTCACTCTACTTAAGATTATAGCAGTTTTATCTAATTTATGGTAATGGACTGTCGTAGTTACCTGAAAGGAGAAATAAAAATTTGCCACAAAAATCGTTCATGATTCTTCACTTAATATACAAACGGGTGGATACATGAATTGGTTAAATGCGACTTAGTTTGGGAATCTAGTCCAAGTATTTTTGCATTAGCATTAGCATTAGAGACCGCCCGTGTGTTGCTACTCCGTTATTGATCTGGACCAATTGAGATTGCAAAATGATTTTTTGAAGTAACATGTTTTAGAATAACACATTGTTTCACACTGTGCAAACTGTATTGAACCATGCATGCTGATCAATACCGACGCCGGCCACGTCCGAATGCAGATCTACTTGGGAGGAAAAGGATTGTTAGTTCGATGCATGTTGCTACTAAGAACCGAGGAATCCTCTGCATTCCCACATGCATCACAGGAGAGGATACTTTGTTAGTAAATGTTTTAATAATGTTATCATGTGTTTATTGCTCTGGGTAGCCGGCTACCAAGAATGTTTTAAAGTATTATCGTTTTATGTGTTACTTTGTGCTGGCAATATAATGCACGAAACAGCCAATCTCCGAAATTGACAAAACTCCGGACAACCGGCTGTCGAGTATGCAGTCACTCGTTTATGCATCTACCTTTCGCGTTTTTTTTAGTCATGCAAAAAAAACACATGTGGATTGATAAAAAAAAAAGGTATCATCTCACTGCTAGGTGGATTAAGTACGTTTTTATAAATGAAACTACTTGATACAAAATAAACGAGCGAATACGATTTAAACAAAAAAGTTGATTCATTGCATTGAAATATTCTAAACAGTTATTATAAAATCATTTTAAATCACCAAACAAAGGTCAACAGATTTCACACGCGTCTTGATTCTTTATTATTTCCGCTTTATTATTTTAATTATTTATTAAAATTATTAATTGGTTATATTAGTTGATCTGGGCAGCCGGCTACCGAGAAAAATATTAATTTACTGTTTGAAATATTAATATCAAATGTTTTTTACTATGTATTCAAAATACCGATATATGTTACCTCTGTTATTAACTTTGTAATATAAACGGATTTGCGCAATGGTTGAATTTTATCATTCATTTTATAATCCTGAAAGACAATCAATAACATGGAAGAAGAAATCATTCCTAATAAAACTTTTCTCCGAAGCTAGACGGAAATTGATAGTGCCAGTTCGGCAGCTACTTCTATGCTTTCCAGAATCAAGTATTGATGAGTCATATAATAAACCAGTGAAATTTCAGCATTATTTAAATTATTTTCCACCCGGGTTGGCGGTTCAATGCATAGGTCGCTGGACTTACAAGCCAGTTGTCGTATGTTCAATCCCCAACCTGAAAGGATTCTTAGTGTCAGTAGGAACGTAGCATTACCTGTGCAATAATTCTGTACGCTAAGGATCGGCTGCAAAGTCTGCTGAAACGGAAAGACCAAGTTCCACAAAAGGAATGCAATGCCAGGACTTTGTTTGTGAGACTTCATCGAGTGAGACTGATAAAAGAGCTTTTTCTTATATATTTAAATTTGAGCATTGTTTATTGCCAAGTATAACCAATTATTTTTCTTTTTTTGGCAAAAATCAGAAAGTGTATTTATTGATAAACAAATTGATGTATAATTAAAGTCATAAAATCACACAAACACTTATGAAGTTATGCTATTTTTTTCGTCAATAGTAAGTATGACCTAGCATGTGTGTTTGCAAGATATTTTTTTTATGGATTCGGTAAAAATTTTATGACGATTCCTGCTGGAAGACTTGCAGAAAGCTTTATTCTGATTAGTGTCAGTTTGACTTGTACAATACTTAATTTTGATTATTCATCGGCTGAAACATTGTTGTTAATCAAAAAGTTAGCTCACTTAGATAAAACAATGCGCATCTCCCACGCATAGTTAGAACGCCAGTAATTAAATATTTCGGTAGTAACATGTGATTAAGGCATATCATACGATAGGTCCTTGCGAATGTTACAAAATATAATTCTCATTGCTCGGCTCTACAACCTCCATTTACACAATAATCGATATAATCTTGTAGATAGAAGCCCAATCTACGAAATTATTCACAATATGCTTGAATTCCATATTTAAAACTTGAGTAATTAGCATTATTTTTCGAAACATTCAAAAGGGCCTATCGCACGATATGCCCTAATCACCGATTTAGCTAGTTTTACACACTCTGAATAAAGTATGAATAATAAGGTATAATCAGCACTCAGTCTTACGTCTCCAGCAACAGGTATTACAACGCAAGTATTGCGAGATATAATAAACCGGAAAGTTAAAAGAATTTAAATTCAAGATCGTTTTTCCCAAATAATATAGCTGCCGGGTGAGGGATGCATCCGAGGAGGTAATTATTGTGCCGACAACGATTTCTAACGTTGCTTAAAGAAAAATTCTCTTAAACGTAATGTTTTTTTAGCCTCTTAAGCACTTAAACACCACAAGTAGTTAGTGTTTTATACGAGCCTCCAGTTAATGATTTTTACGAGAACCCCATCTAGTGAGGGCCCGCAATAGCCGAATAATATGGATGATAATATGTGTGATGCACTTGCTTAGTAATGAACACAGTACCAGCCTAGATGCCGTGTTGAATCCGACGGGAAAAAATGAACCAAGAATAGATCCACTGGGTTCCTGCTTCCATGTCGTAAAAGGCGACAATTGCAAGAGTTTCTTTTTCCTTTCAGTTATCAGATATTTTCAATGTTTCACTTCTGATTACTCTATTTTACTAAATTATCTCTTCATTCAACCTATCAATTTCCGTCTAGCTTCGAAGAAAAGTTTTATTTGGAATGCTTTCTTCTTCCATGTTTTTGATTGTCTTTCAGGAATATAAATTGAATGATAAAAATCAACTATTGCGCAAATCCGTTAATATTACAAAGTTAATAACAGAGATAACATATATCGATATATTGAATACATAGTAAAAAAAACACTTGATATTAATATTTCAAACAATAAATTAATATTTTTCTCGGTAGCCGGCTGCCCAGATCAACCAATGTAACCAATTAATAATTTTAATAAATAAATAAAATAATCAAGCGGAAATAATACAGAATCAAGACGGGCGTGAAATCTGTTGACTTTTTTTTGGTGATATTAAATGATTTTATTACAACTGTTCAGAATATGTCAATATGCAATGAATCAACTATTTTGTCTAAATCCTTTTCACTCGTATATTTTGTATCACGAAATTTCATTTATAAAGAGATATGAAATTTCGAATAAGAGCTGTGAATCAAGACTTCCCGGAACTTCAATATCGGATATTGTTGAAACGTTCACTCGGGAAGTCTAGTGAGTTTAGTGCTGCATCCGAGCATCTTGAAACCGGTAGCGGGCGAATACTACCAATACTGAAATTTTTACTAACAAATATCCTTTTCCCGTGACACTTGTGGAGTGCGCAGTAGTATATACGGCCTCTAGTAACAACAAGTGTTGGACTAACATCCCTTCCCAATCCTTAGACGATCTCCGTTCGGGCCTGGCCGGTGCCGGTACTGATCAATGAATTCTGGGGTTACCAGAAGATGTTCATTGAAGGATGATTTACCAGTCCCAGGTTGAATCATCTAGAAATTCCCTGTAAAATTTCAGCTAATCCCGATCAGTAACGGAGTAGCAACCAGGGTTGGTCGCTCAAGCTCAAGCTCAAGACGTGTGACACGGTACAATCCATATAACAAGTAGGGCAATTGTACCAACAGTCAACTCATTAGCCAAGCCACCAGATTGTGGATTACTCAGTCTGCAATCAACGGATTGGACGCCTGTATTATTAGTAGCTAGTTCGAGGCAAAATGTGCGATAAAGGTAAATTATCAGATCTAAAGTCTACCACAGGATCGTATTTCAGTTATTTGTTCTCTCAATATCCGGTAATCAATGTCGTTGGACTAAAGTAATAAAGAGCAGTAATAAGATATGAATATAGCACATACATTATAATCGAAAAAAAACTAAGGAATTATCCTACATCAACGAGTTCAACACTGAAAAAGAATGCAATCATGCAAATTGCTTGCCGTATGTCAAAAAATCACAGGGAAAGATGACAAGGAAAATTCCATAACTTTTCGAATGAGCTAGAGCACGTTAGTTTGAATGGACAGAAGTCTAAATTTACCAGCTAGAGAATAAGTGTCCGCTGATTAACTTATTTTGTAAATCTGATATAAAGCCGCCAACCATACGATCAAGAATTTTATTCGATGCTAAAACTGTTCATAAATTCTTTTATTCGTAATGTTCAGTTGAATATTACTAAATTAAACATATTTTTTGTTCGTTTATTGTGTATCACTGCGACTTTGTATTTCACTACGACTTACGAAAGTATATCGTTGTTTTACCCGATTGTACTTTAAACTACTTGCCACTGAAACGTAACTGTATTGAGTTCACCTCGAGTTCAACCCGCGAAATCATTTTCAATTAAAGCTTGACATCAACATTTGCCGAGTGCAGACTCCAAAAAGCAAACTCGATGATACATCGATGAGTATTTTAGTTTCGGCAAGTGAATGAATCAATTCAACTAGCACGATTCATGCCATGTGAAGAGTCTCAGAGTGAAGACTTTCCATGAACAAACCGACGATTTTATTTGTCTTCGTGTATTGAAATGTTTCTGGAGTGCTCAAACAAGCAATAACACAGCACACACATTTCTCTAGCGTTCGTTATCGTGAAGTCTAACCAATTGTTAGCACGATCGTTACGTAAGGATTCCTTCTATATACGTACCAAGGGTCAGAATAAGACCCGATGTGATTACGACTACTGTTCTTGTTGTTCCCATTATCACTGTAAATAACAAACTACTGAATCACAAACAAAAAACAGTCGGCAATAGTTTCGCCTTGAGTTTCTCACTACACTCACGAGGCTCATCGAACGCGTGAACGCAACCACTCTAAACCCGAAAATATCTTGGCACAATGGTGAAATCCCAACGAAACTGCAACCGGTCGAGTCTACTGCCTCACTTGTAGACCGAGACAAGACAACTGTTATCATCTGCTTTTTTCTGTTATATACTAAACCGTAAAAATGTAACTACCGGAATATAATCCCCTACAAGCGTACACAGTTTTCCATGAATAATCACTGGCGTCGGTTGCGAATTTTTAGTTTTCGAAGGAAAATGAAAGATAATCAAATCGATATAAATTTTTATTCAGACAGATTATCATAAATGCACAACATTTGAAATTAACTAATAAATTTTAAATCCACACGATTTTATCTGTGATTCCAACACTAATCGTAATCCGAACCTGTTAAATCAATACGAAATCGGTGTATGTTGTGATGCTCGGTGAGATTATATAACTGCAAACTGTGACGTCGCTAGCGCAAAAACGGCATCCTTTCCGCTTGCTGCCCTCGGCATCAACGATGAATTACCACTCGCAAACCTTTATGAATGCTTGCAGTCATTCGCTTCAGTGATACCTATTCTCTTTTCTTCGTAATGACAACGAGCTGCCCGGCAAACCGAAGACGATTCGAGTATGTCTGGCACACTGAAAATAGGTTGATTGTGTTCGCCTTGCTGTCATTAAATTTTATTCATTTTCCAGCCCACTGTGATAAGGCTTGCATTCAAGATGTGATATTTAAGTCGATTAGAATTTTTCCATGATTCATTCATTCGTAAATGATGCACGCCTGAGTTGATTTCAATGCCAATGTGAGCAATCTCTGGTGATTGATTGGGTCAACGCACTTCTTTGAATAAGTTCAGATTAAGGAGTTAACACATGGATCAATAAGTCCCGAGACTAACAATGGAAACAAGATTTTTTTTGCAAATTTTTTTTTATTCAGCAACATAATCACCTTTTAGGGTGATACAATGGTTCCACCGTTTTTCCAATTTTTCAATACCATGTTTATAAAAAAAATTATTTTTCGCTTCAAAATAAGCTTCAGTTTCAGCGATGACCTCCTCATTTGAGCCAAATCTTTTTCCCTGGAGCGTTTTTTTTAAGATCAGCAAAGAGCCAGTAGTCACTGGGGGCTAAATCTGGCGAGTATGGGGGATGGGCAAGCAGATCAAAGCCCAATTCGTTCAATTTCGCCATTGTTTTCATCGATTTGTGGCAGGGTGCATTGCAGCAATCGCGGCACCCACATTGAAAAAACCTTTTTCATGCTCAATTTTTCATGAAGGATAGTAAATACACTTCCACATGATATCTGTGTCATCTCAGCAATCTCACGGAGCTTCACTTAACGATCTTTCATTATAATTTTTGTCACTTCACTCACATTTTCCGGTGTAACGGCTTCCACAGGTCTACCCGAGCGTTCCGCGTCATTTGTGTCGGTACGACCACGTTTAAACTCGGCGAACCACCGACAAATCGTTGCTTTTGATGCACAAGAGTGTTTTTACCTATTAAAAAACAATGTTTTATCAAAACACGAAACTCGGTTTTTCCATTTTTTAAACAAACTACAAAACGACTTTACTCCAACCTCGATAACTCAGCTGTTTCTGGTCGGATCGACTTGAAATTTTGACCCGTTTCAAGCAAAGGTTAGTACTCTAGAAAGACGTGGTAACTGGTTTACTACGAGCGCCATCTCTGCTTTAGTCTCGGGACTTATTGATCCATGTGTTATAAGGTTATGGAGAGTGATTAGCAAAAAAATACCAATACGGTTATTCGTTACGCTAAAAGAATAATTTATAATTATTATTCGTTACGCTTAAAGAATAATTTATAAAAGTATATGAAAAATATGCGGGGAATATTTTGTAACTTGAAAGTACAAACACCTCTTTTTAATCCACCTAGTAGATTGATAATCCATTTCTATTGTCATTCATATAGTTTCATTAAAACTTTTTTTTTCATTAGGATAATTTCTGATATGAATTCGGGCTGATTTTCAATACTAATTCATTTTGATTGTTTCGGTTAATTCACAAAAGTGAGACAAATGCCAAAACGAAGCGAATAAAAATATACACGATTTTTCGGCTACGTCATTTATTCGATTTTTTCATCGGAACTGAAAGTATCGGGAATTTAATCTCCGAACTTGATGTTCAGCCATCTCTGAGAAAATTCAACGGAGGGAAAAGTTTCGTTTTGTTGGTTACGCCATTTACACCATTATACAGTGTTGGTGAGTGCCGAAAATTTGACAGAAGCTGCTCGATATTTATCAATATTGTATACAACATTTTCAATCCGGTAGAAGATGCTACAAGAACTCGAGTCTCTCAATGCATGAACCGCGAAAGAATTTTTCTACATTTCTTCGCTCCACTTCATACTCTGAGTATTCCACGGCCCTTAAAAGTAATCTGTATGAAATGTTCAAAACGCCGAATGTAACAATGAGGGATTCTCTTTGTTTACTTTCTCTTTCGATTATTACGGTACTGTTAGCAATCCTTCACTCCAATTATTTACCGATATTAATAACTAAAACTATCATCTTTGAATCTGCACTGAAGAAATTACCGAAAAAAGCAGGAATGTTTCGCAATAATCGAAAGAGAAAGCAAAAATAATCTCTCATTTTGAATAAAAAAAAATCTCTCATTGTTACATTCGTCGCTTTGAACATTTTATACAGAAATACAGTCTGATAATGATTGGTGCTGTGTGGAATTTACCAAGAGAGAATCGCAAGTTGACAATTATCGCAAAAAATCGATTCGATGATTCGACTTGATGATTCTCATACTAGGTTGCAATATTCCAACCCCCTTGTGTGGAGAATTCACATACATTTTCATAGACAAAACTTATACAAAGGTTATATGCACATAGTTAAAATAAGCGGCAATAGTAAAATGATTCTATCGCAATTATCCACTGCCCACACAGAATCGGATCGCGAAACGAGAATAAGCGACCGTTTGTTGCTTCAGAGAGAATCCCCACAGCTGCGAGCTAACCTTTGATTCTCAGACAGGTCATCGAGAGCGCACTGGTGTCTATTCTTTGTTAAATGAACCATGCCGGTTTTTTGTTGCTGCGATGATATCCGTCTCTCTTTGATGGCACTGATTGAATCGTGTGAAGAGTTGCTAGTGAGCGTTCTTTGAGCTTGAGCTTGAGCGACCACCTCTGGTTGCTACTCCGTTACTGATCGGGATTAGCTGAAATTGTACAGGGAGTTTCTAGATGATCCGACCTAGGACTGGTAAATCATTCTTCAATGTACATCTTCTGGTAACCCCAGAATTCATTGATCAGTACCGGCGCCGGCCAGGCCTGAACGTAGATTGTCTAAGGAATGGGAAAGGATGTTAGTCCAACACTTATTGTTACTAGAGGCCGTATATACTACTGCGCACTCCACAAGTGTCACGGGAGAAGGATATTTCGCGCTCGACTCAGTATGTTTCGGGTTCAAGATGCTCGGATGCACCACTAAACTCACTGACTTCCCGAGTGAACGTTTCAACAATAACCCGATATTGAAGTCCCGGGAAGTCTTAATTCACATCTCTTATTCGAGGAAACTGAAAAAAATTTGCAATACTATCGCGTAAGAAATAAAAACTTCCCTATTTTTTTATAAATGAAATTACGTAATACAAAATAAACGAGTGAATAGGATTTAGACAAAATAGTTGATTCTTTGCATTAACATATTCATCATAACAGTTGTCATAAAATCATTTTAAATCACCAATTGAAGTTCAACAGATTTCACGCGCGTCTTGATTTTTTATTATTTCCACTTTTTTATTTTAATTGTTTATTAAAATTATAAATTGGTTGTATTGGTTGATCTGGGCGCGTCTTGATTTTTTATTATTTCCACTTTTTTATTTTAATTATTTATTAAAATTATAAATTGGTTATATTGGTTGATCTGGGCAGCCGGCTACCGAGAAAAATATTAGTTTATTGTTTGAAATATTAATATCAAGTGTTTTTTGTACTATGTATTCAATAACGGATATATGTTATCCGACGACACGACCAGGCACTCCGAAGAAAAATCTGCATTAAAGCTGTTCGCTAACGATTCACCGCCAGTTACCACAAATCTAGCGACCCCTTGTAAATGATAAAAATAATCTTCTCGAGCAACACTGTTTAGGTTGCTATGGACAAGTTACCAAGGAACCCCAAAACAAATAAACATGTTTTGAAAGCGGTGGAATAGTTCTATTAGTGTTAAACTTTGTCCAAATTAACCAGAAATGCATTTAAATGAACTCGATTTTCGGAATTTAATCGAAACTATGGATGAAACCAACGAACGAGGACAATGATCTGCTTCCAGCGATTCATCCGTACACTTCAACTGCTAGCTTTTCTGGGCAGTAGGATTCGGTGTAATATGCCGGTGTCAAAATTGTTTTGTGTCGATTGATTGCGCAGCAGTGGAAACAGTATTTCACCTTGTTGGCCACTATTCGAGGATTACTAGTGGAATTCCACAAAGAAATCATTTTACCGTACGTTATGCAGGTACCGCAGAGCACTAGCCTCGCTCAGCTCGTTGTCGGTCATTTCCATGTCTTCCACGTTGGTTTGCGCTGAGCTGTTATCACACAACGGTTTCAAGTCAGCAGTGAATTATGCATCCCAATGTCCCTAAGACCTGAATTTTGAACTTGGCTTTATAAAAGACATAACTCATACTCTTCAATTTTTACATTACGCTCGAGGCAGGTAAATCCATTAAAATGTTCCGTAATATAATAACCGATCTGAAATTTATTTTGTTTACATTCATTTCGCCTTCGATATGCAGTAACCATGGTTATGGTGACTGTTATTCAAAATCAATGATTATATCAACTTGTGCTGCCAGTTTAAAAAAAATCACTAGCGTTTTCGATTTGACATTTCCAGTCACTGAGAGGTAGTTAAATTTACGATACAGTTTTGATAGACGAGTGGCAGGTCGTGTCGTCGTGTTATCTCTGTTATTAACTTTGTAATATCAACGGATTTGCGCAATAGTTGATTTTTATCATTCAATTTATAATCATGAAAGGAAGAAAAAAAAACAAATAAAACCTTCCTCCGAAGCTAGACAGAAATTGATAGGTTGAATGAAGAGATAATTTAGTAAAATAGAGTAATCAGAAATGAAACATTGAAAATATCTGATAACTGAAAGGAAAAAGAAACTCCTGCAATTGTCGCCTTTTACGACATGGAAGCAGGAACCCAGTGGATCTATTTTTGGTTCATTTTTTTCCGCCGGATTCCACGCGGCATCTAGGCTAGTACTGTCCGGAAAGAGATAATAGGTACTATCAATCTCCTAGTGGACCCTAGCCCCGTCGAGTTGCTAGTGAGCGTTCTTTGATACGATAAAAGTCATCCTTGCCATTATATCTGTAAAACCAAAAGTGACAGCTTCTTCGATCTTCGAACTAAATTCGCACCTCAAGATTAGCTTTCAAACGAGCCTGAGCTTGTAAAAATCGTTTTAGTCATCTCGAGAAAATTGAACGGAGAGCAAAAACTGCCTTTTTGTCGGTTATGTCACTTATACTTTTATATCTCTGGAGCCGCCAATTGATCGTCTAACTAGATTCATATCCGAATTGTTTAATTTAAAACGAGTCTAGGACTGTTAAAATCGGCTCAGTCATCTTCGAGAAAAGAGACATTTTTCGTTCTCACTGAGCTGTTGCACTATTCGCACAACACTAACAGCAGCTCTATTACTTTGCTATTGAGAGAGAGAGACTAAAACGTATCGCAAGAAGTTTCTCGCTGCTTGAAAGTACGCGTAGAACTTTTGGCAACTTTAATGTACAGAACATGTTCAGAGCGAACTTTTTGTCTGAGCAGCAGCAGACACTTAGGATTTTTCCAGGGCACATTTTTACATTCGATTCCGGTACCTCAGTGTAACCTAACATTTATTGGGTTGGCCAAGTTGTATATTCTGCGAAAAGCAATGTGCACTTTGAAATATACATCGGAGAGCCAAGTGTCATATACCAATCGACTCAACTCGACGAACTGAGGAAATGTCCGTGTGTGAGTCTGTATGTGTGTTGTTAATAAGGAGAACAAAATTTCATAGATGACTGGGCCGATTTTGATCAAACTAGTCCCAAATTAAAGGTCTTTTCGGTGGCCTGAGCGCTATTGAATGTTTCTGAGATCAAAATGTTTTCGTTTCGAGTTTTATGCCAAAATTTTCAGTTTTTTATGGTTGGAAGAAAAATGAAACACGATTCTTAATAGCGTTGAATGCAATTATTTCTAAACACCAAATAGACTGTGTACATTTTACTTTTCATACCATTTTGATTCGATTCGATTTTATCACGGTTCGTTTTTGGCAACATAATGGTTCGAATATTAATAGATAATAGAAAGATGGCAGGATTTTCGAATTCAAAATAATACCATATTTATATTACAGCTTACAGGAATAATTTCTGGAATACGGGCAAAAATTCATTGCCGGTAGCATGATTAAAAATCATGAAATCATGAATCATGACTATCATGAATAAAAAGTCATGATTTCATGAGCAAAATGATTGGTATTATGAACATAAACGCATCTTTCATGAACATTTTCATGATATCAATCATTTTGCTTATGAAATTCCATGAGTTCATGATTTCATGATTAATAAACTATGGTACCGGTAATAGATTTTGACCCGTAAAGAACATAACATCCATATACCATTCGAGTCAGTTCATCGAGATCGGTAAATGTGTATGTGTGTGTGACAAATAATTTCAGTCAATTTTCTCGGAAATGGCTTAATCGTATTCCACAGACTTAGATTCATGTGAAAAAGTCTTAATATTCAGTAAAAACTTCTTGTTTTTAATCAGATCAGACTTTTTCAGAAGATACAGGGTGATCATTGTAATAATGTTATTTTTAAATAGATTAATCGGATTTGTCGGATTTGCAGATTTTGATAGTCGATGACCAGATTAACCACCATGACCAAATAAATTTAACTGACTTTGGCTATCCCGATTTCCGAAATCCGGTTCCGAGGAATCGAGGAACTCAATCGTTTTCCTAAAGAAGGCCAAAACAAACTTCATAAACAAAAATTCAAATGGAAAAAAATACTTATGGTCCCATACAAAATCAATGTATTTTATCTGATTCCGACTTGAGCTGACATGATAAGTTTTCAAGCTTCAAACCTTCATAGAAAACTATGATAACTAGAATGCTTTAAAGTTAAAGTTAGGCTCTAAACCAGGCGCGTACCCAGAAAAAAATTTCGGGGGGTGTTTCAGAACATGTTGATCAATTTCCATACAAATGGAACTTTTTATATAATTATTTGAAATTTTTTTATTGTGGAGTCGTTTGTTGAAAATTATTCATTTTATTATTTACTTATTTGAAAAAAAGAGTTTACATAATATAATACTTTTTTGAGTTTCGGAGGGGGTTTGAACCCCTAAAACACCCCCCTGTATACGCGACTGCTCTAAACTATTCTAATTTATTCGTCATATTGATTTATGACCATACGAACCGTTTTGGGTTATGCTGGGCCATGAATACCTGTTCTGGAAGTACTGAAAATAATGACCAAAAACTCTATACTGGAACTCACTTCGACATTCTATGGAATGCTTAATCACAGATAACAGATATACAGGCTCACATATGAACTGTGTGTAAAATTTGTTCAATCAGCGTCGCGAACACTTGCAGATGTCACCACGATCGAGACGAGGTGCCACCACGATTTGGGTGCCGCTTTCACTGAGCCACAATTTTGGGTGCAACATTCACTTCACGCTATATTTTTGTTTTGCTGTTGGATAAAATAACAAGTTTATTTTTGTTTTATTCCGATCGAATTCTCGTGTGACTTATGCGACATGGAAATAAAATTGTCTTTAACACTTAGGGAAATCGTTTGATGAGTGTTAAAATTGTTGTAGGTGGAATTGTTCTATAACAAGCAGGAGGACTTTGTTCTCGTTCCGGAACACAGTGGAACGTTTTGAAAGATCGCGGCGAACAGTCGAGTAGGTGGCATTAGTGTTTTCAACGTATAGCAAATTTGAAATTTACACAGGATTTTGAAAAATTTTGTTCGAGCTTGTATATCTGTTATCTGTGGCTTAATCGATTGTCACACGTTTGGATTCAAAGGATTAATTTTAGGTTTCATACAATTTCGAATTGCAGGTATAATTTCAAACTGTCACTTAAAATGGCGGCCATTAAAAGAATTTCATGAAAACTAATAATACCGAAGAATATTCATGCAAAAACACATGCGGATTGATAAAAAGGCATCATCTCACTGATAGGTGGATGAAGCACATTCTTACAAATATAAAAAATAGGTATAGCATGGAGGGCTGAGTGTCATATACCAATCGATTCATCTCGACGAACCGAGCAATTGTCTGTGTGTATGTATGTGTATCTATATGTGTATGCAAAATTATGAGGCGTGTTTCTCAGTGATGACTGAACCATTGAACAAACTAGTTGTAAATGAAAGGTTTTCCTGGTAGTATGTACGCTATTATTTTAGTTTTTAGATCTAATGTTTACTTTTTGAGTTACACAAAATTTTATGTCAAAAATTAACGTAAATTAAACATCTGTCACAATCGACCTGCAGACTAAATATGTTTTCAAATTTAGATACCTTATCGTAATACCAAACATTATTAACGGTGATCAAAATTAGACAGAATTTCCAATCCAACCGTTCCTGCGTAATAGGAAAATTTAATACAGTAGTTTTCAGCACGGTTCCGTTTCGTCAACATAATTGTTTGGAAATTCAGGAAAATCATTGAATTTAATTAAAGTGATAACCCATACAATTTACAACTAAATCGATTGTAACTGCTTTCAATTATAACCGCCGTAATGTTTCAATATTATATTATTCTAATATATTTGAGAAAATACGTATATTTAAAAGTGTTTTAATTCATTCAAAAATATTTATTGAATTTTTTGGCCTATTTATGTTCATACTGCAATCGATTACCATCAAATTGATCAAAATTCTACCCGATTTTCCAGTAAAATAAAACCAAACGTCAGCGCGTGCATTGGCAGAGGACAAGATTGCAGCGAGAGATGTACAAACTTAACCTAAAATAGTAATGAAAACAAAGTAAGTAAGGAGTGGAGTTCTTACGTACCTACACAATACAAAATGGTAAACGCTAACATTTTTTACTAATAAACGTTTTGCATTTATGCATTTGATGTTTTCCTCATACTTTAAACAACTCGGCTAACCTTCTCCATTCCTGGGGTTGGTTTTTTTTTATCAGAATGTTAAGAAGTTTTTCCTTGAGTTTTTCATAACTTTTTTCATGAGTTCAGGAATTGAAAAAATCGCATATGAGCTCAAAAGTTGTATCCCGATGACAGCGCAAACCGTTTATTAAAAAGTCTAACCAGAATGAATACAGAAATTCCGAAAGTAAAACTCAACTACCTGCCCCGGTCTCCTCTGTTGATTGGTCTACTGATATCAACCCAGTTTGCTCAATGTGATACAACGTGCTATCCCCGAACATACACTCCGATTCTGCAATCCAACGGATTTGTGATACGAACGAATCTACACTTTCGTTCGAGTTCGAATTTTGCATTCTTTATTCCATTCGACTTGTATGATTCGATCGACTCTCGTTCGGGAACACTTGGAATTTCGAACACTAACCTTCAAAGCTGTTAAAACTTCTTACGAAACCGTCACACTTGTAGAAACAAATTAGAACGATTCTAAACCGAACAGAAATAATACGTACGCAAGTCGATCGAGTAATTTTCGAAAATTGAACAACTCGAACGAATGATATTCGAGTTCATACCCAACTCGAACGGAATGCAGAATGGAAATTGCGCATTCAATCGGAATATTTCGAATCGACCGACGTACAGAAGAGGGGTGATAATGTTGCTTCAAAAGAACAGTTTACAACCTTCATTGGTCTCAATTAATAACGAATTGGCAACATACGGGCGATCTGTAATGCTAATTCGTCACATGTGGCCGAGCATTGCCGTGATGTAAAATTACGGACTCGTGTCTGATCTCTCGTTCTGGTCGTTTTTCGTCGCTTCAAACAAAAAATAGGTTCGCTGCAATGATCTTTTGGTCAACCCACCCAGCACTCGGAAGCAGTTTGTAGTATACGAAACTCTAGTGATTGCACCATATGCTTAACATGCTCTATATAAATATTTCGGATTGGTATTAAGGTAAATATAGTTTTTATAGCTCAAAAAGGTGAACATCTTCTAATTTTAAACCCGTGTATTTCTAATAACTGATATCTTGTAGGTATTCCTCGAACAACAAAACATTATTAATGATATCCTTACAACCCTTTATTGAAGATTAACATACTATGAGTGAAATTAGAGTAAATTCCAAGTAAAACGTTCATCAAATGGTATCAGTTTTGAAACATTTCTGTTGGACGTTTCACAGGGTTAATATGAGTGCCAATGATTCTTTTTTTTAAACTAAGATTCTTGAATTTCGGACAACAGAAACAGTTTTGTTAATTTGTTCCTTTATTGGACTTTATTACATGTTACCTTACGTAGAGTGTGTTTTCCATAAAGCTTAAACTTAGAATATTTTAATTGGTTATACTTTTTTCCAGTTGTGTTATACTTTAAATTACTTTTTTGTGTGTAGAGTTATCAAAAAGGAAACACAAAAATATCTCCCAACACTCGAGTCGAAATGCCTCACCATCCTTGATGAAAATTGTGAACCGGTCTTGTGTTGAAAAAGTAATATAGTATGAATGTTTTACATGTGTGGATCTGCTCCGTCACGGATGATTGTTTGTGTGGTGTTAGAGATTTAACAATGAATCATTTATTTAGCATTTTGTTTTACTAACCAACATTTCCATCTATTGTTTTGTTTATGTAAAGCCAAAGGTCGCCGTCTTCTTGTCCGAAAGGACTGAAGAATAAAACAAAAATTGAACGCTATAACTTTTGATGTACCCACGTAAAACTAAGCGCCTTGAGAACGTGAAATATTTTGTCAGATAAGTAGCTGTTCTTTGAATATTAGTAGGTCTGTTTCTTTCCACCTTGCCTTAAACATTGCATATAAAATATTCCGAACGGGATTAGGCGGCTGTAAAGCGAAATATAAAAATTTGATTAGTGATTATTCAGGTGAATCAAATATGCGAACAATCGAATAACTTACCGGCAATTCCAACCATTGCTTCGGAGGCGAAATACTTGACATCAACGTCGGCGTCAGTGTTGAGCTTTTCCAAAATCGGTTTCACATGTTCGTCGATTGCGGCTTGGTCCAGGAATGGGGACAGCTTTTGTAGACTCTTAGCGACGTTGAAACGCACATTCGCAACCGGATCGGTCGCGAGAACCTTAATAGTTGGCAGAAACAGTCGCTTGATGATGTCGGCACCAACAACGTCGGCCAGAGCGTTGATGCAAAAGAGACAAGTCATCCCTGTAACGGGTAGGACATTTTGAATGCAGGTTCATAGCAAACGAGGAAAACAATTGCAGTCAAAAAATTAAAATGTGTAAAATTTGAAATGTACTCACGGTGCAGATAATTACTGTTCTTATACATGACTAAAATCTGATTAATGATGTTAGTTTCTGCCCATTGTGTGCCGAATGTTTGTACAATTTTCTTCATATTCAAAGTGGCAGCTTCGCGAATAGCATAGACGTGATCGTTCAACCAGTTGAAGCAAAGATCCCGCAGCTTCTGATTGAAGTACTCCTGCCCGAGTTGGCCAGCCAGCAAAGGCATGTATTCGATAATGGCCAGCCGAACGCGCCATTTTGAATCCTCGGCTAGTTCGACAATGGCAGGGAGTAGAGATTGCGATAACTGTTGGATTCCGATGACGTCATTGATACACTCCAATGTGGAAATAATGTTTAGACGAACTTCTGGCCACTCATCCTTTAATTGAAGTAGGAACAACGGTAGCAAATGTTCGATTGTGTTGGTACGGCCAAGAATCGGGCTCAGTCCCATAATGACCGACGCCAGAGCAGATTTGACATGCTGATTAGGATCAGCCACCAGTTCCTTGACATAGGGGAGAATTGATGTCATTATGATCTGTTCCTGGCTACCCTTATCCAAGTTGGAACAAAATTCCGTCACTTTAGTGGCAGCCGAGGATCTGACTTCAGCCTCAGTGTCCTTAAGCAAATACTGAAATGCAGGAACCAGATCAGTTTTCGTTATTTCTGGTCCAACCGCTTTCTGTAGCTCGGTGAACTTTTCTGCAACCATATAACGAACGCGCCAAGATGAATCATTTACACATTGACGTAAGGTTGGCATTACATTCTATAGTATCGAGAAAAGAAAAATTAAGTTCCATCCATAAGTCCTGATTATTAGTACTTACATGTTCCACATCGTCCTGCTGCAGTAGCTGAGCAATGCTGACGCAAGCTTCCACAGCCAGTAGACGAACTGAATCCTGATCGTCTTGAGCCATCTGGACAAACATCGAGATCAAATCCGACTTCAAATATTCCAACTCGACGACTTTGGCGAATTCACCCAACTTTCCAGCGGCAGCTCTACGAACCATCGGAGTTTCATCCTGGCACAGCTGACGGAAATTATTTCGCAGCTCTGCTTTGACCGCTGCCGATACTCTTGGGTAGCAAACCGAGAACAGTCCGCATGCCGAAGTCCGTGATGTGAACCAATCACCGGATACCAACCGCTGCAGAGTTGGGACTACGTGAATTTCTAAATCCTGAGCACTGTGCTGGGCAGCCACGATACGCAATGATTCAACAGCTTTGTCACGAACAACAGTTTCCTCTACCGTGGCCAATGATTCCAGCGGTGGGATCAAGTACATTGCATAGTCCGGTCCACCAACAAGGGATGTAAAGTTACCCAGTTGCTCAGCAAGCGCCAGAAGCACTTCATCCTCGTCGTAGATAGTTTCCGTTAGAAATGGAATCAACTCAGTACGAGTCCGTTCTTCACCAAGAGCCAATGCGATCGTCGACAGCTTTTTGATTGAATTTAGACGTAACTGAACAAAAAAACAAGTAATTTTTAATTCACGTTATAATCGAAAACTTGTTTAGTAAAAATAACGTTGGCATGCTTCAATTCATTTTGTACACACCGATCGTCATCGAATTTTTATAAATAAACCGCAGTTTCGAACTCGAGTACGAATCAATCGGTAGCACCTTGACCTATAGTGACCTTAGACCATATTTCTTTACACCGCAGTGATTCGTATTCTGTTTTTCAGTAAATCATCCGTACTCACCTGAATATCCTCATTTTTTAGCTCATCGATCAGCACAGCAATCGGGTAAAGTGAATCATCCGCTGCTTTATCACCACTGGTACTGGCAGCCATGTTTTGTGTAGGTATGTTATTCTGAAAACCAGAAAATAGCATTCAGAGCACCGCCACAGCAACTAGTAATCTACGTTTTTCAACGCTCCAATCTAAGCTTTTCAACACTTTTGATATTCCGATTGTCAATGCTATATGTACAACCGATTCCTACCTGCCGGCAAAATGGTTAATTTTTAGATTCCGAAACGCTTCGAACGTTTTGCGGACGAATTTCTTCGGTGACGAAAGTTTCTTCTCCTTCCTGAGCTCGAACAGCGCAACTTGAATGCGTGCCAGAGATGCCAGGTAGCAATTTCAAAAATCTTCAGACGGGGTTGCAAATGTCTGTATATCCGAAAAAAAAATCTGCAGTCAGCAAGTATGTCTTGCTGGCAGGCATTTTTCTATAAAGTATGATACGCTAAACTGATTTGACGAGCAAAAAAAAGGTCGCGACAATTTAAAAAGTCTGTAAATTTTGACGAAAGTCTGCGAAAACCTCGATTTTCAAAAGTCTGCAAAAGTCTGCACAACAAAAAATGTCTGCAGCACTATGTACGAAATCTGCAGATTTACAGACAAATCTGCAGATCTGGCTTCTCTGATGCGTGCTGAGAGGAAATTTGAATAGAAATGTCAATTTTTGGTCTCGAATGCACGCACACACTCTCCGTAGATGTCAATTCAAACTGTTAGGTTGGTACGATACAGAGATGCCAGGTGAAAATACTAAATATCTTAAGACAGAGTCGTCAAATTCTGTGAATCCGAATAAATGTTTAGGGGATTTCAGTTCTCTCTTAAGTATAACATGCAATATTGGTTTTTTGAAAAAACAAAATTTGGCAACAGCACTTTATAAGATATGTGCAAATTTGCACACAAATCTGCAGACCTGGCATCTCTGGTAGAGTGTGAATAAAAAAATTTATTCCAGGTGAGAAAAAGTTCAATGCTTAGATGGGTTAGTATAAATAGAAAATCTTTTCTAGTAACCGGTTCTCTACACGGTGCTTTAAGAATAGAACAATTCTGTACTGAAAAATATATTCGAATTTCTTTAGTTTTCCGTTGGCATACACGTATTGAGTAGATTACATCAGCTTGATTGAATACTGTATACGATTCAGATAAGAATTTATGAATCTTTTCGTGTAATATTACAACGACACCAACACATTCGTGATATTACATGGAAATTGCTGCACCACACTACTCACTACTGAAGTGCAGCGATTACGATATAATATCACAACAATCTTGGTGTCGTTCTAAAGGTTGTAATATTACGCTAAAAGATGCATAATTTAGTATCGGAATCATATACAATATTCAGTTAAGGCGATGTATATAATCATATACAATATTCAGTTAAGAGATGCTGATTGGCATATTGTCGCAAAACTGAAATGTAGAGGCGCTGCTTGTTTAGAGATGATACTTTCAGCAAGTCGGAAAATTTTTAAGTACTTCACCTTTTCAACGATTTCTTATAACAACGAGCAAATTCATTTGAAAAATCATAGTAGATGTTGAAGAAAAAGTTTTTGCTCTGAGGTGGTAATGTTGTTCTTAATTTTTTGTGCGAAAACTAACGTTTATTCAGAATGAAGAATTAAACCCGGTTTAATACCATTTTTCAAATGCCAAGAAATAACAGATGAAGTATCCAAAATAAATCGTACTCGATCGCTATACATTCTAGTACTCAAGAAATCAATATTACACTGGTTGCTGTTTTAAAAAATGTTGATCCGAAAAAACCTAACCTCACCTAATTTCACCTAACCTTATCTAAAAAGTTTAATCGTACTTTACACTAAAAAAAAGTAGTAGTAATCGCTTTGAAATCGATTTTCTTCTACTCCGAGTGTACTTTTATTGCTGATATCTATTTGTACTGTTAAATAAACGATAAAAATGTTGTAAATCATTACTGGTGATATGAAAATTTTCAAAAGAATCCTCCTTTTCTTGGTTCCATTTTTCATTGGCCGGTGTCACTACCGTTAATTCAGTTTCGCGGCAATGTGCCAATTGTATGTAGTTAATACTTTTTGCGTGAGATTTCGAATCGGTACGAAATTTATGACAATTTTTTGAAGGGAAAAATAAATTCCTTTTAAAAATCATCGCCCAAGTAGCTTTTTTTGGTCTGAGATGGTAATGTGGAATGCAATTCGTTTTGTGAAAATAATGATTTTTATAATGAAACATTTGAACCAATTACTTTTTAAATGCCCAGGCATAGCAAGTAAAATATTCAGAAATTCTGGTACTCCGGATGTTGCAATAATCTGGTGGTTGTCTTAAACATGTTGGCCGATTAGTAAGTAATATAAGCCGATCGAATATATTACTGAAAATTTTCCACACGCAAAGTGAAAAATTGTAAATTTTGTAAATTTTGTAAAATTTTTTTGTAACGCGAAATATTTATTGAAATAATGACAATAGTGACAGTTTTTTTTATAATTGCCGATAAGCCATATATCAACATTCACTTTGAAGAGTAATTTCGAATGACTCGGCACTCGCTGAGAGTAAGTCATAATAGTAAACGACAGAGAAAAGTTTTCTCTTTCGTCTGGTGTTTAAATTAAAAATACTCTATTTTTCATAGCTCGCCTGCAATTTCTTTCGAAAGTGGAAGTTGACAGGTGGCTTATTGGCCGTTATAAAATAACGCGTGATATGATTTTATACTGGAAATAGTACTCGTTAGGTCTTAGTAGACTGTGTTTTGAAAAATATTTCGATTGAAATAATAATTTAATCGATGCCATGACAAAAAAATTTTATGACAATTTTGAAACAACAAATTATTTTGGAATCAACGAAATTTGGATAAAATAATGTTTTAGTGCATTGAATACACAGTTTATAGAAACTGTAGGAAATACATAAAAGAATAGTTATATCAATCAATGCCTTTATTTTCTCAGTTTTATGAGTAAGTAACATTCCCAGTACGTATCTGTATTGTGACATTTAGTATACACATTTAAAGTGTTCTGACATACAGACAAATTTAAAGTGTTGTGAGATGTGATTGCATCTTATGTAATTTTCCTATACTTAAGTCACTGTAAACAATGAAAAACGCAGACAAAAATATTGTAAAAATATATGCATTTCGGATAATTTTAACGAACTTTTTTGATTTAGTGACAATAATTACTCTGATTTGATTCGATAAAGGAAATATATTGAATTTTTGTGCCAAGACAGTGAACTCTAAAGTAGATTTATTAGAAAGTTTTTATGGAATGGTGAAAATTTACAAGTCAATCGAGTGATTCTGTCCGAAAATTGGTCTGCAGCAAAGTAGTGTTTATTTTATTTTGTTTCTTCAGTAGTTGTGTGTCATCTCGCGGCCAACATGTTTTGTTTACAGTTATGCAAATAGTAAAAACAGGAGATCGTTCCTAAAAGATATTTAATATTTTTTTTGTTTTTTAAAATGCCTCGTTAGATTTCTCCTTACTAAAAATCGAGCTAGACTAATGTCTGTCGATTTTCCAAATTAACGCACGACCTGAGCGATTCACGCTTTATACTTGGTTTGTTCTTACTGATGTTGATGGGTGATTCTCACCTCGACATCCAGTTCCGTCTGAAGCACTAGAAGAAATGAACGATTTTCAATCAAAGTTTACTTTTCATACTCGTCCAGTAGATGATCGGAACTGATATGTGCTTGACTACCTCAAAACCGTCGTCCGGGTGCGAAAAGGTAAGCAAGCATGATAAATTTTCTTCATTATTTCCAAAAGTTGTTTTTCAATTATTTATGATTATCTCACGCTGTTGAAAATTAAATCGCAAATTCCTGATCATATTTCCGATAGCTTTTAGAAAAAATTAATTATAAAGAACTTCTGCTGAACCATCTGAAATGAAATCACTAAGGCTATTATGTTGTAATATAGTTTTATATGGCTTTATTGAATGATGCTCCAACCACCCTTTGTAGTAAATAAGCGAAGTTTAACTCCTCCTCAGCTCAACTGGATTATTCTATCTTTTATGGAACATAACATAAATTTTTCATCATACACATTACTAAATGTAAATATTATACTCGTTGCTTCTTGTTTATATTGAATAGTCCGGACCAATTCAGAGTTTTGGATAACAGCTACACGATAGATTTAATAATTGTTTATTAGTTCGTCGAATAGATAAAATGTATTATTTTTTCTACATTATACACGAGGATAATTTTTCATTTGTTGTAAGTCGGTACAATAAACTACTGAGGTTTATAATTTCTGTAAAGTGGCACAAATGTGTATTATATTATGAGGAAAAATGCCTGACCAACCTAAATACAGCCATAGCTTAATTGGATGAAGCAGCAGGTCTTCTCTAGGATACAATCAAATTGAAAAAACTTTTGTATGATAAAGTTACTTAACAGATGAATTGTAAAATCGGGCTTGACCATAAGGGAAACAGTCATTAAGATTACCCGGAACGTTGATTTATTGTTTTCTAAACAGTAAGAAAAAATAGAACGGAACAATAATTTATCCTCGAAATACCATTCCTATAGACGTGAAAATATAGCACCTATTTATTCGGGTCGGAAATCGGAATTGAGTAAGAACTGCATTCGTTTCGGATTTTGCATGGTTTTATTATTTAAATAATATATTATATCTTTAAATATTCGGATATCTAGAACTAGTAAATAACCAGTTCTTTCTAGAATTTCAGCATTAACAATTAAATCACGTATGGATTTGGGAAGGTTTTATTTCATTCAAAATTCTTCAAATTATCTGTAATTTTGTAATTGAAAATCTGTTTATTAGGTTGTTGAAATGTTTATCCAAATGTTTCGGTTTTTCAGATGCTTGAGTTTATGTATGAATGTTACAAAATATACGCTAATTTTTCGGCAACGTGTACCGTAGCACGTTTTAAACCGGTACAGTTTCCTTGTCACCGGTTTCAGAAGCCCTAACGTGTCTCGTGGGAGAGACATGTGGTAAAATTGTCAAACAAAAAAAAAAAAACAAAATACTCGTGCAATGTTGTTATCATAAAGTTTTATTTATTTATAACCATAAATAGTTTGCATTTATTAGGATTAAAATATGGAAGGGTAAATTTTACATATGGTAAGCTGAAGTGACCATAAATTTACGCTATTATCATGTATCCAACAGAATCAGTTTCGATTCCTTATATCTGTCTGACGATTCGTTTGTGATTGAGTGCAACGATGACTTTGGTGGGATCTGTGAGGACATCGTGTGCCTTGCGAGTGCCGCGCATTCAGTGGATAACCTAGACCCCCTTAAATTGGCAGATGGCAGTGAAAGTCCACCGAGTAGTAGTTACTATTCTTCCGTGAGGTGCTTTGATAAAGAGATACCCTCGCTTTTCTCTGATATGGAATACTTGACGGAAGTTTCACCGGAAACGGAAATGGCCATTGTACCGAATGAACCCGCACCGATTTTTGTAGATCCAATAGAGTTTTCGTGGAAACGAACAGATATAGCATCAGGAAAAAGCAATGGTTTGACTAACGATTCGGAACAATATTTTTCATCATTCGAAGAAGACTCCAAGGACGAATTGAACTTGAAAAACCGATATCTTGCCTCGACAAACTATAGGAAAATTCTGCAAAATTATATACAGAAAGGAAAACGTAAACTTGAGGAGAGTGCCTACTCCAAAATGAAAGCCACTGTGATGAGTGTGAAAGGCGGTGCCAATTCTACCTCCCTCATCGAAACCGTTACTTGTGCTTCCTTCAGCAATCCGTCAAAATATGCTGCCGTTAAAGAACCTGCCTCGTTTGACCGGCTTCGACTGGACTCAATCCTCCTGCCAAATTACCGATGTCACGATTGTAATTCCTGCTTTCTCTCCGTTGAACGGCTAAAGAAGCACACTTGCATTATAGCAGAACAGTACCAATGTCAGCTGTGTCGCCGAGAGTTTCGTAAACGGAAAACACTCGAGCAGCACATCAAGTCCCACAACAAGGTATTTTCAACCGATGCGGATCTACGCCAATGGTAGAACCTGTCGCGTACTTTGGTATTCGTAGTTCAGTGTTTACGTGTTTATAGATAACTGGTTTTCCATCATATCTTAATGTAAATTGTAAATTTGAGGCTGAACTTGTCTTCGACTTAACCTTTCTTAATCCGAAAACCTATTGTTTTTTTCGGGCGGCAAAAAATTCATTACACCAAGTTTGGGTGTAGCAGAGAACCTGTCTTCTAAGCAATGCGATAATCTATAAGGAAAGTGTGTTCTTTGTAAGGAAGTTTTATGCCGTTGAATATTTGTAATATACAGTTAGCCTTAGCTTACTGCATTTTTTCTAGAACTATGACTTAGTTTTTCTCCTGAATTTGCAGAGTATACACTAACAAAGACTGGTCAGAGCTTTTTAAACGGTCTGTGTTTCGTTTCCTTCAATAGAATTCAGTAGTCAAGAAGTAACTGGCAGTGATAAAAAATCCTAAACATTTTCTTAATACAATTAATTTAAATCGTTCATTCGGATACTCTGATGTCAACTTTATCGATAGTAGTAAATCCATCGTAATCCAAAATGTCACCAGCACCATTTCCAAGTTCCAGTATTTTAAGCTTATCGACGACTGATTTCATTTGAAATCCAATGCCATCAGCATATTCCTCGGCGGAAGTTACTGCGTCAGCATATGGTTTGAGAAGAACATTATCAGTCAGATATGATTTCACACGCTGAACAAGGTCCGAGGGTCCCGCGGGACTTCCAACCTGAAGGAAGAGATAATTTGACACGACTCCTGCGGCACAACGGTTTGATAGATGGGAAATTATTCGCTCTAGAAGTTCAATTTCTCCTGACGGCTCGGATTCATGAACGGATGAGTATTGAACCGGAGCAGGGCAAGCACAGCGACCTTGTGGTTTAATCAAGTAGTCTGGAAATGTAAAGTAATTCATTTAATCAAGTAATAATATTTTACGATGTCTAAGTTGAAACAAAAGATCATAATTATCAATACGAACTATGTCAATCAGATATTCCGGAAAACACGGTTATATGCCTTACCCTTCAATCAACTTACCATTAACAACAAGCTTTTTTGGCTTGTGCCGTTGAACAGTGTTTCCGTTATCAGTAATCGCAACGTATTCTAGCACATCCCCTTTCTTCACGATCACATTATCGTCCTGTATGAAAAATTTACCGTGCATGACCTCTGTGGTATTCTTACATAGATTACAAGTGCTCTGATCACTTTTACCGGTAGGATTTATGTACAGTTCAACTCCAAACATTTTCATCTCCGGTTTATGGGCTGTCCAAAGTCTCAACCCTTTCGGATCGAGCACTTCGAAATCCACTTTGCAAATACGGTGTCCCTTGTTGGCACTGCTCCGGAACCAATCCAGAAAACCCGCCTCGGTAAAACTCGTGCAAAACGCCGCCAAAACCAACAGTACATAAATTGGCGCCATATTTTCTACCGACGAACTTCTCAGACTGCACACGTACATCACCGCTTGAATTCGTTGTTCGACTGAAACGAAGCAGAAAGACTAGTTTATATTTATTCATTGTTTTGTCTTGTTATCTTCGGAGGTCATCCACTAAGGCGGGATTTTCGAAAACAGATTCTCAAACATTGACCGTTGAGATGTTCGCAACGGGTAGTAATGACTGGATAGAGTATTTCCCGGAATTAAAATGTGATGTATAGAAAGGTGTTCTTTTGTATCTGCTCTCAAGATTCTATCGTGATTAGCTTTGTTGGATAATCTGGAGATAGTAAAGTTTGTGCAATACGACCAGGAGTGGCAACTATGTTGTGGCAAGGAACTTTTTACCCTCCCAATAATTTTATTGACGGGGCATACCACCCCAATATTTTGGCAACTAAAATATTTATAAATTTGGTGAAGATTATAAATTGTATGACAATTTTTCTGCAATCCCCTTGATTCATCTACGTTGTCGTAAATATTTCTTAACTAATTTAATACAATTTTTAATCTAACTAACTACAATGTGGAAAGTGCCACATGATGAGATACAAAACATTTACACTATCATAATATTTGAGTTCATAGTGCTATTTTTATTCTGTATATTTAGTATAATAAAATTTTGTATAATTTGTAATTCCTGTTTATATACCATCAACTTATTTCCGTTTACTTTATAGAGAATTTTTTTGTGCTAAATAGAATGATATACGATAATAATTTATAATAATAATGCTGAAGTGTCAGTCATTTGATCTTTTAACTGAATCTATGAATTACTAATAGCTTTCAAATGATCGAATGGTTTTCCACCAATTAAAAAACCCTTTTTTAGCGAAAGTCAAGAAGTGCGGTTGTCGCTTTCGTCATTTGCATCATTATATCTTCGGAACTGAAAGCTTCTGCTATTTGATTTTTTAATTCTATCAATGACCCAATTGTAACTTTTGAATGAGTTTCAGTCCATAGCTGGATGTTTTTAGTGAGTTTTTATACGATATGAGAATATTTTTTTTAGCTATTTTCACTGCGGAGGAAGACCGAATAGTTAAAACTAAGGATACATAAACGTTACAAAAAAAAAACACTAGACTAGAGAGATAAATTCATGTAAAACAGTTGTTGAAAATTCAACAACCAAATGTTGCAGTTACCCGTATAGGCTTGGCTGTCAGATGGCTGGCTAAAAACAGCCAGCGGACCAAATAAGTCTGGCAACCATTCTACTGGCTGTCTCACCGCGGCCAGATATACACCTCAAATGAGACAGCCATATCCTTACAAGCCAGTTGTCATATGTTCGAGCCCCGACCTGGAAGGATTCATAGTGTCAGTAGGATCGTATTACTAGCCATCCAATTATTCAGTACGCTAAGAATCGGCTGCGAAGTCTGTTGAAACAGAAAGACCAAATTCCACAAAACGAATGTAATGCCAAGACTTTGCATATCCACAAGGGTTTCGACACATTGGTTCTGAGGGAGACATGGCTGCCAGTCTTAAAGTTCAAATCAAAATTATGGGCACTCTCAAACTACTGAGTGAGTTTTTGAGCTTTTTCACCATTCAGTTCTTGACATCCTTATATGGGAGCGTGAGTTGCTTTTGAGGTTCCCTAAGAACAGTGTTTTAATGAGGCTTAGAATATGGATAAATTTGTTAATCTTATTTCATTTCACTAAAGAGTGAATCAATTTTAATTTCACTAAAGAGTGAATTTATGCTTATTTTCCTTCTGTAGATGTTTGGCATTTAGATCTCTTTTACAAATTAGATCGTTATTTATTTTTGTTTTTGAAAATCAGCAAATTGATTTGCGCATAGCAACTGTAAATATTCATCAAAATTATATTCTTATACACATAGAAAAACCTTTTTTAATCCATCTAGTGGTGAAATGATGCCTACCTCATATTACTTATATTTTAAAAAATATCACTAGAAGATTTCGTGAAGAATTTTTTTTTCAATCTTGAACAAAATAAGAAACTTTCTTTGAGTATGAACTAACATAACCTTTTCAAATTGTAAACAGTTATGTCAAGTTAATAAGGTTTTTACTTTATTTTACATCGTCGCACTAAATGATTAAACACTTTTTACCCTATAGCTCTGGAACTGGAAAGCGGACCCGGATGAAACTAAACAGTAACCTATGAGACAATAGGAACTGTTTATTGAGCCAGTTTGTGGAAATCGATCAAATCATATCTGAGAAAATTGAGTGAGTCTCGTTTCAAACTTTTTGATAACTACTTCTGGTACTTCTGGAACCGGGAACTTGGAACCAGTATAGCCAAAGTCGATTCGTTTAGTAAGTAACTAATATAGCCTACATATTGAATCATTTATAAGCCAAATCTAGAATAATTTTACCCATCTTCGCTCTAAATGACGGTGTTAAATTCAATAGCAACAAATGGGATTACGAGATTTTTTATTTTATGAGTGACATTATTTGACACATACTCACACATACACACACAGACGCATACATTGCTTAGCTCGATAAACTGTGTTGAATGATATAGAACACTTAGCCCTTCGGGCCAATTTCCACTAGTAAATTTTTCAAGTGATTGTACAAACTTTCTATATGAGAAAGACAATAAGTGTACTGTTATAGAAAAGCACCGTTATCAACACTAACAAGTAGGATCTTGTAATAACACTAACAAGTAGGTTAACATTGAATAAAAGGGTTATAAATTTTCATATTTTACACCTGAAAAATATAAATTTTAAGGGCTGAGGACAGTACCGTAAAGTGGTAGGTTTTTTGCAATTTTTCCGTTTCAAATAAAATTTTCTTGGAAACGGTGCAGAATATAGAAAAACCCACCTGACAATGTTTTCGAAATTTAGATGAGAATATTCTGTGAAATTTTCAGAATGATTCATTGAATTTAGCGGTCGTGTTGTATTTTTTCCTGACTGAAGAACTGCTGAACATTGGAACGCTTGGAAATGCATACCTCTACTTGTTCATCGAATATCTCGGCTTTGAAGACTTGTATCATGAATCTACCGTGACAAAATCTAGATAATTCAGTCTAGATGCGATTAGTACAAAAAAACATGTATGTTATCGCGATAAAAATAAAGTCTTGTATTTTTCTGTGAAACATAGTCAGTTTCAATGCATCCACCATTTTTTTTTCGCTTTGGTTTCCTGATAACATTCTGAAAAAGGAGAGAGAAATAAAATTGGCTCGACAAGGCTGCCAAACACACAGACATTCTTTGTGAAAGTTGAATATTTTTTCATTATTCATTGGAATCCATGTAATGTCCAACCCATACGATAGATTAATGTGATGAAACTTCTCATCAAAATAATAAAATGTATGCTGGCAACCCGGTACAGTATGCTCATATACGAGAGAGTTCAAGAGAAATACGATGCACAAAGGGAATTGAGCGAGCCACGTGGTCGATTTAAAACTCAACACGTGGCCCTCTGTCCTCAGACCTTAATGTGGCAACACTGCACGCTATACGAAATTGAACGAAGCACGCTGCGAATGGAGCAAAGCCGCACGTAGCCACCGTATTAGTTTTACATCGTCATTTTGAATTTGAATGTTTTGACACTCATCGCCCTATAATTTTGGAACCTGGAAGTTGGATCAGGATAACGTGCCATTTGAGCCAATTTGTTCTGAGTTCCGTTTTTGGAGGTGCTTTCGGAAGCGGAAATCAGGGACTAGTAGTCCCAAAGTAGTTTTATACATTCACTAACTAACAAGATCTACCAACTAGTTGAGTTTAGTAGTAAGTTTTATAAAAATGTGCACCTCGTTTCGACATCGCTTGTGAAAAAATACTCATGGAATTGAAATCACTAATCACTAATCGATTTGTAATACCGGAACCGGAATTTCAATACCTTTTATTTACTTCTTAGTTTTGAAAATCGGTTAAAAAATTTCGAGAAAATTGAGTGCGCATTTTTAAATAGATTTGCACATATTTCCTTGTAATTCCAGAACCGGAAGTCGGATCCAAATGAAATTCAAGAAAATTATATGAGGCTATAATACCTTTTATTTGAATCTAAGTTTGTGAAAATCGGTTTCGCCATCTCTGTGAAAAGTGTGTGAATATATTTTTCCTTTTTTGGGTGCCTACCACCCTGTAATTCCGGAACCGGAGGTCAGATCCAAATAAAACTCAGGAACTTTGTATTAGACCTTAAGACCTTTCTTTTCAATCTAAAATAGTGAAAATCGGTTCAGCCATCTCTGAGATAATTGAGTGACATTATTTGTCACACACACATACACACACACACACAGACATTTTGTGATCTCAACGATCTGAGTCGAATGGTATATGACACTCGGCCCTCTGGGTCTCGGTTGTAAAGTCGGTTTTCACAGCGATTGCATAGCCTTTCTAAAGGGTGATTTTTTAAGAGCTTGAGAACTTTTTTAAACAATAAAACGCATAAAATTTGCAAAATCTCATCGGTTCTTTATTTTAAACGTTAGATTGGTACATGACATTTACTTTTTGAAGATAATTTCATTTAAATGTTGACCGCGGCTGCGTCTTAGGTGGTCCATTCGGAAAATCCGCTTTTTTATCGACAAATTTTGTTCAGCGATGAGGCTCATTTCTGGTTGAATGGCTACGTAAATAAGCAAAATTGCCGCATTTGGAGTGAAGAGCAACCAGAAGCCGTTCAAGAACTGCCCATGCATCCCGAAAAATGCACTGTTTGGTGTGGTTTGTACGCTGGTGGAATCATTGGACCGTATTTTTTCAAAGATGCTGTTGGACGCAACGTTACAGTGAATGGCGATCGCTATCGTTCGATGCTAACAAACTTTTTGTTGCCAAAAATGGAAGAACTGAACTTGGTAGACATGTGGTTTCAACAAGATGGCGCTACATGCCACACAGCTCGCGATTCTATGGCCATTTTGAGGGAAAACTTCGGAGAACAATTCATCTCAAGAAATGGACCGGTAAGTTGGCCACCAAGATCATGCGATTTGACGCCTTTAGACTATTTTTTGTGGGGCTACGTCAAGTCTAAAGTCTACAGAAATAAGCCAGTAACTATTCCAGCTTTGGAAGACAACATTTCCGAAGAAATTCGGGCTATTCCGGCCGAAATGCTCGAAAAAGTTGCCCAAAATTGGACTTTCCGAATGGACCACCTAAGACGCAGCCGCGGTCAACATTTAAATGAAATTATCTTCAAAAAGTAAATGTCATGTACCAATCTAACGTTTAAAATAAAGAACCGATGAGATTTTGCAAATTTTATGCGTTTTATTGTTTAAAAAAGTTCTCAAGCTCTTAAAAAATCACCCTATATATGAGAAAGGCAAAAATCGTGTAAATTTACTTCTTCTGACACCGACATGTTCGAGAGTCAGAAATGATTCATTTTTACATAAATTCTGATATATTTTTAAATGCTTAAACATGTAAGTTTACACATCTGCTTGAAAAACTGGGTTTGTTTGACACAAATTCAAATATTTTTTGTAAAATTCAGTCATTTTATGAAACACGTTCCAATGAATTTAGTCATATGTGGATTTGCGTCACCTTTAAAATTCGGAATATTTTACTGTGTACACACTTAGAACACATCGTGACACTGGGGTCCACTTAGAGATCGATAGTACCTATTATCTTTCTCCGGACAGGACCAGCCTAGAGACCGTGTGGCGGGAAAAAAACTTAACCAAAAAAATGTTCCGAATAGTGCTTAATATCGTAGTGAGTTCCACAATTTGGTATTTTTGAAAACCAGGAATGAATCCCGTACAGCATCCTGATAGTTTGTTTCAATGAAATGCAAATCCGAAATGAAATAATCGAAATTAAAATTCTGCATGCGGCTATTTTTATAGCCGTTAGGAGCGCCCATAAGTGAAAAAGCTACAAACGAAATCACGTAAAAAGAAACCTCTTAACAAAAATTGGATCAGTTTGGATTCTATCGCCACTGAGAGCAGATGTATTGTGTGTCGTTTGCAAAGCTAGTTTCGCTTCCGACAAGAGCGGTTACGTCACAGCTGTCAGTTATTTGCATTGGTGAAAAAACAACAAAAAGAGTACAACGGTGGAGAGCATTACACAAAATCAGCCGTTCTAATGGCTCTAAAAATTTGCTAAAGAACTATTAGGATTTGTTGTTCGCAAATCTAAGAGAAATATCCTCAGTTTAGTGCAAATCTAGACCAGTTTGATAAGATTTGTGCACTTTTCGCTGTGTGAAATTCACAGTAATCGAGATGCCTTCTTCGTTTTTGGAAAAATGTGAAAAAGGGGAATGCTTGCATAATTCATACAATTGATCAACTAATTGATATTCGGAAGTGTTAAGGAACATGTCAGTTGTTTTCGTATTCACGAAATCCATGTAAGGCTTTGACACTATCCACCCGCCTTTTTCTATGCGTCGTTTTACACAAAATTTTTGAGTGCAATGAAGATTGACAGTACTTTTTTTATTCGTTCAGAAACACATTTGTCGCCTTGCAATAAGTTTTTTTAACATTCAGTAGAAAAACACATCGATTAAATAATTGCAGAATCGATAACGATTTTTATTGAAAGGAAAAATTGTTCCCCATGAGCGCTAAGGGGTTAAGACGCGCATGAAGTTTGTTGACCTTTATTTGATAATTTGAAATGATTTGATATTATCTATAGAGCTGTTAAATATAGCTTTTGGATGATTTCAAAATGTCACCGTAATGAATACTCACTCGTGAAGTTCATTATTTTTGTAGTGCATCCGAGTACATTGAAGGATGATTGGCCAGTCTCAGTTTTGATCATTCAGAAATATTCTGTGCAATTTTAGCCAGTCCCGATCAGTGACAGTTTCAATAAAATAAATTCAAATGTTTTACAACATCATTCGAACAACATTTTGTGATTTTTTTCGTCGAAAAATATTGAGAAATAAGTCGGTGAAGGGGTATTTTTGAGGACACATCTTAAAAATCATGATTTGCGGTGTCCACTGTATCTCAGCGCAGACTAATCAGAAGTGAACAAATCAAAGCAGCATAGTTAGAGTAAAAACGTTGGGGTCTTGTTTTTTAAATGTAGAAAGTGTGTGCAAAATTTGAACAAAATTGATGCAGTAGTTACTGAATGACGATGGACGCGGACTTTCAAAACCTGCTTTCGAGAAAAACGCGTTTAAAGCTTTTTGTTTATAAAATCAATTTACTACTCAAGGGAGCCCGTAGGGTCTAATATTTTCAAAAAAGCATATTTTTTTCTTTTATAATTTGTTATAATGAAACATTTCAAGAATGTTTTGTCAAGTTTTTAAGTCAATCAAAGCAGAAATTTTGGGTCTATGCGCCAAGTTCTTATTTCTTCGCACTATAAGATAAACGAAGATAAAGGCCCATAACTTGCTGAGTTTTGTTCCGATAGGCTAGAAAATTTCACAAAATATTCTTGAAATGTTTTACTATAAGAAAAAATAAATGATTTATCAAAAGTGTTAGACCCTACCCGCCCCTTAAGCTTGCAATGAATATGAAAATACACAAACGATTTGGTTTGAAATACACTTTCTTCCTTTCATTATCGTGACATTTCTGTGGTGTCACGATCACGTATAACAGAAAAATATGTGTCCGTGGTTCAAAGTGAAGGAATCGTTTATTATTTACTTCGGAATGATTTGTTGATAGCTGACCGCTTTTTTATAAGTTCATGGTTTAATCTGTTGCGATGAGTCTCACATATACTTCAAAAAGAAATCGAAACTTGACACGCAACCAGCCCAACAAACAAATGTAGTAAGGAAAAATACGAATTTTTTTGTATAGTTCTCCTATCTGCGTACTGTCTATCACTAGTTCTTAAATTGGTAGACTAAATGTATTTATTAGTTTCCAAAAAGCGATTGTACAGACATTTTTTTCAAAACGAGTTAAAATCAGTTGATTTGCATCATGCTATTGAGCAGCAAACAAAGCGCACTTTTCATTCTACTGACAGTGTGTTCCTTAGGCACAGCAAGTTTACCGACGAATGAGTATGCAGTTTCTTTTCCGGAGTGGTTCTCGTTCCATCGGCAAACAAAGGTGGATATTCATATTCTGGAACCAATTGGATTACAAATTTGGAGTAAATATAGACCGCAATGTTCGAACTTCGGCGTGGAGCTTTTGATTAATCCCACCGATTCTGAGATCGGTTACCGTCTTAGCAAAAATGTCAGTGTTCCTCAGGATGGAAAATTTTTCATTGAAGATAATAATGCTGCTGTCAAGCTGGGTGACACAATCAAGTACAGAACTGTGAAGACTGAAGACGGCGAAGACGAATGGTCCCATTGGAAAACCGTGCTCGTTGACAGTGAGTTTTGGAATGGTGGTTTATTTGGTATTAATTAAAAAAAATCTCTTGTAGAAAGCCTTTTTGTTCAGAAAGGACAGCACTGTTCAAATCATTGTAGGCACAATGAAGACAACGGAAAGGTCTTATTTCTTAAAGAATACATTGAAAAAATATTGGCCAATTGCGAATTACATTGGATGTCGGAAAAACTGTTTTTCCCTCTAACTCAGGCCCATACGTTAGTTAGTGATCCGGAGCGATTCATCAAAACGCGTTTGTATTCAATAGATTTGCTAAGACCAATGATAGACCACGTGAAAAATGTCTATGTGGCTCAGGACGGAGTGGGCTTCGGTATGCACAGTATTATTGAGAAGCTTAAGGTGTTGGAGCTTGGCCGCAACGAACTCGGATTGGTGGACTATGATGATTATATCATTGAGCCAGGACCAAGTCTTCCAGCCATTCGTAACCGAATGTTCGAAGTGAGCACACGCGTTTTTTTAACAATCGACATCGGTAAGACGAAGGTGCCTATCACAGCAGAGGCTGTAGTATAGGCATTAAATAAAAGTGATAAAAAGTAGCATCCCCGCAAGTGAGTTCTGTCTGTGCACCGGTTTTGTATCGGTATCAACAGTAGACGCTATTGTGCTATCCTCGGGCAGCAGTTATTTCTATTGTTTGCTACCCGCATCGCAGCAGCCAAATCCTGAGTCAAGGTCACGCTGAAGCACAACGAAGGAGTGAAGGAGCAACTCACCTAACAGCTTACCGTGACATACTGTTAAGTATTTTCTCAAACTTTTTCTTTCAACTTTTACTATTCATATATTTTCTTTTCATTTTATTTCTTTCTTTCTCATTTCAAGTGCGGGAGACTTCTTTACTCCCGCACTTTAAATATGAATATTGATGACAGTGGGGGTGTCTCGGAGGAGGGCGAAGCTGAACGAATGAACGAAGAACATTTAGAGGCTGAGTTTGCTTCCGAGATGCCATCTACCCCTCCTATACCATCTCCCCCTCCGATCAGGAATCAGGAATCAGAACAAATTGGCTCAAATGGCACGTTCCCCTTGATATTTGGAGATTTGTGCCTTGCCATCAATTTGTTTTTAGCATCATTTTCCCGATATATAAGAGGGAAGGATTGAAAGGAAATGGTAAGGGTTGGACTAGGAGGATGGGAAAAATTGACGACACAAAAACACATAAAAGCAGAAGTAAATTCTGCACCCCTAAGGGATGCTGAACAATCTGCTGAGGATCACATTTAGTGGAAGCAGAAGGAAATTATGAACCTCTACGAGGTCCCGAACAGTCTGCTGTTAATAAAACCTCCAACCCCCGAGAGGATTTAGAGATCTTACAAAAGCGACACCATTCTGCACTCCCGGAAGAATGCAGAACGACTCGCAGTATGTACGAGCAGAAGTAAATGCGGTACCCCCCAGAGGATGCCAAACAATCTGCCAAACCCTATTTAAGGTGAATACAGAAGGGATTCATTCACTCCAGGAAGAACGATGAACCCTTCTGACTATAGCTCCTTACCACATTGGGTGAGAAACGAGAGAATATCCTTCAATTTTAGCTCCGCATACACAGACTCAACCATGTATGGAGAACCAAAAACCCGGATACGTAGCTGCGTCAATGCGGGACAGTTACATATCAGATGATATGAAGTACCATAATCGCATTCACACAAATCACACGAATAATACTCAGCACGTTGAATAGTAGCCATGTGATAATTGAGTTTGCAATGTCCAGTCAGAGCTCTGACCAGAATACTTCAATGATACTTGGAGAAATGCAGTAGACACTTTGACATTTTCAGATTTAAATCTGGTAGAAATGCTTTTGTCTGAGCGCAAGTTTGCAAGCTGCGCCAGTAGCTGGCATGTTTGGATGCAGCCCAAGAACGTATCTTGTGCTTTATCCAACTAGTTGAAAGTGGTAAAGCTGGTTCAGGACCAACGAAATCATTCGTTGCACCAGCTCTAGCCAACTCATCAGCCCATTCATTTCCAGTAATACCAGAATGGCCGGGTACCCATATGAAGTAAACAGCATTTGAAATGCTGAGGTCTTCAATTTGAGTTCGACATGCGATCACTAGATTCGACCGTGAGTCATTCGAACTGAGTGCTTTTAAGGCTGCCTGACTGTCGGAACAAAAATAAATACGTTTACCACAGATCCTCTGCTGAAGTGCCGATTGCTTGGAACACAGTACAGTATCTACCAAGTGAATGAGACTGCTCCAGCCTATTTCACGACAGTAGATACCAGCACCAGCACGACCATTCAACAGAGAACCGTCCGTAAAACAAACTATGTGTTCATCAAGTTGTCGTTCCAGACAACCAGACAACCACTCCTAACGAAGAGGATAGCTCACGTTGAATGTTTTAAAAGGAAAACTGCATGTGAGAGTTAGGTCACTAGGAGCGAGTAAATACTCATCCCACGGAACCATTTGAGACCACAAGCGAGTGTGACTGGTAGCATATTCTAATGGGTTACTGTTCCAAAGCCCTGTAACCCTAAGACGGTATGCACAAGATAATGCTTCTTGTTCTAGGAACACATGTAGTGGTTTAATGCACAGTAGCGCCTCTAGAGCAGCAGTAGGAGTTGTCGTGAATGCTCCTGTCATCGCCATTAGGACCATCCTTTGGAGATGATTTAGCTTTGACTGAACTGTCGCGACTTCTCCTTTCTGCCACCATACAAGACATCCATATGCTAAAATTGGTCTAACGATAGTTGTGTAGATCCAATGAATATATCTGGGTTTGAGTCCCCATGATTTTCCAAAAGCTCGTCTGCATTTGCCGAATACCCTGCAAGCTCTTTTAATCCTGAAATCAATGTGAGCAGACCAATTCAGTTTTGAGTCAAGAATAACCCCGACGTATTAAACTTGATCGACCACAGTGACCCCTGAACCAAAGAACTGCAACGGACGAGCTCCTGTAATTATCCTACGATGAGTGAAAAGCACCATTGATGTTTTGCCCGGATTTACAGATAATCCAAACCTGACAACACCATTGTTCAACAGATCGCAGGGCTTGCTGCATTAAATCAAAGAGAGTGTTAATGCTTATACCGGTCATCAATATATGATAATCGTCGGCAAAACCATAAGTCGGAAATCCAAGGTTAATCAGTTTCCTTAACAAACTATCAGCGACTAGGTTCCATAAAAGTGGGGATAGTACACCACCTTGAGGACACCCACAGACACTCAGCTTTCTAATCTCTGGCCTGCCGAAGCGATGATCAAAGAAGTTGATTGCTAAGCATTGCGTGTATCCAGTAAGGGAAAAACCCAAGATATTCCGTTCACGACTGCAATGTTTAACCTCCTGCAGCCATTCAGCCATCGGCACGGAAATACACCTTGACTTAGGAGTTCCTATTTTTGTGGCCTTTTACGACATGGAATAGGAAACCAGTGGATCAATTCTTGGTAAAAAATAATTCCGCCGGATGCCACACGGCTTACCTGTTTGGTGGACTTATACCACCGGTACAGGTGGACCGTAGCGTTATTCTTAGCAGTTGGGAAACCGCTACCGACACTACACGGCTATCTATGCTGCTCAGAGAGGGAAGTTAACATTGATGGTCAACTTCCATGGATGGTGCGGGAGACTTCTTTACTCCCGCACTTTAAATATGAATATTGATGACAGTGGGGGTGTCTCGGAGGAGGGCGAAGCTGAACGAATGAACGAAGAACATTTAGAGGCTGAGTTTGCTTCCGAGATGCCATCTACCCCTCCTATACCATCTCCCCCTCCGATACCATCTCCCTCTCCGATGCCATCTCCCTCTCCGATGCCTCCATCTCCCTCTAAGATATTGCCTGCCCGCCAAAAAGTTTACCAAGACGATGGCTCGGGGGGTCCGTGGGTGGTATACTTCCGGCCCAAATTAAAGTCTCTCAGAGTTTTAAATATTGCTCGGGACCTGGAAAAACATTACTCGGCAATAAAAACAATAGATAAGGTTTCGCCAAACAAGTTACACGTTGTTGTGTCCGACCTGAAGCAAGCAAACGCGATTGCTACCAGCGAGTTGTTCACGAAGGAGTACCGCGTGTACGTCCCGTCTCATGTGGTGGAGATCGACGGTGTGGTCCGTGACGAAAGTCTGACAATCGAAGATCTGATGAAGGACGGGGTAGGCCGTTTCAAAAACCCCGACCTTCATCCAGTGAAAATTTTGGAGTGCAAGCAATTGCACTCCAAATCGATAGATGGTAAATTTTACCAATCGGACTCATTTCGCGTGACTTTTGCCGGATCTGCACTTCCAAATTACTTGGTAGTGAGTGGAGTTCGTCTACCTGTTCGGCTGTATGTACCGCGGGTAATGCATTGTACAAGCTGCAAACAGTTAGGTCATACGGCAACCTATTGTTGAAACAAACTGCGATGCGGCAAATGCGGAGAGGCCCATGAGGACGATCTCTGCAGAAGAGCAGTGGAAAAGTGTTGCTACTGCGGGGAGAATCCTCATGATCTTTCGGTGTGCCCTACGTACATACAGCGTGCGGAGAAATTGAAGCGATCCGTGAAAGAACGTTCCAAACGTTCTTATGCGGAAATCTTAAAAAGAACCACTCCATCGACCCCTGAGAACCCGTTTGCAATCTTGCCAGTTGAAGAGGATACCTCTGACGACCCAGGCGAAGGACCTTCCTACACACAGGTTGAAGGAAGCAGGAAAAGACAAAATCTGGCTTCTCCCAAGCTTCCTCGTAAAGGCCTCAGACTGTCCTCTTCGTCACAAAAGAACCAAACGGAAACAAAAAGTGCTGACTCAAAACCGAAGCAAACACCTCCTGGGTTCAAAAAACTTAGGGATGATAAGGAGTACCCAGCACTTCCTGGGGCATCAAAAAACCCGAATGACCCCAAAGCACAACCAGAAAATCCAACAAACGCTGGATTATTGAAATTTTCTGATATCGTGGACTGGATGTTAACAGCCTTCAATATTACTGATCCTCTGAAAAGCTTCCTAACTGCTCTACTGCCAACAGTAAGGACATTTTTAAAACAGTTGACTGAACAATGGCCCCTCCTTGCAGCGATCGTATCTTTTGATGGATAATTTACCACTGAGAATCGAAGATATGATCATTGTGCTTCAGTGGAATTGCAGAAGTATCATCCCAAAACTTGATTCTTTCAAACACTTAATACATACTCATAATTGCGATGTATTCTCCTTGAGTGAAACTTGGCTTACTTCTAACATCAACCTCGACTTCCATAATTTTAACATAATCCGCCTGGACCGAGAAGACTCTTATGGAGGGGTACTTTTAGGGATTAAAAAGTGCTATTCATTTTATCGTATTAACCTCCCCTCGACACCGGGAATTGAAGTTGTTGCTTGCCAAATTAATATTAAAGGCAAAGATCTATGTATAGCTTCTATCTACATTCCTCCCAGAGTCTCGATAGGGCATCGTCGGCTTGCAGACATCATAGAACTTCTTCCTTCACCGCGGCTGGTTTTAGGGGACTTTAACTCGCATGGTACAGGATGGGGCTGCTTATATGATGATAATCGTTCTTCGTTAATCCAAGATCTGTGTGACAACTTCAATTTGACAATTCTAAACACGGGAGAAATGACACGGAACCCTAGACCGCCAGCACAACCAAGTGCGCTGGATTTATCCCTTTGCTCGACTTCGCTACAGTTAGATTGCAAGTGGAAGGTAATCTGTGATCCTCACGGTAGCGATCACTTGCCGATCATAGTTTCTATCACCAACCGTGGAAGACCATCGGAAACAATCAATGTTTCGTACGATTTCACACGAAACATTGATTGGAAACGTTACGCGAGCTCGATGTCTGAGAAACTAGAAACATCACAGGAGCTTCCTCCGGAGGAAGAGTATACATTTTTGGCTGGCTTGATTCTTGACACCGCAATTCAAGCTCAGACGAAACGAGTACCTAGCGCGCAAACTAGTATGCGTTCTCCCAACCCATGGTGGGACAAAGAGTGCTCAGAGCTGAAAACGAAAAAAGCTTCAGCCTTCATCTCGTTTAGAAGGAACGGAACTCCAGATAATTATCGGAAATACGCGGCGTTAGAATTTCAAATGAAAAGTCTGATTAAAGCTAAGAAACGCGGTTACTGGCGAAGGTTTGTTGACGGATTAACGAGAGAAACAGCAATGAGCACTCTTTGGAATACGGCCCGTCGCATGCGCAATCGAAATCACGCGAACGAAAGCGAGGAATATTCTAACCGCTGGATATTTGATTTCGCTAAGAAAGTATGTCCTGATTCTGTTCCGGAACAGAAGATATCCCGCGTCGCGACATTGAATACAAACGAAACACCGTTTTCGATGGTAGAGTTCTCACTTGCGCTCTTGTCGTGTAACAATAGAGCCCCGGGGTTAGACAGAATTAAATTCAACTTGTTGAAAAATCTGCCCGACTCTGCCAAAAGGCGCTTGCTGAATTTATTCAACAAGTTCCTCGAGGGTAATATTGTCCCACACGAATGGAGAGAAGTGAGAGTTATTACTATTCAAAAACCTGGAAAACCAGCCTCCGATCACAATTCGTATCGGCCGATTGCTATGCTTTCCTGTATCCGGAAATTGTTGGAGAAAATGATTCTCTTCCGTCTAGACAATTGGGTCGAAACAAATGGATTGCTTTCAGGTACACAATTTGGGTTCCGCAGGGGCAAAGGAACGAACGATTGTCTAGCGTTGCTCTCAACAGAAATTCAAATGGCATTTGCTCGTAAAGAACAAATGGCATCAGTTTTCCTCGACATCAAGGGGGCATTCGATTCAGTTTCCATTAACGTTCTATCTGAGAAGTTGCATCAGCATGGTCTTTCACCAGTTTTGAACAACTTTTTATATAATCTATTGTCCGAGAAACACATGCATTTTGAGCATGATGATTTGACGACAAAGCGATTCAGTTACATGGGTCTTCCTCAGGGCTCATGCTTAAGCCCCCTTTTATACAACTTTTACGTAAATAACATTGATGAATGTATCAACACATCTTGCACGCTAAGACAACTTGCCGACGACAGTGTTGTGTCTATTATAGGACCCAAAGCTGCCGATCTCCAAGGACCATTGCAAGATACCCTCGACAACTTGTCGACATGGGCTTTTCAAATGGGTATCGAGTTCTCTACGGAGAAAACTGAGCTGGTTGTATTTTCAAGGAAGCGAGAACCTGCGCAATTACAGCTTCAACTAGGGGGTGAAACCATAGCTCAGGTTTTCACATTTAAATATCTCGGGGTCTGGTTCGATTCCAAAGGTACCTGGGGATGTCACATTAGGTATTTGAAACGAAAATGCCTACAGAGAATCAATTTCCTTCGTACAATAACCGGAACTTGGTGGGGCTCTCACCCAGGAGACCTGATCAGGTTGTACAAAACGACGATATTGTCAGTAATGGAATATGGATGTTTCTGTTTCCGCTCCGCTACGAATATTCATTTCATTAAACTGGAAAGAATTCAGTATCGTTGTTTACGTATTGCCTTGGGTTGCATGCAATCAACCCATACGATGAGTCTTGAAGTGCTGGCGGGCGTCTTACCGTTGAAAAACAGGTTCTGGGATCTCTCATATCGACTGCTAATCCGATGCGACATTTTGAATCCGATGGTGATAGAAAACTTTGAAAAGCTCGTCGAGCTTAATTCACAAACCCGTTTTATGTCCTTGTATTTTGACTACATGGCTCAGAATATAAATCCTTCTTCGTTTGTTCCCAATCGTGTTCATTTTGTGGATACTTCTAATTCTACTGTGTTTTTCGACACATCCATGAAAGAGGAAATTCGTGGAATCCCGGATCCTGTACGCCCTCAAGAGATCCCAAAAATTTTTAATAATAAATTTAAAGAAGTCGACTGTAATAAAATGTTTTACACTGACGGATCATATCTAGACGGGTCCACTGGCTTCGGTATATTCAATGTAAATTTCACCGCTTCCTATAAACTCAGTGATCCAGCTTCAGTTTACGTCGCAGAACTAGCTGCAATTCAGTATACCCTTGAGATCATTGACACTCTGCCCACAGATCACTACTTCATTGTATCGGACAGTCTCAGTTCCATTGAGGCTCTCCGTTCAGTGAAGCCTGGAAAGCACTCACCGTATTTCCTGGGGAAAATACGGGAACAATTGAGTGCTTTATCTGCAAAATCATACCAGATTACCTTGGTTTGGGTCCCCTCACATTGTTCCATACGGGGCAATGAGAGGGCGGACTCGTTAGCCAAGGTGGGCGCACTAGAAGGTGATATCTATGAAAGACCAATCTGCTTCAATGAATTTTTCAGTTGCTGTCGTCAGAAAACTCTAGCCAGCTGGCAGAATACATGGAATAGTGGAACTCTGGGACGATGGTTACACTCAATAGTCCCACAGGTATCGACGAAAGCTTGGTTCCGGGGGTTAGACGTGAGCCGAGACTTTATTCGTGTAATGTCAAGGCTCATGTCTAATCATTATATGTTCAGCGCGCATCTCCGTCGTGTGGGGCTCGCTGAGAGTGGTGTCTGCGTTTGCGGTGAGGGTTATCATGACATCGAACATGTTGTTTGGACATGTGTCGAGTATTGTGATGCCAGGTCCCAACTCATAGGTTCCCTTCGGGCCCGAGGTATACCACCCTTCGTACCAGTCCGCGACGTCTTGGCAACTCGAAATCTTCCTTATATGACTCTCATCTATAACTTCTTGAAAACTATCAATGCTCAAATTTAGTGCTCTCCCTATCTCTTTCTCGTCTACAGCTCTACCGCACTCTTCTTTACGTTGCTGGAAGTATGGCCTGTGTAAACGATGCTTCGGAGCATGCACCTGCCTTGAACTGACTGAGTTGCTGGAAGCTACCCAAAAACGTCACATCAACGTCAGAACACACCAACGAAGCATCCCAATCCAGAATAATCTCTTCATTGCTACAAGCTGAAAAACATGAAGATTCATCGAACGCAAAATGTGTCTAAAAGATGTATGCCACAAACCAATGATGTATTCAAATTTCAATTCAATACTGTGTAGGTCCCACCCTCCCTATGTCCCCTTACTAACTGGGGAGTATGCCGCCCCGTAATACGGCATCCCTTTCTCTCTCCCTAACAACAAGACAATCGGCCACGTTAAGCTAAAGCAAATGAGCCTAATAAAAATTTTATTTGAAAAAAAAAAAAAAAAGTCTTCCAGCCGGTTTGTGAATTTTAAACGAGCAAACATCGGAATAAGTTTATTTCTGGTGTGTGTTTGTGTATGGCAAGGTATATTTAAATTTCCATGATAAAATTTAAAATAGGTGTAAACTCTTTTTTAATACTACGTGACTTGATTTTGCCGCAGCTCATTTCGTTCGTTTGTCTTCTGCGTTACTCTTTTTGGATCTAGATTTGGGATGTACACTAATTTTTCGATATAAATAAAAGCATTGCACATTATGAATCGTATAAAGCTTGTATTACTTTTGATATGAGAAGTTCTGTACAGCGTGAAAGTAGTGAACAATTATCGATAAGTTAAGTTTTATTGTTAAACAAACTTTTAGTTTGGTTTTGGTCCAAGAAACAATCAATTTTTTTAATAGTTTCTATTCTTTTATTGAGCTAACCAATACACTGGTTTCCTCAGATAGATATTATATGTTTACTAAGAAAGTCGGAATGGGAAACGAAATTCCACACCTTTCGAACACCTCTAGCGGTTTCCTTCATCCTTAGAGCTCAGCATGATATGACGAAGTGGCAACACCTGGGCTCAAGGTCGTCACAGCGGATGCTGGCAAGGCTGGAAACAAAGAGAGTTCATCATTTATGCATTTTGTATACACAAATTGTATCTACTTCACTGATTTTGGAAAGCGAACAATGTTTGCTCGTTGGACGGATTTCTTCTTACGAACGTTCCATGTCATACTCGACACCATGTCACCGCTTTCTTGACATCGGAAATTTCTCCCAGAGCTATAACCTGACAAATCCTGGTGACGGTTGACGTGTTGATCTTTGGAACCCCTTCCCGCCAGACCATTGGTTCAGCTTGTTAGCTTTCGTAGTCAAATTTAGTTGATGGAATTTTAAATGAGTTTTTAACCGAGTTCTTTCTGCCGCACACACACAAGCATACAAGCTTAACAAACAGAATGCTGATGGAAAGTGCAGTATTTTTGTTTTTGTTTCCAGAATGTGCTACCAGTTAGTCTCGGTGATATAGTTTCCGTATCTACTACAGTGTCGTGACCAAAATGTTAATTACGTTACCTACCCAAGTTATGCAAATAAATAAATAAAAGCTATTTCCATTCTCTTGTGCCCTCGCTTTGATGTTGCTAATAAATAAAAACTGAGATCCTAGAACAGAATCCACTATTTCGAATATTCAATATTCAAGCTATTGGGAGATTTTATACTTTTTTTTAAAAATTATTTACTCGTTCTCAAATTTTAAACTTTAAAGTGAGTGAATTTGAAATTGTACTTATTTTAACGAGTTTAATATGGTTCGCCGAAACAGCAGCAACATTTTATATTGTCATTGAACACGTTTTTTGTAAATAAATCTGATTCACTGTTATTAAATTTTCATTCACAAGAATATATCCAGATTTACAGAAATAGACATTAGAAAATTTGTATAGACTATGCTTTTACTTTAGCAAGAGCATCTCAAAAGGTCGGTTTAAAGTGTTTTCATTATTATTCGTAGAAACTGGTTCGATAAATGTTAAAATCGAACCTAATCCTTCAAAAGAATAGCAACTTGATACTGTGCAAGCCAAAAAAATGGCAAGCCAAAAACTGGCGGAACGACCGAAATTAGCTCTGTGCCTAACTCGTATTACTGTTTTTGAGTTAGTTGATTTTAACAACAATATTTCGAAAATAACTATTAAATTAGTTAAAATTGAGAATTCACATTGCTGAAAAAACTCTTATTTTTAGAGAATGTGTTTAGTTGGCGAATATCCTGGACACAAACCAGCAATATTTCAATCCAACACGAAATTCTCATTGACAACTAGTTTTGTTATTAAAATCAGAAAATTTGTTTCTATTTATCTATCACCATCATTACTAAAGGACAGCACAAAAAAAACAAAAATGAAATTGATTTTATTAACAAGTTTATTAGCCAAAAACTCATGCAAAAATGTCATGTCATGCAAACAAAATGTCAAAGCAAAACAATACATTAAAAAGCTAAAAAGGACAGTCTTGTTAAAACTGCTTGCAAATTGTTTTAATGTATATATAAATTTCTAAACCGATATGTAGGAATGTCGTAAACTCTTAGTGGAAAGTGTATTTAATCAGAATATGTGCACATTTGAAGCGATTGTGCATAATAATATTTTTACGCGGAACAGTGAAGTGAGTTGCGAATGTTGCACTCTAATTGTATACATCAAATGATGTTTTTTGTATCTTCCAACCTTCCGGGCTACGCCGTCCGGTGTATTTCTTGTATTTCTTGTAAAATAACGAACTAAAATCAGAAAAACAACTAATTTTTTCGCAAAATTTCGGATTTCGGTCTTTCCGTGTGCATCAGGTCGTCCGAATGAGGCTGTTGTTCCGGAAACCGCCTTAACACTGATTCATAAGAGTGTTTGGTCATGATTAAACGTAAAAATCGGAATTTGTGCGTTACAAAGGACGAAACATGGATTCATCATTATACGCCTAAGTCAATTCGATGGCCTCTGCATTTTGGGATGCTATTGATGCATTGAGAGTAAAATAGGTAATAGTGAATATTTAACAGAATTATTGAATCGATTAAAAGTCGCAATTAAGATAAAACGACCCGGAATGAAAAAGAAAAAAAGGCTTTTCCATCAGGATAATGCATCATGTGCGGCGACGGGTATAGTGTGATGGGTAAGTCGATGCCTTTCACGCAGCCCGCCTGGGTTCGATTCCCAACCCCGCACATAGGGTCATAAAGTTTTTCTGGCCCGAAGAGGCGAATGACCTTAAGGTTAAAACCTCTATAATCGAAACAAAAAAAATGCATCATGTCACAAGTCGATCGTTACGACGGCTGAATTCAATGAAATGCAATTCGACTTGCTATCGCATGCAGTCACGTACCCAGAGGGAGGGCCGGAGTGGCCCTGGCTCCTCCCGAAATTAAAAACAGATATATAATTATTCAGAAGGTCTCAAACATGTGTTACAGAAATAAAAAGACAGTAAGCGTAAAGAAATGTAATACAATAAAAGTTCCTGTGGAAAAGTTTAAAGTGCCTGTTAAAAACACCGCACACCGAGAATTAGGTACATCAGCAATCTGCAGTAACATTTTTGGGCCCCTCTCGAAACGAAATCCTGGGTACGGGCCTGACCGCATCAACCATATTCGCCTGATTTAAAGAAGTTAGATCGATTTCCTTATGAACGCCCCCATAGTGGAATGTAGCAACCGTCTCAGTCTCTCTTTGCTCTATAATATTTGTTATCTTTTTCGTCTTTTTCCGACGATAAATGTTGAAGAATTCATTGAAGCTGACTGGTCTTTTAAAAGTATCACCTTACAATTACCTTAACCTTAGTTAAAGAGCAACCTTTTATTGTCCGGAATGGAACAATGCGAAGTAGCCCTAAGACCCTAAAACTAAGGAAATTAAATAGGACCGCCTAGATAAAACTCTCAAGTGTACCCGTATGTTCTCCAGGAAAAAAAGAAAATACTTTCCCGGCTTTACTGGCCGGAGCAGTGCTGTAAAACTTCATTCAATTTAATTGAAATCGAATGTGTACAAACACTGGCGAGCACTCTACAGCAGTAAACTTCACATTCTAACACACCGTCCTTCATTCGTGTGTCTTTCTACCGAAGCTAGGTTGAACCACCGACAGTTTATCTCTTGAAGTAACAAAATATCTCACAATTGAATGAAACATTCGAATTGGTTCAGGATATTGGATGAAAGGTAACGTCATGATAACTGAAATATCAAAATAAACATAAATAAATTTTTCCCTATTTCAGTTTTCATTTTCAATATTTCGAAACACATCTCAATACATTTCAAACAGTCGAGATTATCGATTTCAACTTGCTGGTGATAATTGAAAACTCAAATGAGAACCACCACCCTCTATTTATCGTTATGGTCGGAGAGAGTTTTTTTTTATTTTGTCGAGTTGATGTTTATGCCTATTCATTCGCACTTGCTCACTATCCACAGTGAAGACAATGGTACAGATAGACTACTTGACACTACAAACTGAGTAAGCAAAACTTCAAGTACGGTTATTCAATTGACGATGAATTCTGGTAGCTTCGGCAACAAAAGTAAAATGAATGAAAAGGGATGTGCTGACAGTCAACGGCAATCAGTTTCATTTTCATCTAATAACATTCGATTGAAATGAAGTTATAACGCATTGGTCCGGAGTATGTTTTACGGTGATATTTATGGCAATTTCTTTGTCAGTAGGAAAAAGGCGAGTGGGTAATGTCAGAGACATAACTGGATGTCGTGAATACGAAAACAACTGACATGTTCCTTAACACTTCCGAATATCAATTAGATGATCAATTGTATAAATTATGCAGGCACATTTTTTTAAATTTTTCGCAAAAACAAAGAAGGTTTCACTTGATCTCGATTACTGTGAATTTCACACAGCGAAAAGTGCACAAATCTAATCAAACTCTTCTAGATTTTCACTAAACTGAGGCTATTTACCTTGGATTTGCGAAGAAGAAATCCTAATAGTTCTTTAGAAAAATTTTAGAGCCATTAGAACGGCTGATTTTGTGTGATGCTCTCCACCGTTGTCCCCTTTCCATTGTTTTTTCACCAATGCATACGACTAGCAGCTGTGACGTAAGCTCTCTTGTCGGAAGCGAAATTAGCTTTGCAAACGACACAAAATACATCTGCTCGCAGTGGCGATAGAATCCAAACTGATCCAATTTTTGTTAAGAGATGTTAGATTTTTCACTAATGGGCGGTTCTAACGGCTATAAAATACAGCATATAGAATTTTAATGTCGATTATTTCATTTCGGATTTGCATTTCATTGAAAGAAACTATCAGGATTCTGAACGGGATTCATTCCTGCCTTCGGAACATTTTCTCGAACGATTTGTTGTACAGCAGCAGATATTTTGTTCTCTTCCTCAAAACGCGTTCTGATTGGCTGGTGGGTTAAATCAAACAGGTTTTTCAATAATTTACTATTGAAAAATGTCATTGTTGTTGCAATACACCTTCAAGTTGAAAATTCTATTGGTAGTTAGATTATATAAATCCTTCCACAGATCACTGAGCTATGAGCTTTAAAAATACGAGAATGGCAAACGCGTCTAATGAATTATCCTCTTTGATACTCGTTTATACCAAACAATTCAGAAAAGTTTGATTTTGAATTATTTGAGATTATCTCACACAACTGAAAATTTCATCATAAAATGGTGATCATATTTCCGATGGCATGTAGCAAAAATTATGTTGATTCGTTAGATACAACAAGAGATATTCACGATCAAAAACTTATCACTCTCTCAGAGGGTAAATTTTGAAAACGCGCCCCATAGTAAAGTAAGTCATATTTACGACAAATTTACGAGTTTGAGCCCCGTCTCTTCGGTGACATTTTCGCAAATTTTCTTGCTGTTACATTCGTTAGTTTTTTTCCAATCTGTTTATCTCGTAAGATATTAAAAACAATTTTATATAACGTGTTCTAACTCTGTACTGTGAGCATAGTATTAAACATATTTTCACAATCGACTGTTCTGAACTTATTATAAAAATATTAGTAGTAGACTGTGATCCAGGAATGCGCGAAACTTTTCTTTCATGCATGTGTCGAAAAATACAGTAGTGTCATATTGCATTACAAAATAATAGATGTTCAGATCAAGTTTTGAAAACATCAGTAAGTTGCCATTTGCCTATTGAGGCGCTAATTTTAGAGAGCTACTTGCGTTCGAACTTTCATAATAACTGGAATGCTTTATACTGAATTGAAAGCTCGGTAAACTGGAATATCTTAAACCATTTTTGAAAGAAAAAATTCAGTTCCCTTAAATTTAACTATGAATTTTCATAGTGGAATTAAAGGGAACTTATTTTTTTCAAAAGGTTTAGTTTCATTCCACTAATCGCTCAATCTCCAAAAATTTGAAATATCTTAATTTTATATCAAAACAATCTACACAGGCCGCCAATAGTCATATTTGGAAGTTTTAAAGATAGCTAATCCTATAGCTGAGCTGAGCTGAAGTAGATCGCCCGTGGTTGCACTTCGTGATTGACAGAATGAGTGGAAATGTACATACCAAGAAAATAAAGATTGGGAGAAGCAAATCATTTTCACTGTATATACCCACTCACTCACTGTTCAAGCAGTTAAATGTTGGTTTTAATTGCCTATGTTTGGTGAGGGATTGCAAAATGACACCCAAAAATAATAAATCAAAATAAAATCCCAGACAAACTAGTTATGTATTCGAAACTAATTTTCAGAATAACTGAAAGTTATAACATAGGATTTTTTCTGCTGTGTATTTTTCAATGTTATTTGTTTCCCAGAAGAGATTACAAGAGTAAAACGAAAACGTTGCTTACAAATATTGAACCAAAATCTCAACTCCTCCTAAAACAATTTCGTGTTTTAATTTTACACTGCTTCTTGATGGGAAAAATACTGTTCAAGCAAAGCAATGACTTGAAAAAAGTGTTATGGAGACTCCGCTTCATCAGAAACAACAATAAAACGTTGATTTGTTGACTTCAAACGTGATCGTAGGGACAGAGTTAGCTGACATCGTAAAGATATCAAAAGCACGTGTTGGCTATATATTGCATGAGCATTTGGCTTTGAGAAAGTTCTGCTCAAAGTGTTTGCCGCGTTCGCTCACTGTTGACAAAAACCGAGAACGTGTTGAAGATTCTGAGCAGTGTTTGGCTATGTTTAAACGTAACAAACCGGAATTTTTGCGTCGATATGTGACAATGGATGAAACATGTATTCATCACTTCACTCCGGAATCAAAACGATCGCCATCTGAGAGGACATCAACTAGAGAACTTCGCCCAATGCGCCCGAAAGCACAACAATCGGCTGGAAAGGTTATGGAAAAGGTATTTTTGGGTGTGCGTGGTGTAATATTTATCGACTATCTTGAGAAAGGAAATACTATTGACAGTGAAACTAAACAGACACATACAAACGTAACGTAACAAATATTCAAGAAGACAGAAGGTATTTGTCGGGTTATTTGTCACTGAAGACAGCGCAAATTTTTATACACTACAGATATCTCATTTAAAAAATTAAAACAATAATTAAATCAGAATGTCCTTATGAGTTGTTTGCGTGGGATCTCGATCCAGCTGCTATTAGAGTAAAATATCAATAGCCCTGATTTTCGCTTATGCGCCAAACTCTGCAGATCGAAACCGGATGTAGCGAGATTTTATTGAAGGATTAGAATTCTTATGGGTGGAATCTTGTAGTCGGTAAAGGGTGTCTTTTTCAATGGGACCTAAATTTGGAGGAATCGGTTCTGCCATCTCCGATAAGCTGAAGTGATGAACAGAAAATACATGCGAGAGTTGCGATCATGGCACTCTTAGTCGATACAAATACAAATCTGATCCTAAATAGTGATATTCCGATGAGTGTAAAAGCCATGTTTGCTACCTTCTGTGTTTTTGTTGTTTACTTTGCAGTCATGAACTGCAACGTTGTTGTCCTACTTCAATGAGAGAGTGCTTCCGTAAGACACATAAACACACATATTGCATGGCAATTCAGAATTATTCACATAACTGAGATTTTGATTGCATTTTTCTCGCATGTCAATTCTATACTGAACATATTCTGATTTAGCAAGCTAGATCTTGTAAAGGTTGGTTATGAGTTGGCTTGTTGAAGACATAAACAACCTCCATAAAGATCACATCGCTGTTATGGATCCATTTCATATTTGTACATGGAACGTTATTTATGGATCATCCATTTGATAACGGACTGCGTGTTGTATAAAAAGAACAATTCACCATGGCGCATGTGGAGTTGATTAAGGATTGCAGCGGGTATAATTGTTTCACAGTTTTCGTTTTATTCATCGCCGTTGAAAATGAAGTTTTTGCTGATCACCCTTCTTGGGATAATTATCTTGCCTAGATCGATCGCTAGTTATCGAATAAACTGGAGACACAAAGGAGTCTTCCATAAAGGCTGGCATCCTCATGGTTATCAAAGACCTCTCGACAAGCATCACTGGCGATCTTTTCTACCAACGCTACATATTGAAGTTTACGAGCCGAAAGGGTTGAAGTTATCGATGATTCGGAAAAGTCAAAATACAACATTCTTCGGAGTGGAATTGTACATCAATAAAGATCCGCGAGTCAGTGGGAGTCAGTGTGACGTGTGTCACAATACTACTACTGTGAACTATGGAAAGTTTGTCATCGAGGACGAAAACGTCGTGATCAAACAGGGGGACCAACTTAACTATGTTGTGTTGATTGGCAACAGTTCCAAATATTCCCGACAGTCCATTAAAAAGGTGATTGTGACAAGTAAGTGATTTCAGTCCGTTTGAGAAACAACAAATAATTTTTTGCTTTAACATAGGCTCAATGATTAAGAAATGTAACTGTGAGACTACTACTAGAGTGCTAGAATCCGATGTTAGTCGAAACGATTTAATCAGACCGCCTGAACGTTTACTGAAAAAACACCAAAGACTTCCAAGTGAAGGGAGTAACGTGATGAGTCACACCAGTGAGATGACAATGAAATTGAAGAAATGATAATAGGGGAATTCCTTAGAGTGTTTGTGCGTAATGGGTAGAGCATTCATTCGAAAATGTAAACTCATAATACCGGAATCAAACATTCCTCAGGCAGATTGCATTAGGCGATCAACCAACCCTACTTGGCATGTTCGCAGATGCTTTTGATCAGATCTCAGCAAAACTTCGTTTGCTGATTGCAGTGCACTGAAAAGAAAATAAATCAAATTGATTTATTTTTTTGTTACTTTTAAAATACATACCAAAATTTGAAAATAAACAAACTATTTGATTTTAAACTATGCGAAGTCGTATACGTGTTTAGGACGGTCGATGAAGAACTGAAACTTTAATTTGACTATTTTATTCTCATGTAATTCGCTTATGTTTTGTCAATATAATGTGTGTAGATCATTCGATGGTGTCTTTTTTTGAGTGCACCATCAAATGGGAATACCGAAAAACATTGATAATGTGTGTTATTCAATAATCAACTGCAAATATATAGCGTGCCAGAGCGTGGCGCAGTTATTCATCGATTGGATTCGACAGTGATCAGTTGTGTGTTGTTCAGGATGAAATCTAGTTTGTTTGTAATATTGGTGAGTGTTGCTACCATTAATTTGGTGACCTGCCAACACCATCACCATCACGATCATCAGCATGATCATTCTCCTCATCATCAACATCATCATCATCATCATCACCTCCACCAACCGGACGGATATTATCAAAGGCATCATCATGGATGGCCGTCGCATGACCATCATCACAGGCACCATGGTGGGCATAATTGGCCCCGCAATCTGAACTTCGAGATCCGCGAGCCAAAGGGATTGGAGGTGTCGAGAATTCAAATGGGACCAAGCGAAACATTTTTTGGAATCGAATTGTACGTCAACCAAGATCCCAGAGAAAATGGAACCCGGTGTGATGTTTGCCACAATACAACTGATGTGACGTACAAAAAGTTCATCATTGAAGATGAGGACGTTATAATCAAGAAAGGAGATTTACTAAGCTATTACGTTCTGTTAGGCAACGAATCGAACGTTATTCGTCATCAAATTCATAAGCTGTGGGTAACCGGTAAGTGAAAATTTTTTACTGCATTTCACGAGTTTTGCTGATTTAAAATACTTGCTTCTAGATTCCATCATCAATAGATGCAATTGCGAAGGAGCTGTCGAAACCCCGGACATCGATGTTCGTATCAAGCATTCAGAGAAACCTTTTCATCGACCTAGTTTCGGTAACCCTTCGGGCGTACCCTATCCAACCTCAACAACTGAAGCGTCTACTCACCTTCCGAGAATTGAAGTAACAACAGAAGATCATTTCGAGTTCGAAGAAATAGAAAAAGCCCACAAAAATGACATGTCTTCATCTGAGGAAACTCGTTTCGAATGTGATCTAGATCCAGAATCGAATCTGTGCCGATCTTCGAAAGGAGCGGCCAAAAAAACTACTCAAACATCTCCGGATCTTCAGCAGGAGGTGCAAACTCTTAATGGGATTATCAACCAAATGAAAGACGCTTGCACTGCTAGAAAAAGTACCAACAAACTATTGCTGAAGCAAGCTCCTGCTCAAGTTAGCGGTATCGAACAGCTGACAGATTTTGTTCGATCAGCTTTGGCAGTTTGTCCGGAGCTTCAGGATCTGGGGAAAGGAATTCATCGAGTGATGCCTGCTGGTCCTGCCATTGGACGGGGAGTGATATTCGAGTTAAGCGATTATGTGGACAAACAGAAGGTGCTGTACTATGCAAGATTGAACAAATTGAATCAGGTTGTCGATTATGACGTTGCCAGTAAGAGTTACTAGAAGTTCCAGTCTATCATCGTGAACGTTAAGTTCAAATTGTTATTATCGATTGAGGGCAGATACTGAGAAAAATTGTAATAAAAATCCGTGGTTTGTTTTCTGTTATTCAACTTTAAGTTATAAACTTAGTCTTTTAAGAAAAAAATATTTGACAAAGCGCATTTCTCTCTGTCTTCACAATTATGAAATTATTATTAAAATATATCGTTTAATTTTCCCTGCCTATTATTGTCGTTCACCGGGGGGGAAGCAGTTGCTCTACTAGGACCGCTACTACCCTTTGCCGCAAGCATATTATCTCTTTTGTTACCCGGGATCCCGCCATTCTCAGGGATCCAACAGACTGGGACATTGCTGTCACTGTTTGACTCGCCTGGGCAAGGAGAATATGGATCTTCCCGCCTCCAAAGCAGTGATTACTGTTTGTGAATCCGAGAAGACCACATTTCCACATATTCCCAAGGAATATCTTAATGCATTCGCATTCCTTTGACGCATTCAAAGATCCACATTCATCGATCCTTGTACCAGTTCGGCATCCGTTTGAGTAATAGGAGCCTCTAGACCTGTCGGAGCTGATCTGTCGGGAATTGCATTGACCACTGCTGGTAAGGTCCTGGTGACTCCTAAGGAGAGTGCCATCGAGGTGTCGACACTGGAAAAGTCTTGTTGCTTCCAAGGGCTCCTTCAGACCCGATGTAGGCGTTACCATTTTGGGACTATTTCACAAGTGCAGTTATTAAACAGAAGTTACGCCACTTGTAGTAGGGAGTAGTCGTTTCTTGTTGTTTGCTCCAAGTAGTCAAGGTTTAGAATCGGCAAAAACGAAGCTCCTTCGTGTTCAAGCTAACGATCCGATGATCAATACTCGGTGGTAAAATGGGGAATGCAGAAATTCACAGATGCATGAATTAAGAGTTGTACCAAGTTTCTAAACATGCAGACATCGAAAGGATGATGGTACACAGGAGATTACAGTGAGCTGAACATATAGAACAAATGCCGGAAGAGTGAAATCAATTGTGCTGAAAATCTTCAATTCGATATTGCGGATATAGAATGTGCACTTGGGGAGCAAATATATTGCCTTAATTCACCTAGTAGTGTTATGAAACCTTTCTCAATAAACGAATTTATGAAGAATCGATGCAAGTTCCCTAAGTTTTTCTTGCACGGAACGACCGAAATTAGCTCTGCGCCTAATTCGTATTACTGTTTTTGAATTAGTTGATTTTAACAACAAAATTTCCATAATAGCTATGAAATTAGTTAAAATTGAGAATTTACTTTGTTGAAAAAAAAACTCTTATTTTTAGAGAATGCGTTTAGTTGGCGAATATCCTGGGTACAAACCAGTAATATTTCAATCCAACACGAAATTCTCATTGACAACTAATTTTGTTATTGAAATCAGAAAATGTGACTCTATCTATCTGTCACCATCATTGCTGAAGGACAGCACAAACAAAACAAAAATCAAATTGGTTTTATTAACAAGATTATTAGCCAAAAACTCATGAGAAGTGTCAAAGCAAAACAATTAATTAAAAAGTTAAAAAGGATACTCTTGTTGAAACAACTTGCAAATTGTTTTGATGTTTTTCGCATGTGTTACGATATATCCATATTTAAATTTCTAAACCTGTATGTAAAAATGCCGTAAACTCTTAGTGGAAAGTGTATTTATAACGAATTGTGTGCATTTGATGCGTTTGTGCGTAACAATGTTTTTACGCGGAACAGTGAAGTGAGTTTCGAATGTTGCACTCTATTTGTATATGTCAAATGATGTTTTTTGTATCTTCTAACCTTCCGTGCTACGCCGTCCGGTGTACTACTTGTATTCGGTTTTTGTTTTCCGAGTGCTCAAAGTTTTCAGTGAGAGAGTCGATTTCGCGAAGTCAAATGAAGAAAACAGCGATTTAGAAGAAAAATTTTCAAAAAGACGTTTATGTTTCGCTTATGTCTTTTTCTCCAGTACAACATCGTATTTATACCTCCCAATATAGAAAAGGCAACCGGTAGTAGTGTGCCATCTGGTGGCTAGTAGTCATTATGGTGTTAACGTTTTTTCGGTGACAGTGCGCCATATAGCTGCAAATTGCAGAAGCCAATTCAACCATTTATGTTGGTTGAAAACAATGTTTTATTTCTCTAATTCAACTAAAAATTAGTTGAAGGGAAATGAAGTGTGCCTTAGCTAAGAAATGACAGCACGTTTAATTGGCGAATTCAACTAAAAAATAGCCATTTCAACAAATATTTTATTGTTATTAGGGGAATGAGAATTAAAAAATCTAAATTAGAAAAGTAAGGTTTTTTAGTTGTCTCAAAAAATAACTAACTAAAATCAGAAAATCAACTAATTTTTTTGCCAAAATGCTGATTTCGGTCTTTCCGTGTGGGGTTGAAGGTTTTGTTAAATGTGCTTTTTTAGCAACTGTAGATCGTTCAACATCTCTTCGAGGTAATAGAACGATTTGTTTTGTGCTTTTTTCCACCTCACCCACTCACAATTCCTTTCCATGTTCCTTTATCCTTTCCTTCCTATTAGGTAATTCACAACGCAACCAAAGCAAGGAGAGCTGCTTCGTTCGTTCAAAAGTTCATGAATATGTGCGCCAGCTGATGACTATGCTTCATGGGGTTAGTATTGGATGAATGGCTCTCATTTTGAAGATTCCTATAAGAAAACTAGACTTATAGCTTTTAGTTCCGATGAATATTACTTTAAAGAACCTTGCTTTTAGTGTGCCTAGGATATATACACAGTGTTAACTCATAAAGAAACAAATTGATCTTTCTGAAACTGGGCTCAAATGCATAATTTATGATGTACAATGTTTGTAGTATTTTTTAATGTAATCAAATTTGGTCTTGGAGTGCAAACAATATGCTCAAACATAGCTTCTGTAAACCTTCGCGTCTTGTTGCACGATGTGAAGCAAAGTTCTTCATTCTCGTTCAGTACGAACGAGTGCAAATCTTTCATTTCATTGCATTGCCATGGATTGCTCAGTTTATGAGTTATCTGAGACTGAGAGTACAGGCAATTTACCAAGCAAGGGGACTGGTCTGCTCAGTAGCAGATATTCTCACGCATCCAGTTTCTCTCTAATATAGGTCTCTCATTCTACAACGTCAAGCAAAGTGCAAAATCGAATCTTTGCTTGACGTTGCAGAATGAGAGACCTATATTAGAGAAAAACTGGATGCGTGAGAATATCTGCTACTGAGCAGATCAGTCCTCTTGCTTGGTAAATTGGGGGGTGGCGGTATGTTTTTTTCAGAATTATCGGACAACAAAATAAATTCAAATGTTTTGCATGTTAAAAAGCATCATTCGTAAAACATTTTGTAATTTTTTCGTAGAAAAATATTGAGAAATAAGTCAGTGAAGAGGTATTTTTGAGAACGCTTCTTAATAATAATGATTTGCGGTGTCCACTGTATCTCAGCGCAGACTAGTTTGTATGTTTGTATGTTTGTATGTTTGTATGTTTGTATGTTTGTATGTTTGTATGTTTGTATGTTTGTATGTTTGTATGTTTGTATGTTTGTATGTTTGTATGTTTGTATGTTTGTATGTTTGTATGTTTGTATGTTTGTATGTTTGTATGTTTGTATGTTTGTATGTTTGTATGTTTGTATGTTTGTATGTTTGTATGTTTGTATGTTTGTATGTTTGTATGTTTGTATGTTTGTATGTTTGTATGTTTGTATGTTTGTATGTTTGTATGTTTGTATGTTTGTATGTTTGTATGTTTGTATGTTTGTATGTTTGTATGTTTGTATGTTTGTATGTTTGTATGTTTGTATGTTTGTATGTTTGTATGTTTGTATGTTTGTATGTTTGTATGTTTGTATGTTTGTATGTTTGTATGTTTGTATGTTTGTATGTTTGTATGTTTGTATGTTTGTATGTTTGTATGTTTGTATGTTTGTATGTTTGTATGTTTGTATGTTTGTATGTTTGTATGTTTGTATGTTTGTATGTTTGTATGTTTGTATGTTTGTATGTTTGTATGTTTGTATGTTTGTATGTTTGTATGTTTGTATGTTTGTATGTTTGTATGTTTGTATGTTTGTATGTTTGTATGTTTGTATGTTTGTATGTTTGTATGTTTGTATGTTTGTATGTTTGTATGTTTGTATGTTTGTATGTTTGTATGTTTGTATGTTTGTATGTTTGTATGTTTGTATGTTTGTATGTTTGTATGTTTGTATGTTTGTATGTTTGTATGTTTGTATGTTTGTATGTTTGTATGTTTGTATGTTTGTATGTTTGTATGTTTGTATGTTTGTATGTTTGTATGTTTGTATGTTTGTATGTTTGTATGTTTGTATGTTTGTATGTTTGTATGTTTGTATGTTTGTATGTTTGTATGTTTGTATGTTTGTATGTTTGTATGTTTGTATGTTTGTATGTTTGTATGTTTGTATGTTTGTATGTTTGTATGTTTGTATGTTTGTATGTTTGTATGTTTGTATGTTTGTATGTTTGTATGTTTGTATGTTTGTATGTTTGTATGTTTGTATGTTTGTATGTTTGTATGTTTGTATGTTTGTATGTTTGTATGTTTGTATGTTTGTATGTTTGTATGTTTGTATGTTTGTATGTTTGTATGTTTGTATGTTTGTATGTTTGTATGTTTGTATGTTTGTATGTTTGTATGTTTGTATGTTTGTATGTTTGTATGTTTGTATGTTTGTATGTTTGTATGTTTGTATGTTTGTATGTTTGTATGTTTGTATGTTTGTATGTTTGTATGTTTGTATGTTTGTATGTTTGTATGTTTGTATGTTTGTATGTTTGTATGTTTGTATGTTTGTATGTTTGTATGTTTGTATGTTTGTATGTTTGTATGTTTGTATGTTTGTATGTTTGTATGTTTGTATGTTTGTATGTTTGTATGTTTGTATGTTTGTATGTTTGTATGTTTGTATGTTTGTATGTTTGTATGTTTGTATGTTTGTATGTTTGTATGTTTGTATGTTTGTATGTTTGTATGTTTGTATGTTTGTATGTTTGTATGTTTGTATGTTTGTATGTTTGTATGTTTGTATGTTTGTATGTTTGTATGTTTGTATGTTTGTATGTTTGTATGTTTGTATGTTTGTATGTTTGTATGTTTGTATGTTTGTATGTTTGTATGTTTGTATGTTTGTATGTTTGTATGTTTGTATGTTTGTATGTTTGTATGTTTGTATGTTTGTATGTTTGTATGTTTGTATGTTTGTATGTTTGTATGTTTGTATGTTTGTATGTTTGTATGTTTGTATGTTTGTGTGTTTGTATGTTTACTTGACCGTTGCAGGTGCACGCGACAACAAGCGCGCGTTTCAAAATCTGCAATGGAAAATGGGCCAAACAAGTTGGTGCGGAAGAAAATGTGTTAATCAGAAGACAACGCTACTCTGTGCATTGAAATTGTGGATTCCTCTCTATTCTATAGCAACGTGAAATTCAAGTGAATTGGTGTGGTTAATACTGACCACTGCTGGAATAATCGACTAATACTTTTATAACAACAACTACAATTACATGTAGGTAAGTACAATAATCGCTACTGTGTGACTGAAATGATTATGCTTTTTTCCGAAACTGAATCATACAACTAAACATTCACTTGCGGCAATGAATAATGTAGCAGCTGACTTCCGATTAATCGAACTTATCAATGTTTGACGGCAGAAGCGAAAATAGACGCACAACATGAGCATGAGCTCACAGTTGTATTATCATAAATATAAGTGGTATTCACCGGATATGTTTTCCAGGACTACAAAATCAAAATTCATGATCATGTGGAGTTCAGTTCATTTTGCAGTCTCGAGCTGTATGGTGTTAATTGTAGAATGCGATTTCAGATGTTAGTGCTTCTAATTTTACCTTTTGTGGCACTGACGAGTGCAGGAATCTGCCAAGATGTGATAAAGAAGTCTGCGGCCAATCGTCCATTTTTTAAAGTGGTGGAATCACAAGGAATTGAAATCTATTATCCCAAGAAAGATAACCAAGAAATGTTCGGTATTGAAATCTACAAGAACAAGGATTTACTGAAAAAGAGCATTCCCTGTGATCTGTGCGTCAACACAACCCTAGTTGAGGACGGTTGTTTCAAGATTTCGAGTACAATGCTGACTATCGAAGTGAGAGACATATTGAAATATATAACTTTCTCCAAATTTACCAATTCGTCTGATGTAGCGGTGTCTCCCTCCAAGAAAGTGGAATTCATAGGTGTGTTAGTTGAGTTTCCGTTGCATAGAACTTTAATGAATGCCAACCACTATTTTGCTTGCCAGATTTTGTAATCCCTACCGAATGTGTTTGCCGCGATCCACCCGGAGGATACTGTGCGAAGGCGTCCACCAAAATCATTGACTATCGGCCCCTGTTTAAGTTCCACGAAAAGACGAGGATTGCTGTTTACCTTCCGAAGGCTTCGGCGAGCGGTCTGACAGTGGGGCTCAAGGCGTTCCGGAATGCAAATTTCTACCGCAGAAACGAGCAACAGCTCGATCTGAACATTCAAACTTTCGCCGAGCGAAACGGTTGCTTCGTGTACGAATCATTGTTGCTTGCGCCAAAATTTTCCCTGGGTGATGTTTTGAGCTATGTAGTTATCCGGAAGAAACCTAACGGGAAGAAAATACGTACGGAACCGAGGAAGGCTCCTCTAAGGGGTAAGTTTTACTGGTGAAGTGAAATCATATTTTAGAATCGGTATTTTGTAAATTGCAATGAGTTTGTTTCGAATAGCCCCTGAAGAATTCTGCCTTCAAGAGAAATTTCAATGTCTTCTGTATCGGAATGAATTCTGTTCCTTTTCCCAAATTCTGTTTGCTATGATAACCAGAAACTTGTTTCATTTTCAGACTACTTCATTCCGTCTTCCTGTTCTTGCCAACCGGAGCGGTACAATCTCATTAAGCCTCCGAAGTCGTCTAACAACTGAATCAGAAAAAAATCCCTACTTTAAACTTTTCAATGAAACTGAAATATCAGCCAAACCATTTCCATTCCACTGGCGCATGGTGAGTTTCCTCTGTCTTATGGCAATCTATTTAATGCAAAATTTGTTCGTGAGCGAATGCGGCTAGATAAGCGGATTAATGGCTTTTTTATCTCCTAGATGTTCCGTTGCCAGACGGCCACGCCATTGCAGTAACTGATGGCGGCTGTCATTTGAACATTGGCCGAGACGAACCTTTCGAGGAAAGTGTCAACCCGTTTATCACATTTCTGGCATCTGTTTGCTAGCTTTGCGGTTTGGCTTTGTGGTTTCACTTGCACCAAGTGAACTGACATTGTGTGTATCTTCAATCAGATTCATGTGAAAGTTGGCTCGGTTGGTGGAAATATTCGTAAAATATAGTTTTAGAAATTATGAATAGTTATAAATTTCTGCAAGCTGAATTGTAACGCGTGATTTCGACAAAGTGAGTATTAAATGGTAATAGAAATTCGAGAATAAGTGTAAATTGTCAATAAAACGAAAATACCAGAGACAACGAAAAACAATTGTGTTTATATACGATTTTGAAAAAAAATCTAGGATACGAATTCAATCCAATATTTCGGAAAATTTTACAGCCGTTTCATTTTGATTCTACCGCAATAATTGAAATAATTTTGAAAAAACTAGAAATATGCGCTCAAAATCAAGAACATGATGGTAATATCTCAAAAAATGTAAATCCTAAAACGAAGCTTCCACCATAGTAAAAACAGAAAGTTGCTTTGAAGGAAATGTTTCTTCCCATCTCGATGTGCCTGTCCCATTCATTGAAGATGATGATGTTTTGAGCCCTTTGTGTGGAAGCTTAAGAATGAAAACATTTTTTTTCTATTTTTATACCTTAGAGGAAATACATAATGATTATTCGCATAAATGTCCCCAGTCGAACGAATTGTTCAGAGCAAAAAATGTCAGGTAGAGTCGATAATTATTGCGACACTTCAAACGTACGTAGCTTATATCGTAGTTGATCCAAATCAACTAAATTTTGTCCCATTGTGTTGTTCACAACCAGTCTATTGGTGTAATGATATGATATCATTGGTGTAATGATATCTATCTCATATCAATCATACTGTCATATATAATACTGTGGTATTCTTCAAAATAATTTTCTTAGATTCTTAAAAGAATGATTGAAATCGGTTTGTTTGACCGTCTACTGATAAAAACTATCAATCGGAAAAGATTTGAGGTCGATTTAGGATTTTTTTAAAGGTTTTTCCCCATTTTCAGTGATGGTATACAATTTTTAACCCACTTTACCCTATATTTCCGGATCCGTAAGTCGGATCCGCATGAAATTTAATGAATTACGCATGGGACTTCAAGACCTTTCATTTGAATCTAAGTTTGTGAAAATCGGTTCAGTCATCTACGAGAAAAGTTAGTGCAAAAAAACGTTACATACACACATATGCTCATATACACACACATACACACATACATACACACACAGACATTTTGCGTACTCGACGAACTGAGTCGAATGGTATATGACACTCGGCCCTCCGGGCCTCGGTTCAAAAGTCGGTTTTCACAGTGATTGCATAACCTTTCTATATGAGAAAGGCAAAAATCAGTAGAACGTGACAGGGATTTGTTCAACCAAATGTAATTTTTTACGTTGTAACATCGCGCTTCAAGAAAACCTATGAGTCCTGATGTTTCAAATGTTCTTCAAGGATTATATGAAATAATGAATCCAGAAGTTGGACGAAAGTCGGAAACCATGTACAACAATAAACAAATTTTTGATTACTTATTACAATTCGAGTCGGATTTAGCCTAAAACATGTTTCATAATGCTTCATCTATTCCTGACTCGATTGAAAACATGCAAGATACAGGATATCACAACTCAGAATGGATCACCCACAAAGTGCGAGCACCCAAAAACATTACACGAATCTGATAACGCAGTAGCGATGCTGCGTCATTAATGAAGAAACCTTTATTCATAACGGAGGTAATGTAGTATCTAAAACAGCATAAATTTTATTACTCGTGTAAGCATAAATTTGCTGGGGGTGCTTGTTTCCAAAGGAAGAAACTGTCGAAATTCGCTTCAAAAGAACCTGATTTTGTGACTAAATAGAGGTAATTACAAAATAGTCTCCATAAATGTTTTTTTGGATCGATCAAAAAGTTATTGTTGCAAATCAACCGTTCGAATACATCGAAAACAGTTTTCAAATCGATTTAAAAAAAAATTTCTTTTCGAATGTAAAGGTGATTTGCAATCAAACGGTAAATTTGCTTTCTGAATAAAACATTTAGAAAGCACAGCAGTCATAGTAAAATGCCTATTCTTTTACGGTGGGGTTTCGAATATTTGCGCGGTTTTAAGTTTTTATGCGTCAAATTTTACCATACCTTATGATAAAAAAAGAACCAGAATTTTCATTTTGAAATTCCCGCGCTTGTCCAATCGGTAAACTTTTATTCTCTCAACGTTGGCAACACTTTTATACACATTCTGTCAAATTTTAACGCATATCGTACGATTAGTTTTTGTTTGGCGTCTATACAAAGAAGTTGACAAATTTTCGTGTGGCGATTTTTATAATGGATGAAAATTTAGAACAACGTGCGTGCATCAAATTTTGTGTTGCCAATGGATTTAAGTGTTCCGAAACGTTGAAAATATTAGAAAAGGCCTTTGGTGAATCGTGTCTAGGAAAAACACAGGCAAACGAGTGGTATAAACGCTTCAAAGGTGGTCGTACAAGCTTGGATCATGATGAGATCCCTGGCCGCCCAACAACATCTGTTACTGAAGAAAACATTGAATCGGCGAAGCAAATCGTGTTGCAAAATCATTTTGTACCGATTAGAGAGATTGCTGTGTTGTTGGGCATCTCTTATGGATCAGCCGAACACATTTTAACTGATGTTTTGGGTTTGAAACGCGTCGCTTCTCGGCTGGTGCCAAAAAGCTGAATTTCATTCAAAAACAGCGTCGTGTTGATGTGGCCAAAGAGATGATTTCCAACGCAGATAGTGACCCCACATTCATCGAATGCATCATAACTGGTGATGAGGTGTGGATCTATGAATATGACGTCGAAACCGCACAACAATCGACCGCGAGCCGTTGTTCTAAATTTTCATCCATTATAAAAATCGCCACACGAAAATTTTTCAACTTCTTTGTATAGACGCCAAACAAAAACTAATCGTACGATATGCGTCAAAATTTGACAGAATGTGTATAAAAGTGTTGCCAACGTTGAGAGAATAAAAGTTTACCGATTGGACAAGCGCGGGAATTTTAAAATGAAAATTCCGATTCTTTTTTGATCATAAGGTATCTATTAGGGACTTTATGGAAAATACGCCATGGGTAAACATGCTTTGTTTTATATTAAATGCATGATTTGACCATTCGAGGGTAAACAAGAATGGTTTCCTCGGCGAATTACCAAACGGTTAAAGCCGAGGATCTAAATAAACGAATAATAATAATAATAATAATAATAAGAATGGTTTGTTCGCATTCGTTCGAATGTCTGTGTTTTGTCGAATAGTCGATACGAACGTAAATGATGTCACAAAATCAACGAAAAAACAAGTCAAATAACAAAAGATGTCAAGCATTTTTCTTTACAACTTAACTCTGTACCAGAACTGATGGTTTAAAGTTAAATTGGCGTTGTTCTTAACCATGTACGATGTTTGAAAGTGTGATTGATTCGAACGTAAATGATAATACGAATTTGACACTATTTTCGAATGTATCGCATACGGCCGTAAACAAGAATGAGGGTGAATGTTTTTGACATTTTACAACAAACTTAATACACACATTGGAAAAAAGATCAAGATTTAAATCGAGAACAAACAGCGTTTGCCATAAAGACAACCGAAGCAGATAACTACAAGGTGAGCTATCAAACTCTGCGGGATTTTTTGAACAGAAATACATTTTGATTATGAGTAATAAGTTTAAGATACAAATTAGTTAAAAATGATACTTTTTTCAACCCACGAAGTATTAAAAACTGTTAATTTTTAAAGCGATTCAGTTTGAAACAATTTTCGTACATTTTCATAACTAGTTAAGTGCTGCTCAGCAAGTGCGTGAGACATCGATGAAAATAAATGATAGACGGAATGGGCCAAGTGAATTTTTCCCAAGATGAGTCGATGATCAGAATTGGCTTGGAAACTGAGGTCAACAAGCCTTGCAATTCGGCATTTTCATTTGTTTTGGGTTGACTTGTGCGTTATGTTTCTCGAACTAAAATTTCCACTTTTAAATCGTTTCAACCAACGCACAGCGGGGAAAAAACGATCAAAAACGCGATTTTGCTCAATAATTTTATAAAAAACATAGGCAAATATTTTCAAAGTATTAGTATTTCTTATGCAAATTTTCTGTAGAATCGAAAAAAAGCTCTACTGATCGATGTTTGGACCAATTTTGGTTAAACAAGACAGTTCTATGTTTCGCATATAACCTCAAATAATAATTTACAGATAGTGTTCATGATCGCATGCTTCAGGCTATATCGTTTTACCCCAATTCTCTCACAAATATAATTTTATGTTGAATTCAGATTTACAATCCCGAAGCAGATCCAATATGACCTACCAATGTTGGTTCATATTACGTGCAAAACATCTGTGATCCAATTAAACACAATGGGAATGACAGTAATAGCCTGTTTAACCCGTGATAGACGGATCATTTATTTTCATCGATGTCTCACGCACTTGCTGAGCAGCACTTAACTAGCTATGAAAATGTACAAAAATTGTTTCAAACTGAATCGCTTCAAAAATTAACAGTTTTTAATACTTCGTGGGTTGAAAAAAAAATATCATTTTTAACTAATTTGTATCTTAAACTTATTACTCATAATCAAATTGTATGTTAAAATGTGATCCATAAGAGATGCCCAACAACACAGCAATCTCTCTTATCGGTACAGAACGGTTTTGCAACACGATTTGCTTCGCCGATTCAATGTTTTCTTCAGTAACAAATGTTGTTGGGCGGCCAGGGATCTCATCATGATCCAAGCTTGTACGACCACCTTTGAAGCGTTTATCAATCGATTTTCATCAACCGCAATCAGCTTGCCTTCGGTATGCGAGAGAAAGTTTAACCAGAAATACGACTTTTGATATAAATTGGGGTAAAACGGGTTAAACAGGTTAGTACTGTCATTCCTATTGTGTTTAATTAGATCACAGATGTTTTGCACGTATTATGAACCAATATTGATAGATCGTATTGGATCTGCTTTTGGATTGTAGATCATATTTCAACTGAATATTAGACCTAGAAAAGAAATGGGGTAAAACGGTGCAACGAGTTTTCTGCTGTCAATAAAACAATATGCAATCGATTTGTGAGACTTTTTTACATCAGAAACACTCTCTTCGCTCTTCTTCAAGTTTTTCGGTTTCATGTTATATAGTTAAGCTTGAATACAAATATAAAAAGGGAGCTTGGGGTAAAATGAACATGATAACGTTTCGTGCGGTCCTTCTAAATACATGGAATCGATTTTACTGACCATTTTTCACCAAAAAAGTGCTTTGTGGTCAGCTGTATCATTCCTCCAAAAAATCGTCGCTTTTTTGGTCCATTTTTCCGCACTGTGCAACGTTCACAAGTCGCGATCGATAGAGCATCTTTTACGCAAGCTTCAACTAGAATTCGATAAGATTTAACAATACTTTTTTTGGAAAACGAAGTGATGACTCAACAATTACCGCAAAGGGTCTTTACTTGAAAAGAATTTCGATATATCCATTTCACTAAATGTTCATGATATTAACTTGCAATTGAAAAAAAACAACTATGGTTTTTTGGAACGAGTTGTTACTCCCGCAAATGATATATAAATAAATTCCAAATGATATTGACAGAAGCGTTTCAGTTGTGAAATATATTCTAATACAAATCTCCTGGAAAACGATAACTACATACTTACTGACACTTTGCTTGTGCGAAACGATTCAATTAACTTATATTATTTGATTTCACCTCACGTGGTGATCCTAGCGGGATACATTCGATCGGTTTTCTTGAAAAATCAGCATCTATGAATTACTCCATCAACTGTTCTTTCCTACGGAACAACACCCGGGTTGAGACACGCTGTTTGCCTTGGTAATTTGCTTCGAGTTGTGCATCAAACCCACGCAAGGAAATACACCGTTCGGGTACCTGTGATAGAAGGCCAAATGGTACTTATCGGGACCATGTAGGTACTGCTTGATGCCGAAACGCCATCTCGACAGGGTGGTGGTACAGCATACTGTGCATGAGGCGCTCAAATTTCCATTATCCTTTCAACCACGACATGTCAGGGATGATTGAATCGTGTCATCAAAATAAATTGGAAGCACTTTTCTGATAAACTTTTTTTTTCGTATTTGTTAGCGTGTTGACATGGCTGCGACGGTTAACTTTTGCACAACACGCGGCCGAAGGGGTTTCTGCTGCTGCCGCCGCTACTGATGATGATGATGATAGTATTGCCGTCGAGGTTTCCGATAGGGGGATGGCACTTACTTTGAATTTGAGGGGGATGTTCTTCTAGGAAGGCGTTCGGCTATAACATGTTTTCCAGGTAAACATCAGTACAGTTCCCCTTGTTGGCGCTGTTCGTTAACCTTCACTGTAGTACTGAATGGAGGCTGTTTTATAGATATTGAAAAAAAATGACAAGGACATGAAAATATTCATGGATTTTTCCATGAAATGACGATCGTTCAAAGTTTTAACAGCTATAACACATTACAGTTTTATTAGATATTCAATACATTATTGGAACAGTCGAATATTCGTTCCTGTTACTGGGAGACAGTAGTAAAAATACATAATTATGTTTTCAGTGATCCGTTAATCATTATTTTATATCCTGCGTTGTTAACCCTCCACTTTTAGACAACCTACAGATATTTCAAACTAAACAGCATATATAGTAATAATAAAAGCTGCATTGATTCGTAAATTGCACCAACTGTCTCTTCCAACCAAGCTGATTTTAATTTCATGAGTTTGAAATATACCTTAAGAATCCCAACAAAACATCCACCATCTACGTACTGGAAGGATAACGTGTTGTGAAAGACAGTAGTTCGGTGTACTACTGCACGGTTGAGACGTTTGAGGGCTCCGCTTGCGAACACTTTTGACATAATGCATTGCTCTATTCATTATTCATAAAGTGAATCTTTCACGTGGTGCTAAAATGCCACAAATGGGTGCAATGAAAATGATTTTGCACAAGAATATTGAAATAGTTAAAGGTTACAAACAGTTTTTTTGCAGTAAAATGGAAAGGTGTGCATTGAGATTTGCAGCGTACAAGTTTTTGATAGAGGAAAATGTAGTAAAATGGACCGCTTGATTTCCTTCTTGCAATTCAAATTTTTCCAGATGTCTCAGAAATGCGATTCATGCATTTCTAAGATATGAAAAATAGTTATCGAAATTTTGCTTTGATGATTTTTTAAGATTGAAAATCTTTAATCTTTAATCGCGTTTTGGCATCGATTACCTGTCTAATTTGGCTAAAACTTTGCATAGAATCAGCGATTTTAGACTGTATATATTTTAGTACTGTTATAGAACAAATATAAGTGGTTCAGAATCTGTTAATTTTTATGGCTGCGTCCTGCTGTTTGCACTCTTCTCTACCCAAGTAGCACATGTAACTTGTTCATAAAAAATAAAAATAAAGCAGATGCTGCTTAATGGTCGCATGACAAACACGACGAAACAAGTCGTATTATGATGGTGAGAATGGAGTCAAAATAATGTTACGAAATGACATCTCATCATACTAAGTTACAATAAGTTCCATTGTAACTTTTCGGTAATCTAACTCTTACGGCGTGCTCGCATTGACTGTTTTTAGTCGCCAACTGGCCACCGCAACAAAATGCGACAGTGAAAAAATGACACACTACAAGACAAAGTTAAGCAATGATTTCATATCGGTTACCGTATTCGTTGTGATGCAACAAAGAAACAAAGTTGATTACAGTGTCGGTTGAAAGCTTCCGTACATTATCCCGGACAATAATATTAAATCAATAAGTCGAATAAGTAGAAAATTCATTTAGTTTAAAAAAAATGGCTATAGTTAAATCTCCGCTTATACGAAATTTTTTTACTGGTACATGTGCGAAACAAACTTGTTTCGCTTTGGGAAGTACATTCTCTCTACCAGAGAAAATATTTCTTTACTTAATCACGGCAGTGTATGCATGGAAAAACTTATGAAAATGGCTACCATTATGACCAGGGAATGAAATATTCATTAAATTTGAAAAAAGTTCAATTTTTAATTATTGCGATTGGTCAACTGTTTCAACTTTGGTATATGAAAAACTAATATTAAACACAAAAAAGTTCTAACTGAACACATTTCGACTTTTTAGCTGTAAATTTCATATGACGGGAATAAAAATATGAATATTATTTTGTATGTCGATGTTTTGAAACCCAAAATATCGAAGGCGTGCACATTTTCCATAAGTACAATGATCAACTTCACCATAAATATGGAATAGCACTTAGGTTTTGAGTAGATATAGTGAGTTTAAAGAATATTGAATTCTATATTTTAGCTCTTTATCGGATGCCAATTTTTGGTCGAAAATGTTGAATGGGAAAAACATCAACACATGACTGATGTGCGCGCTAAATCAAATCAAATTTTTATTTACTGAGAAGTTGTTTGGCAACCCTTGGTAAGTCGCACAAGCTCCGCCTCTTATGCTTTTCAGGTTACATAGCAGTTATAATGCACGTTGCAAAGTCTTCAACGTGTTCTATGAATTTGTGTCACATAAGTTACTGTCATTGAAGTGTAATAACGTGTGCTACTTGGGTAACCACTTGTGCAGTTGTTTATTCGTTTTCATTAGTTTGTTTCGAAATGTGTGGACTTTCAGCAGAACAACGTCGAAAAATTGTGTACAAATGGTGCACAGAACGCGGACTGTCACTGAGAAGGATAGCAAAAATGGAAGGAGTAAGTGAAAAAGTCGTGCGAAATGCAATCAGGAAGTTCGGACCTTTGAGGATAAACAGAAAACGGATCGAAAAAAAGGTCCTGCTAACCCTCAGTTGGATAAACGTATACTGAAGGCGCTCGAGCGAAAGAAGGAGGTTTCAGTTCGGGATGTGGCTAAAAAAGTGGACACTTCGAAGTCAAATGTTCTTCGTGCTAAAGAACGTTTGAATCTTCGAACCTATGAGAAACAGAAACAACCAAATCGTAGTCTGAAACAAGAAGCATCGATCAGGTCGAGGGTTCGGAAGCTGTACAATACAATTCTTGCTGGAAATTTGAACTGCATAATCATGGACGACGATACCTACGTGAAACTCGATTACAAATCCTTGCCGGGCCCACAATATAATACGGTGCGAGAAGGGCAAGTGTTAAACCAGTCCGAGACATCGATTGAAGTCGAAAAATTTGGTAAGAAAGCTATGATCTGGCAAGTAATTTGCAGCTGCGGTAAGATTTCGAAACCCTTCATCACCACTGCTGCAATGAACAGCGAAATATACATCAAGAAATGTTTACAAAAACGATTTCTACCCATGATTCGAAGCCACAAGGATCCTGTTGTCTTTTGGCTAGATCTTTCTTCTTGCCACTACTCGAAATCAACGGTAGAATGGTATACTACCAAAAATGTCACTTTCGTCCCAAAAGACATGAATCCACCAAATTGCCCACAACTTCGACCAATTGAGGAATTTTGGGCATTAACGAAGGGACATCTTAGGAAAAATGTCTCGGCAGCCGAAACCATGCAACAATTCCAAAAGATTGGAATAAAGTGTCAAAACTTGTCGCCAAGAAGTCTGTACGGAATTTAATGAGGAATGTTCGCAAGAAGGTGCGCCAGCTAGTCTACAATGGCTAAGTAGCAAATGTTGAGAATAATATTCTGTTGTTGTTGTCTAATTTTATCAGTATATCGAAAAAAATTTGAATATCTAACACTTGTGAATTATTTACAGCGAAATCAAAGTGCTTTCTGGGACAGTCTTTAGCTCAAAGTTAGACACTTACCTTATGATAAAAAAAGAACCGGAATTTTCATTTTAAAATTCCCGCGCTTGTCCAATCGGTAAACTTTTATTCTCTCAACGTTGGCAACACTTTCATACGCATTCTGTCAAATTTTGACGCATATCGTAAGATTAGTTTTTGTTTGGCGTCTATACAAAGAAGTTGAAAAATTTTCGTGTGGCGATTTTTATAATGGATGAAAATTTAGAACAACGTGCGTGCATCAAATTTTCTGTTGCAAATGGATTTAAGTGTTCCGAAACGTTGAAAATGTTAGAAAAGGCCTTTGGTGAATCGTGTCTAGGAAAAACACAGGCATACGAGTGGTATAAACGCTTCAAAGGTGGTCGTACAAGCTTGGATCATGATGAGATCCCTGGCCGCCCAACAACATCTGTTACTGAAGAAAACATTGAATCGGCGAAGCAAATCGTGTTGCAAAATCATTTTGTACCGATTAGAGAGATTGCTGTGTTGTTGTGCATCTCTTATGGATCAGCCGAACACCTTTTTACTGATGTTTTGGGTTTGAAACGCGTCGCTTTTCGGCTGGTGCCAAAAAAGCTGAATTTCATTCAAAAATAGCGTCGTGTTGGTGTGGCCAAAGAGATGATTTCCAACGCAGATAGTGATCCCACATCATCAATCAAGCACCGTACTCTCCAGATATGGCCCCGTGTGACTTTTTCCTCTTCCCCAGACTCAAATTGGCATTGCGGGGAACGCGTTTTGAGACCATAGAGATCATAAAAGAGAATTCGCTGCGTGAACTAAAGGCCATACCTTCGGCGGCCTATAAAACTTGTATGGAAAATTGGATCAAGCGTTGGCATGCATGTATTGCCGCAGGAGGCGATAATAAAGAAATTGATTAAAAATTGAAATTCTGGGTTTTTTAATAACATTCCGGTTCTTTTTTGATCATAAGGTAAGTTGTGCGGAAGCTTGAAATACTTTGCACTTATGAGCCGAAGATTCATAAACTAAAAAAGCTGTTTTAATCCACCTAGTGGTGTAGTGATGCCTTTCTCATATCAATCATACTATAACATATAATGCTGTAAATAACAAACAAAGATAACAGTAATAACAAATTTGACCATCGTGTCTTGTCTTGATGTTTCTGTGCTGTCATAGCGATACTTGATATTTTCTTGATATTTCAAAATTAGTTATATATTCCGTTATTGGTGAATTATTCCAAATTCATTAAATTCAATTGATCCAAACAAAATACTATTGACTAAACTGCATCAAAATCAAATAAGATAAATTCTTATTATATTATTCTATTCTGAATGCTAGAATATCAAATAACGGAAAAATTCGTCTTCTTGCTTTGATATTACTATGACAGAATTTCATATTTTGTTGCTATTTGCTCATGCAAACTTTGTTATGATTTTGGATATTTTAACTCTTATTTCAAACTGAATAATGTTAATTTCTACTATTGAGATAATATGATCAGTGTCTAACGGGAGAAACAGATTGGAAAATTGACATGTGAACACAACGATTTTCATTACATCATTGCCGAGAAAATGTTACCGCAGAGACGGGATTCGAACCAGTAGCTAACTCCTAACCGGGGAAATTGTTTTACCAATTGAATTATCCTGCATATGAAAACACATAAAGAGAAAGTCCAATTGACTAGACGAAACTAGGCATGCTTCGCTGTACTTAGTCACCACGGTATTCATTTGCAGTCACGTATCGACGGAAACAAATTCAGCATATACATCGATCACGAGTCTATTTCTTCCCTCCCTCATCAATCTCAATATTTTATGACTGTGCGGGTAAATTTTACCGAACGACGGAAACACTGAACAGCATTGAGGTAATGATATTGCTTGTGTAGCTAATTTTTGTTCAAACGAAAAATTTGTACCAAAATAAAAAAATTACCGCAAAAGTTTTATAGATTAAATCTAAAAAATTTCTCTGGGCACACTGGGTGATTAGAAAATCTATTGGTATTCGTACACGGAAAGATGATCGTTATCGCTGTCATGATCCGAAAATCATGAAAACCATCTATTATATCTCATATCAAAGTCATGACAATTATTAAGAATTCCATGATCAGAATGATTCATATCATCATAAATAACTCTTTTTTCATGAAAATTATTCATGATTGTAAAGTGCGGAATTGCGGAATGTATTTCAGCCGAAACTGGTAACTTCGATTTTTTCCCAGATGTCATTTGGAACCTCCTGAATCAAATGATGATGTTTTTTGATTAAAGGAAGACATTTTTCACAAGCACTGGTTTAAATGTTCAGTTGACTTTGGGGAATATTCATAAAAAATAACAATCAATCGGGTTTTGCTTTTCTCTATAGGCTTTACTGGAAACACCGACTTTCGAACGGAGCCTCGGAGACGGAGTGTTATATACCATTCGACTCAGTTCGACGAGATCGTAAAGTGTGTGTGTGTGCACTTTTCGAAGATATTTTAATTTATTTTTTATTTTTATTTTCTTAGAGATGGCTGAATCGATTTTTACAAACTCGTTTAAAAAGCTCCGGCCATTGATCAAGTTCAAAGATCAAATGGCTGTGACTTTCGGTTCCGGAGATATGATTGTATAAGTGACGTAACCGACAAAACGTGTTGTATTTTTACCCGCTCAATTTTCTTAGAAATGGCTGAACCGATTTTAACAAACTTATACTCGTTTGAAAGCTACAACAAAGCTCATTTCTGGAATTGGAATTTTGCCGTGTATCATTTTCCTATAAGGGATATAGGAAAAACTTCATTACCAATAAATTCTACAAGACAAATTAGTGGGTCAGAACTCAGTCATTTGTCATTGTTTTTCACCGACCAGATTAAATATGCATATAGAAGGATCTTTATCTTCGAACCCCTTACACTGCTACCTTTTATGAGGGGACGAATGATGTGTTTATATTGAGTTCACTGACGTAGACGAAGATGGTGGTGATGATAGATTGATGTTCTTTTTCTTGGAAAGCTCTGTCATGGTTCAATTTGCAGAGTGTACTTTTTTCCTTAACAGAAAGAAATTTCAATCTTCTTTAATAGCAATTACCTTCCCGTTGCCGGTAAACTGCAGCTGTGACAATGGCGACGATGATGTTGATGATGATGATCATCTTCATCATGATGATGAAACTCGGTAATATAATTTAGTTTAATACGACATGCAAATTTATGCACTTCTCGTACCCAAGGTTCAACGTTAACTCATCGATAAAGTGGCAAAAGTGGTTGGTGGCTTTTTTCTACTTTGAACAGTTGTGAAAGGTCCACCCAGAAGTTGATCCGATCCCATGTGGAGCCCCAGTGTGATGTCAGAACCTTATCGGGCCTGGCAGACACGTATGAAAGATATTTTTCATCAAGTTTTTAATAAAATCAATAAAATAATATTTTCTTGGATGTTGTAAAAGACGATGTTGTGCGAACCAGCAACGCCCAGATGAGCTTTGCCTACACTGGCTGCGGCGAGATTCGGGCGTGTGTGTCCAGTAAATTGAAAATGGCACAGATGCTACGGACCTGAATTGATAGGAAGGAATAAGGTGGGCATTGAGAAGTTTGCTGGTTTTCACCGCACCCCGAAGAATAACAAGCGGGGAAGGAGAAAAATTGAAAACTGAAATGGAATCATAGCTCGAAGTGGAGATAAAGTTTTGTGGGAAACTTCTTCATGCCAGTTTTGGTTATCTTTCATGAGTGAAAAAATATTGGCTTTTGCAGGAACTTTTATCTATCAATAATTGGAATAGTATAGTTTAGCTTTGATATTACTATGTACTGTTTCGCAATATATCGTTTGAAATAGAAATTCAGTTTTATTCTCCGCAGTTTGCACAGTGATTGCCTCAATAGCAAAATATAGTATGTTCTTGCTACTTCTTTGGTACATGATGAATTAGTAATGTTTGCAAAATCTACCAGCAAATGTAAACTCACGTTGTTTCTGGTGCTTTGTACATTGTTCCATTTAGCACCTCTCAACGATTCTGTTTGTGGCCTAAATTTCTTCCCGCAAAACAAACAATTTGCATAATCCCCGGCAACAGCACATCGTAAACTGATGATCGTGCACGCTTGTATAGGTACAACACTACACCTTTGAATTCCCCTCCCCCCATACTAACACAGGAAATGTTTTGGAAAATTCGGTAATTTATTCACTGACTCTTCTCCCTTTCCCCCCGAAATCATACTTCTCTAGCATTTACACAAGTTTGCAAACATTCGTTCAACTAAAATTAAATCTTCTTCAAAATCAGACGAGCGATTATTCCATTACATTTTCTCCATCGCATTCATCAAAATTTATACCTGGTTCAAGTTGCGTCAAAGGAGTGGGAGTGGTTATGCTTTCTTACATTTTGGATCGAAGATTAAAACGAACAAACAAACAAACGTGAATTTGCATTTTAGATATGATGGAACACAAGCTAAGTTAACAAACCAATGTTACGAACAACACTAAACTACTACAAATTTTATAATTCATGAAACTAGTTTAGGGATTTGAAGGTAATCGATATAAATGGAGAAGTGGTTTTCATTCAACATGATCTATCGGATAACGATAAACTGTTCAACAGGATACTGGCTTTTGGATTGAAGTAGCAAAATCATAGATAGAAATGGTTTTATTGCTGAATGGAAATGAGGTCATTTTCAAGCAAATAACGATTTTCCGGTATGCTAATACTATCAGCAATTGTCTGCGTTCTTCGTGGTAATAGAATAGGACTTATGGTTCCGTCGATTGGCCTTATTAATTGCTACGAATTTTCCGAAAGATGGAAAACTAAAAAATTGTTAAAATTTTCAGTAAAGAACTTTGACTTTAGATCACTTTTGACGTTCTTGGACACTTGGGCAGATAAGTTTATGCAAGTGTTGCTTGTCAGGATTTGTCGACCAGTCGATTCAAAAATAACAATAAGCTTCGTTAGCCAATATACACGGATAAAAATCTATTACTGGTACTATGAATTTTCAATCATGGAATCAAGAACCATGTCTTCTCATGAAATTTCATGAGCAAAATGATTGAATGCATGAACATTATCATTGAAGATGTGTTATTGTTTATGATATTAATCATTTTGCTCGTGAAATCATGACTTATTATTCATGATTTCATGATTTTTAATTATGGTACCGGCAATGTATTTTTATCCGTGTACTACCTTGATAAAAAAAGAATCACCACCGTGTGGCGCTCTGAGTCACCCGATTAAAAACCGAAAAAGAGCAGATTTGCTGGCAATATAACGCACCGTCGCATAACACCTTAGTTATCCGTGAACATTTGGATAAAAACGAAACGAATGCGATTCAGTGAATTCCACCGAATTCATCTGATTTTTTCTCCCTGCGACATTTTCCTATTCGATCGACTCCAGAAACCGTTCCGTGGAACGCGTTTCAGCAACCGAGATGAGATTATGGGAGAATCACAGATGGCTATGATGGTCATACCGAAAACTGAATATAAAAAATGTTCCGAGGATTGGATCAAGCGCTGGCATAAGTATGTTGCAGTCGATGGGCAGTACTTTGGAAAGGACAATATCGATTTTGATTTATAATCTTGTATTTTTAATTTTCTGATTAAATTTCGGGAATTTTTTGATCAAGGTAGAAGTTTCTTTAATTTTGATGTTTTCTGATATATTCCTTTACAATTCGGTGTGACCTTTTCGAGAATTATTTAATCGTTCGTCATTTAGAAGACCAATCCTAAGGCTCTGTAGGAAATATATATTAAGCATTTCAGTTCGTGCTCGCATCGCATCCGACACAGTCGAAAATTTCTTACGGTCGTGACGACAGAAACAAAGACAATACAGTGCAGTGAACAATAGATTGTACGAAATGGCAAATACGATTTAACAAAGCCTGAAACTTGGCCTACAAGGCCAAATTCAATTTGTATTGATTTCAAGCGCTGCAAAGTTAGACCAGCAGCAACCGAGATTGAAACCTTGCTTAAGGAACCAATGCATCTAAACGTTAATGATGTAAGTGAGATTGAATTCAACAAGGCGTCTAACTGTGTGTACATTATGTTCAAACGTGAAAAAGATGCAATTGCATTTTCTTCGGTTAATAACGGGGTGCACAGTATTGATCATGATAATGTTAAATATAAAATCCCTGTGTACTTGGTGGACAATGCCATAGAAGTACGCGTGCATGGCCTTCCCCCGCAGACCAGCGATGGGTATGTTCGGGAAAGTTTGTCGCAGTACGGTGAAGTTCTTTCCATTGAAAGGGAAGTATGGCGGAATTTTTTCCCGAGTATCCGGAATGGCGTGCGAGTAGTACGTATGCAACTACGTAAAGCAATTCCATCTTACAACGTTTGTGGTCAAGATGGAATACATCCGTGTAAAACGCTGATTACATATGAAAATCAACTGGTTACATGTCAGTTTTGTGAACAACCTGCACACTACGTCAAACCTTGCACTGAAACTGCGAAAACAAACAAAACAAACAAAATCAAGGACAACCGCTCAACAACGGAAACTAGTGAATACAGTGCTCCTGTTTCAAAAACACCTTCACCATCTAACCAACTATCAACTGCAATCAATGTAGAAAGCGCATCTACAGCAACTGCAAATGAACCCAAGACTGCGATCAGCAATGAAAACAAGGAAACGGAAACCGCAACGGACAAAATGACCTCCAATCATCGCTAGAAGGAAATGGAAGCTCCTCTCCCCCTAGAAGAAGGGTGACAACGAGATCCAACAATGAAAAAATAATTTTATGGAACTAAAACATGGGTATATCGGCCACGTAAAGCTATACGCAAATTGGCCTGAATAAAAATTGTTATAAAAAAATATATTAAGCATTTAACCAAATATACCACCATCACGGCCGTGTGCCATGTGTTGATGCTACATCCACTAGTATATATTAAACGAGCGAAAGCGAATCCGGTTACAAATCCGGAGCCTGTTTAATGAGTATACGTTTTCATTGGCGTGCATACTGGAAACGGTAGCGCCTTTGTAATCATGGCAACATGAATTCTTTTCTTCGAGAAGCCAACAAGAGATATCGAAAGTGTTTTCTTTTCTGTTTAACAGTCATCAGCTAGCTATTGAAGTCTTCCATAGAGAGATATGGTTGGACAGAAGATTCCGTTAATTAATGTCGTTTTCGCTTGAGAAAACTGAAACTGACCCAGGGTAGTTTCATCAAACAAACACTTTTAACAAAACTGTGTTGGTATCTCACTTAGCAACGGGGATCTGAGCAAACCTGATATAAAAACCGGGTCGAAACTGACTCGATTTTCAGTTCAACAATGTTGAAACTAGGTTCGAAACTAGCTTTAAACAAACGATTTGACAGCAGTGAGGGTGGAAACTGGGTTGGGTTTGGCATCAAGCGAAAACGACATAAGAGATTAACGCACTGACGAAACCACCCATGCAGCAACAATCATAGTAACCCATGAGTCAGCAGGCAAAATTTGAAAGCGGCAGACCGATACGCCCGTTTCGGCAAATACAACTTCTTGACACTACTAGACAACAATTAGATCATCGAAAGTAAAACCGGTTTCGGAAGGCCGACGACCCTGAGCGACAAGAAGCTCCAAAGGAAGCCAAAGAGGAAGATAGAGGGAAAAGTGGGTACATTATTGCATGCGCTTGACCGGAATGACCAACCGGCATGTGCAACCGGCCAAACAGTGAAAAAAAATTACAAAGTTGTATGCGAGACACAACCAAGCACAATTGCATTAAAAATAAGGTTCCCATGATGAAAACAAAAATAAAGATGATAATGGATACACTAAACTGAAATCTTATTCATGTGACAAAATCAAAACTTAATCTAGTTTAGGCGCTTAGATTGTTTGCAAACGATAAAAAATCGTAATAATTGATTTTTTCAACCCTTTCTGTTTATTTTTTAAATTGTGAAGTTCTTAAAATGTATCCTTTAACTGGCAGTAAATGATGATCATTTTAAAGTTAGATCCATTTTAGATACAAATAACCTCAAGATATAGACCGGAACAAATAAAACAATTTAATTTTATAATGATAGTTTTAGAGAAGGAAAACGTACTTATTATTTTTATAAACAGTGAATCGATTCAAAAGAAGATTTCATATATTTTGATAGAGATATGCTGAATCAGTACCAGTGAACCAGTAAACTCAGTAATAGTGTAACTTTATTGATCCTTCATTAAAAAGCGTTGATAATCTTCTGAAAGTGTCGATAAACACTATGGTAACAATACAAGGATTAAAAAACACGTGAAACAGTCCATTTGCATGGATTTTAGTTTCGTGTACTAAGAACCACTGAAAACTCAGAAATTTTATATTTTTTTGTAATTAATACATGAACGAATATTGTTACAATTTCATGCAAATGTTAATTGAAATGAAGCAAATTGGTACTACATGACGATTTATTGCTCTTGTTACACTTAGATTGAATTTTACTTGATCAGACCATGTCAGCTCCTAGCCATTAAGTTAGATTACATGATTATTGCTTGGATTAACAATAGCAGTTATAGGCTAATGCTGAGCTAATGTGAAAAAGAATGATATTTGATATACTCAAGCGAACACGGTGCAGCAGATAGCAGACAATTTCACCGACACCCAACACAATGTAAAAGCGACAATCAAACAACCGAACGCATATACTTTACAATCCAGTCAAAAAAAGGGTGGATGAGCTTCACTGAAACCTCAATTTACGCGAACTTAATTTTCGCGAATTTAATTTGCGCGACTTTTTTACGCGTTTTATTTGAAATAACGCGGTTTTATATTTAATTTACGCGATGATCGCGTAAAAAAAGGTTTTTGCATATTGAAGGAAATTTTAATTTATATACATATACAAAACATCTAACATGCTTCATGGAATTCAATATTGTGGAATGTACATTATTGAATAGTTTAGTTTCAAAGAATCTAAATAAGATCGTGGGCATCCAAGAATTATCTGGAAAGCAAATATTGTATGTAATCACTTTTATATGACTATTGAGTGCAGTATGTACTCGTAGTACTATTCACTGAAAATTGACATACTGTGAAAAGATCTATAGAAGAACTTGTACATCTAAAACCTTCTCGGAAAAGGCCTTAAGGTCTACCAACGTAACCGATAATTCATCTAAAAACTACCTGAAGTTCAGGCCTTGAAATCTACCAGTGGAACAAAGGACATTAACGAACTTATCATTCTCGGTCCATATTCGTGAAGCCACATACGATGAATAGGACAATTGTAATTGCTCTAGACCATCCAAAAACTACCTGTAGTTGTAGCTCTACGACTATGAATAGCATTGAAAAATTATACATAAACTGCTGAATGTTCGTGTAGATCTTGTTCTCACTGAAGTTTTTGGACGACTGGGAATGTTCCGAAAAAAGATCAAAACACACCAGTAAGCACTACGACTATGAGCAGCATTGAAAAACTATACATACACTGCTGAATGCTCGAGTAGATCCTAAGACCTATTTTCACCGAAGTTCTTGGACGATTGGGAACCTACCTGGAACATCTATAAACCGGCAAGTAAGCAATGTGTAGTTCTAAAAGTATGAACTACAAACAAAAAAGACATTAGTCGTTGTAGTTCTTGCTGTGACACAGTGTAATCCCTAAGGACAATATTCAAAGTAGTTCTTGGATATTGGAACATCTTTTAAGCATTTCCATAGTCTCAGAACATACTTAGAGGGTCCTCAGGCGCTAAAGCATCGAACGTAGTAGGATTCTTCATGTTATTTACGATAAAATGAAATGAAATTTGAAACATCTTTTTTTACGCTCTGCGGGAAAATTGAGGTTACAGTATACTTACTTTATTCACAGGCAAGCACCTACTTCATTCAGTAATAGCCGTTCAACCGAGAAGGTTGTGTATAGAAGCGTACAGTTTAATAACGCTGGTTGGTTTACACGCGTTAAATACGACAACGGTTGAACTACAGGTAGAAACCTGTTGGCAGCAGCCGTTAAAACGTATAGTCGTGCTGCATAAGAGAGCCCTAGTGCTGGGCCAAGCTGGTGACGGAAACAACAAAGGGCGTTTCCCAAACTCTACCCAGGCCGCAATATACAGCCACAAGTGCTGAGCAGGAGAGTGCAAAGGCACATCGAAGAGGAAGAGTGCAAAGGCACATAGAAGCAGGAGAGTGCAAAGGCACACCGGTGCGAAGGCACTTCGGTGCAGAAGCATATCGGTGCGGAGCACTAGGAAGAAGGAGACAAGACAACTCGGTCTTTCCACTGCCATACAACACGCAGGTATACACCGGTGACCTGCGCTGGTTACAGCTGGCGAAGACGAAAGCAAATCGGAATTCGAGTGGTGCTGGATGTCAGGTAGCAGTAGCATCACATCATATTTTATCGCTACAGTGAGCTTCAGCATTGTATCAACGTCCAGATACATCCAACAAGAACATCTAGAGCAACGAGGATCTACACGGCAGTGCAACGGAGATAGACAACAATTTCAAGGTAGAAGTTTTTTCTTTTCCTTTTGATTGAGTACTGTGTAGTGTTGGTTTCAAATTTTATTTTAAAGTTTAGTTAAAAATTTTAATGTAATGGATGAATCCATGGACGTAAATCCTAGCATGAATCCGATACCCCCACGAACGAAAAAATATCAGGAGAGCTCTTCTGGGCCTTGGATAGCCTTTTTTAGACGTATATCAAAGCCATTAAACATTTTTCAAATTAATAAAGGTTTGACATCACGATACTCTTCAATCAAAGAGATCATAAAAGTAAATAACGATAAAATTCGTGTTGTGGTAAATAATTTGAAACACGCGAATGATATTGTCTCTTCGGAACATTTCAATAAAGAGTATAAAGTTTACATACCCTCCAAAGATGTCGAAATTGACGGTGTTGTTACCGAAGCGAGTCTTTCGGTAGATGATTTACTCAAGCATGGTGTTGGTCGTTTCAAGAACTCTATGCTTGAGGGTGTGAAAATACTGGAGTGCAAACAACTGTACTCAGTAGTTCATGAAGAGGAAAAAAAAGTTTATCGCCCATCAGACTCGTTTCGAGTGACATTTGCCGGGTCTGCGTTGCCGTCCCATGTCTATGTCGATAAAATTCGCCTCCCTGTTCGGCTTTTTGTTCCAAATGTAATGAATTGTACGAACTGCAAAAAATTCGGCCACACAGCTACTTACTGTAGTAATAAACCAAAATGTATTAAGTGTGAAGGGCCTCATAAAGATAATGATTGCAACAAGGAAATTGAAAAATGTATTTATTGTGGGAATAGTCCTCATGATGATATTTCAGTATGCACTGCATTTAAAGTGCACAAAGACAAAATTAAGCTTTCTTTAAAAGCACGGTCTAAGCGCACATATGCAGAAATGCTTAAAACGGTCATTGATGTCCCCCCTTTGGAAACCGAAAACGGGTTTTCAAATCTAGAGGAACCAGAGGACTCTGACTCTGACGAAAATAGTGAAGGTAATTCGTTTATCACTACCCAAGGGTCAGTTAAGAGAAAGAAGTCTTCCTCCAAATTACCAAAAAAGACACCTAAAATTTCATCTTCAAAAAAAGATCTCCGTGTTAAACAAAAAAAGTCAAAACCAAAGACTGTGCCTCCTGGTTTGTCAAATTCACAAACCAATCCAGGATCTAGTACAGAAAAAGATAATAATCCAGTGGGCTCCATTTCACAGCCACCAACAGGATTACTGAAGTTTTCGGAAATTGTTGAATGGATTTTCTCAGCATTCAATATATCTGAACCCTTAAAGACCCTCATAATGGCATTCCTTCCAATAGCTAGAAATTTTTTGAAGCAGTTATCAGCTCAATGGCCAATTGTCTCAGGTTTTGTATCTTTTGATGGATAATTTATCACCCGCCGCAAATGATACAATCACTGTCCTGCAGTGGAATTGTCGAAGTATCATGCCAAACCTTGATTCATTTAAAATTTTATTGCATAGCCAAAAATGTGATGTATTTGCTTTATGCGAAACATGGCTTACTTCAAACATAGCTTTAAATTTTAATGATTTTAACATTATACGTCTCGATAGAGACTCTCCGTATGGTGGAGTGCTTTTGGGAATTAAGAAATGCTATTCCTTTTATAGATTAAACATCCCTTCAACTTCTAGTATAGAAGTTGTTGCTTGCCAAATAAACATTAAAGGCAAAGATATTTGCATAGCTTCGGTTTATATTCCTCCAAAAGCACAAGTTGGACAGCGACAGCTTAATGAAATGGTTGAAGCCCTTCCTGCTCCACGATTGATTCTGGGGGATTTAAATTCGCACGGTATTATGTGGGGTTCCGTTTACAATGATAGCAGATCATCTTTAATACAAAACATTTGTGACAATTTTAGCATGACGGTATTAAATATGGGTAGCATGACACGGATCCCAAGACCTCCGGCACGCCCAAGTGCATTAGATCTATCTCTTTGCTCAACATCAATTCGACTAGATTGCACCTGGAAAATACTGCCTGATTTACACGGTAGCGATCATTTACCAATCATCATCTCAATTAGCAGTAGCAATTGCATTGCTACTTCCGCTAGTATTCCATATGATTTGACAAAAAATATCGACTGGATTAAATACCAAAGTAGTATCTCTAGTATTTTGAATTCAATGGAAGAGCTCCCTCCACTTGAAGAATATGACTTCCTCATTTGTTCGATTCTGGAGGCAGCAGAACAATCCCAAACTAAACGCTTTCCTGGGCCAACGACTAACAGAAGGCCTCCCAACCCCTGGTGGGACAAAGAGTGCTCAGAGGCTAAACTCGCAAAACAAAATGCTTGCAAGACGTTTCTAAAACGGGGAGGAGGAACTCCTCAGAATTTTGAAAAACTTATGGTTTTAGAAACCAAGTACAAGAGCATACTTCGAGCCAAAAAATGTAGCTATTGGAGAAAGTTATCGCCATTCAAAAACCGGGGAAACCAGCTTCCAATCACAACTCATATAGACCCATTGCGATGTTGTCCTGCATCAGAAAATTGTTCGAAAAAATTATTCTACGACGTCTCGACACTTGGGTCGAGACGAACGGTTTGTTGTCAGATACTCAGTTTGGCTTCCGTAGAAATAAAGGGACGAATGATTGCCTTGCATTACTTTCGTCTGACATCCAAAATGCCTTCGCTCAAAAGCAACAAATGGCATCTGTATTTTTAGACATTAAAGGAGCATTTGATTCAGTTTCCATTGATGTTCTTTCAGACAAGCTTCACCAAAATGGACTCCCAGCGGTTATAAATAATTATTTGCACAACCTTTTGTCAGAGAAACAAATGCATTTTTCACATGGCGATTTGGCAACACTCAGAAATAGTTACATGGGTCTCCCGCAAGGCTCATGCCTCAGTCCGCTCCTCTATAATTTTTACGTAAATGACATTGACAGCTGTCTAGTAACCCCATGTACACTAAGACAATTGGCAGATGATGGCGTGGTTTCAGTTACTGGACCCAAAGCTATTGATCTGCATAAACCATTGCAAGATACCTTAGATAACTTGTCCGATTGGGCTGTTCATCTTGGTATCGAATTCTCTGCGGAGAAAACAGAGTTAGTCGTCTTTTCAAGAAAGCATGATCCCGCGCAGCTTCAGCTCCATATGATGGGAAGAATGATCCAACAGGTTTTAACTTTTAAATACCTCGGGGTGTGGTTCGATTCCAAATGCACGTGGGGAGGACACATTAGGTTTCTGATAACAAAATGCCAACAAAGAGTAAATTTTCTTCGAACAATAACAGGATCTTGGTGGGGTGCTCATCCGGAAGATCTAATAAAATTGTATCAGACAACGATACTTTCAGTGATGGAATATGGATGCGTTTGCTTTCGTTCCGCTGCAAACTCTCATATTATCAAACTGGAGCGAATTCAGTATCGTTGTTTGCGAATTGCTTTAGGGTGCATGCATTCGACACATACAATGAGTCTTGAAGTTCTGGCGGGAGTTCTTCCATTAAAAGATCGATTTTGGGAGCTTTCATCACGCCTGCTAATAAGATGTGAGGTGCTGAATCCCATGGTAATTAATAATTTCGAACGACTAGTCGAGCTTCGATCTCAAACAAAATTCATGACAGTATATTTTAACCATATGTCACAGGAAATCAACCCTTCAAGATATATTCCTATCCGTGTCAGCCTCCTAAATGTCCCTGACTCAACTTTATTTTTCGATACATCCATGCAGCGCGAAGTGCGTGGAATCCCGGATCATCTACGTTCGACGGAAATCCCAAAAATATTTTCAAGTAAGTTCAGGCATATTGACTCTGAGAAAATGTTTTACACGGACGGATCGCGAATTGAAGAAGCGACAGGGTTTGGTATGTTCAACAATAATGTTTCGGCCTCATTTAGGCTTCAAGAACCTGCATCTGTTTATATAGCAGAGCTAGCAGCAGTTCATTATAGTTTGAGTGTAATCGTCACATTAATTCCAAACCATTATTTCCTCTTCACAGATAGTCTGAGTGCAATTGAAGCCATTCGCTCAAACATGACTGGCAAGACTGAACCGTTTTTCCTGGGCAAAATAAAACAGTGCCTGAACGACATATTGAACAATAATTATCTAATCACTATAGTCTGGGTCCCGGCTCATTGCTCCATTCCTGGCAATGAAAGAGCCGATATTTTAGCCAAACGTGGTGCTATTGAGGGTGAAATTTATGAGAGACCAATTGCTTTCAACGAATTCTATAGCTCGTCTCGCCAAAGAACACTTGCCAGCTGGCAAGCTTCTTGGGATAAAGATGATCTGGGTCGGTGGATGCACTCAATTATTCCGAAAATATCGACAAAGGCATGGTTCAGGGGACTGGATGTGAGTAGAGATTTCATTCGTGTGATGTCCAGACTCATGTCCAATCACTACACGTTAGATGCACATCTCCATCGAATTGGGCTCTCCGAGACTAATCATTGTGCTTGTGGCGAAGGTTATCGAGATATTGATCATGTCGTTTGGACATGCGTGGAGTATCGTGATGTCAGATCTCAACTAATAAATTCTTTGCGTACCCAAGGTAGACTATCCAATATCCCAGTTCGAGACATTCTTGCTTGTCGTGACCTTTCATACATGAAACTTATTTATCATTTCATAAAGAAAACTGGAGTTTCAATTTAATAAAGGCCCCTTTCAAGACTTAGTTCTGATCCCAGCTGCGTCCATGAGTTCAACCAATAGCTAAATTAGAATAAAAATAATGTAATGATACAAACAAACTCGAAACAGTTTATGAAATTATTAACAAAATGTCTGAAAATAACAGCTTATTTTATAATTTATAGAAGTTAATCGTTTGGTTCAAATAATATTTCCGAGTAGATTTCATAATTAATGACGAGTTACCTAAGATGATATTTAAGTAATAAGAGAATATGTTTTAATAAATGCAAAACGTTGTGACTATGTTAGAATTAAATTAGGATAAGAATATTATGTAAAAGTGATGCTACGGCGAAGAAAAACTTATGTAAACTGCCTTAAGAAATAAACGTATTTATGAAATAAGCACCTACTAAACAAAGCAATGCTATACAGCATATATTTATAGATTCCTCTTTGTGCGTAACTTGATACTGCTGATGAAATTCGAGGTGTAAGCAACGATCGAAACAGTCGGCCATGCGAGAGAAATCAAACGAATGACATCATGATGGAATGCTGCGATTGGTTCGTGAAAACATAGGTCGATTCAACCAATGAAATAATGAAACGACGTTGCCATACATGTTAAGTTATATGTTTCCAAATTGATTGGTAGTTAAATTATCTAAATCCATCAACAAATGACTGAGTTTTTATCGTTCAAAATTATGACAGAAAAAGGTTACGCGGCTATTTTTTAAACTTCTGACTGACACTCGACTCCGTGTAGTGAAGAGTAAGGCATTTCGAATGCCAAAAGAATTTTACGTGTGACTTTGAATTAAAATTGTGCAATTCGCAAAAACAGAGAAAAATACACGATTTTTCCATTCAGTGTTCAATCGGACATCTCCTGCATCTTGACAACCCTTTGGCTAGTTCGTGTCTTTGTTTGATTGACGTCACGATTTTAACCTTCTGGATTTTTGCCCACATTTCAAAAAGATTGACCCTTTTTATTGAAGAAAACGCACAATTTTCCGATCTATGTTATTGTTATTTGTTAACTGTTCCCTTACCTACTTCCGAAATGCGTGGTAGGTTCGTTAGATGCCATAATTAAATTCAATTCAAACTGGATGGAAAAAAAATTTGGTTTAACGACCCGTACTGTATTAGAACGTGTCAGCATCAAACCAAAATTTATTTTTGAGTTAGGGCTACGTCTTTCTTTATACACTTAGTTTCAAATACAAGCCATATTTTTGTAAAAAAAAATAGAATTTAATCCTTATAACCTTACAATAACAACATTATTTATCAAATTCTAAACGAATTGGAACGGAATTGTTTATCGAAGCTAGAAGTTAGATTTCAAAAACAACTACAAGTTGCAAATAATCTTAATATGGTTTTTAGATCGGGTGCATTGTTTTTGTTATCACCGCCAGAAAAAACTGTTGAACATAATAGGCAAGAAAACAAAAGCTAACCATGAGGTAGAACAGTATAGCCCGATGGTACAGACAAATGTAAATTTTTACTCCGAAAAGAAGCTCAGGTCTCAGGTTTTATTGTGCTACTTTCAAAGTCAGTGGTCATGGACGGATCTGACAGAAGAGACAAACACTTTTGCTGGACACGATTAGGCTAAGAACGAAGAAAGATATTCTCGGATGAATGAGTTGAAGATATGAATGCCTGGGTTTGTCTATTCCACAATACGTTTCCATTGTGTTTGCAAATCCCAAGTATGCTGTGCAACCGGGAGGGTAATATGTGGAAATATCATCTACTCGTGTCATACACAAACAACATCAACATCCGTTTTCATTTCCTGCTGGTTGAGGCTGAACGGTATAACTGGATGCTGGATTTTGTGTATAAGACCTGCGGTGACCCATCACAGTGGAATCGCGATTCTGCAGTAGTCGCACCCGATGCATGCGGTTTGTGCCATCGTTAGTGATGATGATGATGATGATACTATCGCGGGTAGATACGGACACAAACCGATGCGACTGTTGACGTGCCTACCTACGCAGTTGAACCGCTACCTTATGGTTCTTAGCGGTTTCGCGAAAAGGAATTGTAACCGAAAATGGCATGGCACCAAACGACACATCGCTTGAAAATTGTGATATTTCTCTCCGGGAAGCCACATCGGTTGCCGGCTCGTTTCCATGTGCGAGAGATTTGTGGTCGATCCTGTCTTCTGAATATGGAATCCAGCCGTTGCTTGGGAAACTAAACAGAGCGTAGTTTGGCTCTAGATAACACTCACAGTCTGAGCTTACTGGATGTGATCGTCAATATAATTGTAACTTATTAATAATTGTTTCGGTTGGATGATGGAGACGATGAAATATTATTATGCAATAATGTAAAAAAAGTATGAGGATTAGCACAGTATGAGTTTTTTTATATATTGCACAAATTCTTCTAACTTTTATCCAATGATGCTTATCATCTGCGTAGTGATGCTATGAAGTGAATGACGAGAAAAATATTCACCAACATTATTTGAAATTACTAGTGTTTTTTCATGAACTTACATAATCCTACAATATTTTCTTTATAATAGAAGAAAATTCCACAAGAAAAAATGCGGGATTTTAGATAGATCGGTGGGACAAGCGCTTAGTAGCTGTCTTTCTATGCAGTATCGTATTTTGTGGTAATTGAAGTTATTAATTTTTTAAAATGAAAACATACAAAGAAACAAAAATGTTAATAACTTTCCTTTTGCCAGAACGGAAATTTACGTTTACGTTCATCACGTTTACCAGGAACCAAGCTGCAATATAGTTCACCATGCTCGAAAATCTGTTTAGCACAACCCGTATAGGCTGTCAGTCAACATAGCTATCAAACCCGAGTTCAAATAGTGGACATATAATTCTATCTATTTAAATCAACGAAAAATTTCCAATCTTTTCACTCTTTGGGTAATATCGATTCGTGAACAAGATGTACCATGCGTCTACATCCATTAATTTTTTGTCAGTGAGCGTTCAATAGATTGTAAAATATCCTGTTGTTTCCTGATAAATCACAATACGTTTCTTGGTAGTATATAGCCTCTGTATGTGTACTATTTTTCAAATATGATGATAAGATTTATTATTAAAAAAACTATTATGTGACTCATCAAAAAATCCTGCCACCTCCGTGAATGCAAAAGTTGTCTCATGAAAATATGTTTCATACTTTTATTTAAAAAATTCGGATACTACTTTTGACACCAATTGATTCAGATTGATTCGAGTAGTTCACAAAAGCATGCTTCAGTGTTTATGTCACACAGTCAGCATCATTTTTCCAAACTAGTGCTTGACATTTGCGTTGCCTATTTGTATGAGAACAGTGATGCTAATCTAAAAAACGTGATTAATCCACCTAGCAGTGAGATGATACCTTTTTTTTATCAATCCACATGTGTTTTTTGCATGAATATTTTTCGGTGTTTAAGTTTTCATAACATTATTTTAATGACCGTCGTTTTAAGCGAAAATTTGAGATTGTAATCACTCATTACTCTGTAATGTCGAAACTGCAAATACAATCGAATTTAAATCTAGAAGTGTGATAATCGATTAAACATGCCATGATATGTAAGTTCCACTTTAGAGTTTACGGTAATTTAAAGTACTTCCAGAGCCCGTATTCAGGAACCAGCATAACCCAAACCGATTCGTATGGCCATATGATGAATAAATTACAGTTTTGAGTACAACTTTGAAGCTTAAGTGGATAAAATTCATTAATTTTTGTATGTATGTATAAAACTAATTAATTTTGTATATAAGTTTAATTCAATTTGAATTTTTGTTTCTGAAATTTGATTAGGCTTTTTTGAGAAAACGATTGAGCTTTGAGATACGATTTTATACTGGAACCGGAATTCTAAAATCGATATGGCCGAAGTCAGATAAATTCACCTGAATAGCTGAATTTGTTTCAAAATATTTGAAAATCAGTGAAGACATCTTTGAGAAATCATAGCACGAATTAAATTTTTAGGTGCCTTCTGAATCGAAAACTGAATACCACTAAAACTGAAAAAAGTTAATTTTTTTAACGACTATCCAAATCTGCTAGCACGATAAACCTGATTAATTTATGTGGAATAGACATTTTTATAATAATCACCCTGTATCCCCGAAACCGGAAGTTGGATCTGACTGAAGAGCAAGATGTTTTAAAGAATCTTGAAACTTTTCATTTGCATCTTAGATGATTCTTAGATTTCATTTGAATCTTAGATCGGTTCAGCCATCTACGAGAAGAATGAGTTACACAATTTTGATTTCGTTTCATATATCATCCTGTAGTTCCGGAACCAGAGGTCGGAACCAAACATAATTCAGGAACTTTGTTTGGGAGCATACGAATTTTCGTATTAATCTGAATTTGTAGAAAAGAAATTTTCCGAGAAAATTTAGTGAAAGTATTTGTCACACACGCATTTGCTGAACTCGACGAACTGATTCGAATGGTATATGGATGTTATGTTCTTCCAGCATTTATTGCTGTAAGTAGTTTAAAACAATATAATTAAAAAAAATCTGCCATCATCTGGTTTATATATGTCATATTCGAACGATTATGTTGCCAAAAACGAGCCGTGCTAAAATCGGTCCGAGGCAAATTATCATGAAAAAGGATGCTGTACACAGTCTTTTTGGTACTTAGAAACAATTGTATGTAACAGAATAAAAAATCGTGTTTTCCGTTGCTCCCAAGCATTGCTTTGTCATACAGCGCTCAAAACTCCTACTGCTGGAATATGGGGAAAAGTCGTTTACACAAAAATTTCGATATCTCTGTTAAAAATGGACGGATTTTAACAATCTATGGCTTGTTGAATAGGTATTATCGTGCGGAATCTTAGTCTGAAAACATATTCTGTTTTCAAGGTCAATTGTGACAGATACTGTCAAAAAACTAAAAATTTTGACATAAAACTTCGTATAACTCAAAAAGTAAACATCCGATCTCAAAACCATTCAATAGTGTTTTGGGTGACAGAGAGACCTTTCATTTGCGACTAGTTTGATCAAAATCGGTCCAGCCATCTCTGAGATCTCGACCTCTTAGTTGACAACACACATACAGACACACACACACACACGGACATTTGCTCAGTTCGTCGAGCTGAATCGATTGGTATATGTCATTCGGCCCTCCGGGCCTCGGAAAAATTTTCTAAAGTTTGAGCGAATTCTATACCTATTTTTTATTTATATAAAAACGTGCTTAATCCACCTATCAGTGAGATGATACCTTTTTTTTATCAATCCGCATGTGTTTTTTTCATGAATATTCTTCGGTTTTCATGACATTATTTTAATGACCGTCGTTTTAAGCTGCAATTTGACATTTTAATCACTCATTACTCTATCTAAAACGGTTACAATCGATTAAACTTTTCATGATATGTCGAAGTGAGTTCCACTTTAGAATTTACGGTAATTTAAGGTACTTCCAGAGCCGGTATTCAGGAACCAGCATAAACCAAACCGATTCGTATGGCCATATGACGAATAAATTGCAATAGTTTTGAGTCCAACTTTCAAGCTTTTCGGGATTATCATCTTCTATATCGGTTTGAATTTTAAAAATTCATCCTCCTGTAATTCCAGAATCGGAAGTCAGCATTGAATAAAATTAATTAATTTTGTGTGGGGCTATAAGTTTATTTTAATTTGAATTTTTTTCTGAAATTCGATTTGGCTTTATTTGAGAAAACGATTGAGCTTTGAGAAACGATTCGATACTGGAGCCGGAATTCGAAAATCGGTGTAGCCGAAGTCAGAAAAATTCACCTGATTAGTTTACATTTGTTTCAATATGTTTAAAAATCAGTATAGACATCTTTGAGAAATCGTAGTACGAGTTAAATTGTTGGGTGCCTTCCGAATCGAAAACTGAATACCACTAAAACTGAAATAAGTTTATTTGGTTGTCGACTATTCAAATCAGCAAATCTTAGATGATTCTTAGATATCACTTGAATCTTAGATCGGTTCAGCCATCTACGAGGAAAATAAGTTACACAATTTTAATTTCGTTTCACATATCATCCTGTAGTTCCGGAACCAGAAGTCGGATCCAAACATAATTCAGGAACCTTGTTTAGGAGCATACGAATTTTCATATGAATCTGAGTTTGTAGAAAACGGTTGAGTCATCTTCGAATATAAGGTAAAAAATTGAGTGAAATTATTTGTCACATACGCATTTGCTGATCTCGACGAACTGATTCAAATGGTATATGGGTGTTTTGTTCTTCCAGCATTTATTGCTGTAAACAGTTTAAATAAATATAATTATGAAATTGTTCAGAATTCGGAAGTACTGCCAATATGTCATATTCGAACGATTATGTTGCCAAAAACGAACCGTGCTAAAATTGGTCCGAGGCAAAATGTCATGAAAAATAATGCTGTTCACAGTCTTTTTGGTACTTAGAAACTATTGTATGTAACAGTATAAAAAATCGTTTTTTACGTTGCTCCCAAGCCTTTCTTTGCTATACAGCGCTCAGAACTTCTACTGCTGGAATATGGGGGAAAAGTCGCTTACACAAAAAATTCGATATCTCCGTTAAAAATGGACGGATTTTAACAATCTATGGCTTGTTGGATAGCTATTACCGTGCGGAAACTAAGTCTGAAAACATATTCTGTTTTCAAGGTCAATTGTGAGAGATACTGTCAAAAAACTGAAAATTTTGACATAAAACTTCGTATAACTCAAAAAGTAAACATCCGATCTTAAAACCATTCAATAGCGTTCTGGGTGACGGGGAGACCTTTCATTTGGGACTAGTTTGATCAAAATCGGTCCAGCCATCTCTGAGATCTCGACCTCTTAGTTGACAACACACATACAGACACACACACATACACACACACACACAGACATTTGCTCAGTTCGTCGAGCTGAATCGATTGGTATATGACATTCGGCCCTCCGGGTCTCGGAAAATTTTTCGAAAGTTTGAGCGAATTCTATACCTATTTTTTATATATATAAAAACGTGTTTAATCCACTTAGCAGTGAGATGATACCTTTTTTTATCAATCCGCATGTGTTTTTTGCATGAATATTTTTGGTGTTTAAGTTTTCATGACATTATTTTAATGACCGTCATTTTAAGCGACAATTTGATCTTTTAATCACTCATTTCTCTGTAATGTCGAAACTGCAAATCGGGTCGAATTTGAATCTAAAAGTGTGATAATCGATTAAACATGCCATGATATGTAAGTTCATCTTTAGAGTTTACGGTAATTTAAGGTACTTCCAGAGCCGGTATTCAGGAACCAGCATAACCCAAACCGATTCGTATGGCCATATGACGAATAAATTACAACAGTTTTGAGTCCAACTTTGAAGCTTTTCGGGATTGTCATCTTCTATATCGGTTTGAATTTTAAAAATTCATCATCATGTAATTAAAAATCGGAAGTCATAATTGGATAAAATTAATTAATTTTTGTATGTATGTATAAAATTAATTATTTTGTATAAACATTTATTTTAATTTGAATTTTTGTTTCTGAAATTGGATCAGGCTTTTTTGAGAAAACGATTGAGCTTTGAGAAACGATTTTATACTGGAACCGGAATTCTAAAATCGGTATGGCCAAAGTCAGATAAATTCACCTGAGTAGCAGTTTCAAAATATATGAAAATCAGTGAAGACATCTTTGAGAAATCATAGCACGAATTAAATTTTTAGGTGCCTTCTGAATCGAAAACTGAATACCACTAAAACTGAAAAAAGTTAATTTTTTTAACGACTATCCAAATCTGCTAGCACGATAAACCTGATTAATTTATGTGGAATAGACATTTTTATACTAATCACCCTGTATCCCCGAAACCGGAAATTGGATCTGACTGAAGAGCAAGATGTTTTATAAAATCTTGAAACTTTTCATTTGAATCTTAGATGAGTCTTAGATTTCATTTGAATCTTAGATCGGGTCAGTCATTTACGAGAAGACACAATTTTGATTTCGTTTCCCATATCATCCTGTAGTTCCGGAACCAGAGGTCGGAACCAAACATATTTCAGGAACTTTGTTTGGGAGCATACGACTTTTCGTATGAATCTGAAGTTGTATAAAAGAAATTTTCCGAGAAAATTGAGTAAAATTATTTGTAACACACGCATTTGCTGATCTCGACGAACTGATTCGAATGGTATATGGATGTTATGTTCTTCCAGCATTTATTGCTGTAAGTAGTTAAAACAATATAATTTAAACAATATAATTTTGCCATCATCTGGTTTACATATGTCATATTCGAACGTTTATGTTGCCAAAAACGAGCCGTGCTAAAATCGGTCCGAGGCTAAATGTCATGGAAAAGGATGCTGTACACAGTCTTTTTGGTACTTAGAAACAATTGTATATAACAGTATAAAAAATCGTGTTTTCCGGTGCTCCCAAGCATTTCTTTGTCATACGGCGCTCAAAACTCCTACTGCTGGAATAGGGGGAAAAGTCGTTTACACAAAAATTTCGATATCTCCGTTAAAAATGGACGGATTTTAACAATCTATGGCTTGTTGGATAGGTATTACCGTGCGGAATCTAAGTCTGAAAAAATATTCTGTTTTCAAGGTCAATTGTGACAGATACTGTCAAAAAACTGAAAATTTTGACATAAAACTTCGTATAACTCAAAAAGTAAACATCCGATCTCAAAACCATTCAATAGCGTTTTGGGTGACGGGGAGACCTTTCATTTGCGACTAGTTTGATCAAAATCAGCCCAGCCATCTCTGAGATCTCGACCTCTTAGTTGACAATACACATACAGACACACACACATATACACACACACACACACAGACATTTGTTCAGTTCGTCGAGCTGAATCGATTGGTATATGACATTCGGCCCTCTGGGCCTCGGAAAAATTTTCGGAAGTTTGATCGAATTCTATACCTATTTTTTATATATATAAAAAAGGTAAAAAAGGTTAAAAACGTAAAAAGCCTTCTCAATCCACTTAGTGGAATTTTCATATATCTTGAATCACCATAAGGCTTAGAATTGCATGAAACGTCGAGATTTAGTGTCATCTCGAAAAAAGTTTTTTTTTGAAAAAATCGACTTTTTGGAACTTAGAATAAATATCAAAAAGTCCCAAAAAGTTGATTTAAAAAAAAAATTTTTTTTGGGTTGACAACTTTCAACCAGAACTTTGCTATACTGATGTCATGTGCAAAGTTTCATCCAAATCGGAGAAGGTCGATTCTGATTTTGTCACTTTTTCGTCTAGTCATTCCTGAAATTGATCATGTATAAAAACACGCTCCTTAAAATCAAATTTTCATACTTATCCGGATGAAACTCGGTAAGATTATGTAGAACTGTAAAGCCTTCCATTTGAACCTAAGTTTGTGAAAATCGAATAAGCGGTCTCGAGTGCACTGATTTGCTCATTTCGCACATTTTACCCCATAACTCCGGAGCCAGAAGTCGGATCCACATGAAATTCAGTAGCAGGCTATTTAACTGTGCACTTTTATTAATTTTTTGCACATTTTATCTGGTTACTCCCGAACCCGACGTTTGGTTTTCACAGTGATTGCATAGCATCTCTAAATGAGAAAGACAAACACCGATGGATGGTAGGGAATAAGTACTGGATAAAAAATAAGTGTTATGAGGTGGATAGGATTGGACCATGGTCGAAGTACGTTTCTTTTAACCTTGTGCTCTGTTCATCAATTACCTAACCTCTGGATGAGTTTTATTCAGATAGAAAACATATTTCATGCATACTTTAATTCGTAGAAACATCTAAATTCGTTCTGCTTTTTTTCCCTGCGGCTGTGGTGATAGCTTAAGATTGTTAATATTGTTGTGTTCCGAGCAGTTTACTTGTTTAGGCTGTGTTGAGTTTGACGTAGACCGGTGTCAAATTTGTATAGCTTTAGTAGTAACAAAGCACCGCAGGACGAAAAAAAAACGTCTTTTCACGTACAGTCCTATGTTTTTGGTTATCCATTGCCATTATTGTATTATTGGTATCAGTCGCCGCACTGGTGCCTTACAGCGTAGGAACATGACGTACTAAAGTGTTGAAACTTCGCTTTCGATATTAATCTGTTAGTTTATATGCACATATAAATTATCACGCGTTCGTTCTCTACAATTCGCCGGACACTCGGGTTTCGATTTTTCTGCAGGCTCTTATGGTTATTCACAACGAACGAATCACATCGGCGTGTGTGCGTCTACTGCAGTGAACATGTTCCATCATTGTAGCAATTACAGGAGCACCACGGATGCATTTTTTTGTTTGATATTTTTCCAATTTATGTTTGCCGGTATTGTACAGAACAGCGTTTAACATATGCTGCTGGTAGAGTCGTTATCACTCAGGGGCTCTGATTTAAAGCCGTTGAGTAACACCAATCCGGAAGTACTAGTAAGTGTTCATATTTTCATATGCATTTGGTTGGTTATACAGATTGCAAGATTGCAATAAAGTGAAAAAGTTATATTTGTCCAATATTCGAAACGATTCATTTTTATTGAAACAGATCGGTACAACAGTATTGTACATTATTTTTTCTCTTGCCTTTTCAAGCGGCTGAACGCAGCAAAAATAGCAAAATGAGATAAGTTTATATAATTATAACTAATGTGTATATTTGAAATTCATTAAATGGTGAATATTGTTGCCGTGAGTAGAATTTAGCCAATTTAACAAAGAGTGATGAATAAAAAAATGATTCGTTTTTGTACTGGACGCTGTTTCTAGAAACCACGAACAAAAGAATGATCATCTGATTAGCTTGAAATCTACCGTTTTTGGTCAAGATTTCAATTCGCACGTGTAAAGTAATCTTAGTGTACCGCAAAGCAGTCGTACAACGATGAAGAAATCGTTCACTTTGATTCCAGACTACATCGCACCGGCTCTGTCGTGACACACTATTCATCTGAAGCAGCATCATTGCCCATAAAGATTTGCTCCGGAGAATCCGAATGATACACAGCGTAAACATCCAGCATCCATTCCGGGTGATTCACGGCCCACTTGGGTGTCATGGTAGTGTGCACTTGGTTCAGCACTGCCAGCATGATAAATAGCTTATCCGTCTTGCGCTGCGTTCGCTTACTACTGTTGGAGCTGTTGGTTGGGCTGCGGTGAATTCCACTTCGCCACCGGAAGTCGTTCCGTTACTGGCAGTGCGTGGAAAATTCCGTTCCAGTCAACACCGGCTTTTGCCAGGAAGCTATAAAGCTTTTCCATGCATAGATTCTGCCATCTTCACCGGCTGGCTGGGATGCAATCGAGTTGCTGTTCCTAGAGTGGCATCAAGAGATAGAGCGATATGAGCTTCTCTAAAAGCACACAGATCTTTTATCATTCTGGTCCCTGTGAGCATATACCCATTTATTTCGCTATAAAAATTATGACACCAAAGGAATGCTCTCTAAACGGATCTCCATCCACAGCTACACATACCCACTTGGATCTTAGATGATGAATGGCAGAGGAAGACATCCACATCCACGAAGTTAGAGCTTGGTTTGTTTACAGCACTCCCGTGCCAGGAAGATCAAGCTTACCAACGTCCCTCATACCTGCGGTGGTTCGTTGGTGGATGATCCCGACGTCATTTCAAATTTAGCGAATGTCATCATTAGACGTGTACCATTTTAAGAGCTAGCAAAATCATACGTTTCTAGTAAAAAGATGCTGTCCTGCTTACATGGTCCCGGTGTACACACGGGTATATGAAACGTGTGGAAACGCTAACCATTTGGCCATCTGTCAGAGCTGTATGAGTTTGAGTATACTATAGAAATGGTCAGGACTGTATACCCGTTTGCGATATGAAATGACATACATATAAAAAACGGAAGTAGAAGTGTGAGTTATTGTATCCACAGTCCACATTGCTATTTCCCGCAAAACAACTGAGATCTAGGAGCATTATCTTCTAGGGAAGAACAATTTCCTCGTTTGAAAATGGTTGACAATATTCTAATTATTATAATAGAGATATGTTGTAATATTTACGAAAATAGCACATACTTTTTAACATAATATAAAAAAGTTATAAAATGTCAATATTAAAACAATCAGAAACTAGAAGAACAAAATACAAACTATTTGACAATCCCTAGCGCCTCCCAGATAGTACAGCAGACTGATAGCAGAGTGACATTCAAGTTTGCTTCATATCAAAAGCAGGATAAAAAAAATAAAATAAAGTACCAACGGCAATCAACGCTCCCATTGCTCATGATGTATGACGAATGAACTAAACTGGAACACTTCAAGGATCGACGGTGCATTTAGCGTAGCACCGGATTAGCACAGCGTCAACGTTGTGCCATGCCTTTAAACGACAGAAAAATTGGCTGATTGTATCCGATGAACATAATTTAGGAGAGTCCTTCGAAGTTAGCTGAATCATGATATCATTGGGTACATATTTCGTCATGCTGAAAATATCAAATGCATGAAGAGACATGGATGGAAAAAAAATATACAACCGCTTAACGTGTTTTTCTTTGACATATTTTTCCGTCGCTAAATGTCATTTGATATCCAAGACGATGCCTAATGTGACAAGGAATGGAAATGTGGAAGGACAGAGAACTTGATTATGTTCATTGATCATTACTGGGATAGAAGTTTTTCTGCGTATAAGTAGAACCTTAACTCATTCTATGTTATTTTTTCGTAACTATTTTTTTAAATATATTATTTATTACAATATTATTTAAATTTTAAACATGATTTAGTTATTTCAATTCTGTGATTTTTGTAGGGAAAATTATAATCTTACTGGTGATTGGGTAATGGGGGAAAGGATCTAACTTACTAACTAATATAGAGAGCGAATCGATTCAATTGAAGATTGCATCGGTTCTTGTCCGAATTTGCTTATAATATTATGTGACATTACATCTAATGGTTCTATAATTGTGAGTTTGTGTAATTGACTTGTACTAAACCAGAGAGGAAGCTTCAAAATCATGTTCAAAATTTTATTCTGAATAATTTGAAGTGATTTCTTCCTGGTGCAGCAACAACTTAACCTAATTGGTACCGCATAAAGCGTGCCTGGTCAGAAAATTTGTTCAAAAATTATTAATTTGTTCTCAAGACAAAGCTTAGAATTTTTGTTTATAAGAGAATATAAACATTTAGTATATTTATTAGAGTTTCCTTCTATGTCATCCCTGAAAGTGACATTTTATCGTTCAACTGTTAAACGTAAATATTTTGCTTGATCAGACCATCTTAAATACAAACCATTCGATTTGATAACGTGGTTATTGCTTGGTTTAAGGAAATGAGTTTTGGGCTTATGAGGGAAGATAATTAATTGCGTTTTTGCTGCATTTGATGAAATTCTCCATTTTGACAGATGATTACTGAAAATATTTAGGCTTCTTTTTTAGGCGACTACACATCACTCGTAGATTTCTACCTGTCTCTAAAAGACTTGTATCGTCACAGAGTAGAAATTTCTGACAACCAACGGGTAGGTTTAGAAGATCAGAAGTGAAAATATTATACAAAATTGGAGCTGCGCTTGGTCCTTGCGAAACACCTGCTCGTAAGGGTGACAATTCAGATTTACAATTATGATAGCTATTCCAGTGGAAAAAACTAGTAGATTTATTTGCCTTTATCATGTAACTTGTTAGAGTAGTTGATGAGTAGTTGAATGTTCAAGACGAAACCCAAACTGTTTTGGTAAAAATATAGAATCCTTTATATTTATATGTCTTACTAATTCTTGCTAATATATTTTGTTCAAAAAATTTCTTTATTGAAAAAACTAAATTAATTGGTCGTTAACTGGATGCTTCTGCTGGGATTTTATCGGGTTTGAGTTACTGTAGCGCATTTCCATCTAAAATTTTAACCAAGAGTCTTATAATTTCCAGGAGCCTTCATGTTTTTAAGTTTCCTAGTGATTGACTCAATTTTATCAAAAATAGTCTCAATAACGATATTTTATGACAATACATGAGTTGAAATATGATCATGTTTCAGTGAGACTTCGATTTCAATAAGACTCACTACATTCAAATTAAAATTGTGAACACTTTAACATATCTGAGTAAGTTTTTAAACCTTTTTTCCATTTGTTAGAAGTGTTTCATTTTTTTTGGAAACAGGAATTGGTATTTCGTAACTATTTATTCGTCACTTTTTAAACTTTATTAGTCGTTATTTACTATTCACTCTTAACTCTTCCAACTGGACTTCTGTCATAGTGAACTGTTTACTGACAATATTGACACATGGCTTCCTGGTTTTTGTAGATGACCAGCGCTTTACATGACAATCTTCTGTCGTGATCGAACGTCACATAAGAGTTACCGTTCTAAGCATCACGGAAAAAAAAGTTTCCATCTTTCTATCTCATTGGAGAAAATTTTTCCGTATTGAGAAAAATCATTTGAAAAAAATCTTCCTCCAGTGTCACAGTATGTGTATTGCATTACTACTTTCGTTAAGTTGTATCTTAATAATTTTAATGTGTGATTTTGCTCCTAATTTAAGATTTCTATTTCTGTAGCGAAGGTCAAATGCAACAAAGATTGAAGTTAATAAAAATGACATTGGTCGCGGAATAACTCTTAAAGAATAATTTTTCACAACCCTGAATTGTTCTTAGTTTTGTCGACCCGGTATACTGTATCGACCTTCTCGGATAAGGCATTAAAGCCAAATGACTCTTAACTCTTTTGCTCTTGGCACTGGACTCTGGACTCTCAACTCTTTTGCTCTTGGCACTGGACTCTGGACTCTGGACTCTGGACTCTGGACTCTGGACTCTGGACTCTGGACTCTGGACTCTGGACTCTGGACTCTGGACTCTGGACTCTGGACTCTGGACTCTGGGCTCTGGACTCTGGACTCTGGACTCTGGACTCTGGACTGTGGACTCTGGACTCTGGACTCTTGACTCTGGACTCTGGACTCTGGACTCTGGACTCTGGACTCTGGACTCTGGACTCTGGACTCTGGACTCTGGACTCTGGACTCTGGACTCTGGACTCTGGACTCTGGACTCTGGACTCTGGACTCTGGACTCTGGACTCTGGACTCTGGACTCTGGACTCTGGACTCTGGACTCTGGACTCTGGACTCTGGACTCTGGACTCTGGACTCTGGACTCTGGACTCTGGACTCTGGACTCTGGACTCTGGACTCTGGACTCTGGACTCTGGACTCTGGACTCTGGACTCTGGACTCTGGACTCTGGACTCTGGACTCTGGACTCTGGACTCTGGACTCTGGACTCTGGACTCTGGACTCTGGACTCTGGACTCTGGACTCTGGACTCTGGACTCTGGACTCTGGACTCTGGACTCTGGACTCTGGACTCTGGACTCTGGACTCTGGACTCTGGACTCTGCATTCGGAGTTCTGGCAGCAAGTGGTGTGAAAACTTCACAATGCTGTGCTGATTTAAGTAATGTACCTCAGATAGATCTACCAATTTCAATTGCTTTCGATCATTCCAACATTTTCAATTTCACTAAAATAGCATTCCGGTTATTGCTGTGAGAGAGAGAGAAAAAACTATTCATATTCCATCGAATCGAGAAATCATATTGACATTCCCATCTGGTCTGGAAGCGCTCTCGCTTGTGTCGGACTGACACGTGCTCGATTTCGAACTAACATGCAGGAAGCTCAATTATTGAATAATTTTCATTCGACAAGTGAAATTTTGAAAAGCGACGCTGGCAGAGTACATAATACGTGAATGCGTGCATCGTTACAGATAGTGCACTAGCCGAGTTCAATGAGGCTTCCCTGCTAGCAAACATGATTCTCATCAGCCGTTATTCGTCTCATTCACTATTTATTTGTCTGTTCGTTTTCATGTTGAATCCCCCTGAACCCGCCCTCTGTTCAGGCCAAGCCCATCACCATTGCTTCAGTTATGACTATTTCTGATCCGAGTCACAATTTGAGGATGCATCAATTTAAAGTACCATCCACAGGAGGCTGACGCTTTTGTGCATGAGTGATTCATATGTCCTTCGGTAGCAAAACTTAGTGATGAAAACAGCTCTAGAATAATTCATTCTATGATATGAAATTGAATAAATTTCGATAAATGAATCTGAAGTAAACTTCAATTCAGTTCGCATTACAACTTTCAAAATTGTCCAAAATGATCATGACGAAACAATGCAGACCGGTATGCGAAGTTGGTGTACTTCGTCTTGTAGTCCCAATCAAACATCTGTTTGAACGTAGCCACAACAGCAAAGAAACTAACAAGCGACACAAAACAGCGGTCATAAAACTTAAACAAAGTGGGAAGATGAAAACTCTCTTCGCTTGATTGAAGATAAAAGTGGTTGACAGGAAGAAGAGTTTCCATTTCTATTTTCACCTTCAAACGACAGGAAAGGCCATTGTCGAGCACGACCGAGAGGGAACATGATGAGTGACTATTTATCATTGTCATTTGGGACCAACTTCTGACTCTTATGGGACAGTATATTGCCACCGTTGTCAGTCAGTTGGACGAGGGACTGCCAGTCTGATTGCAGGCCACAATCCCTTCGGACTTACTTGCAGAAGGTTTGTTTCTGCTCTTGATACGAAGAAGATACAATGGCATTAAGTCGGATTAAAATAGTTTGGTCTGGATTGGCCACTTCACTTTGAAGTAAGCTTTAATCGATTTACATTCTTATGATCCCGCACATAGCATCTCGTGAAGCGATGTAAATTTTTACTAACTAAGTATAATGTTATGTTTTTAACTTCTCAGGATACGAAGTCAAGATCGTGATTATTTCACTATTTGTTTCCAGTTTGCATGCAGCCTATTCTGCTTCAAATTAAAAAAAAACCGTTCATTCCGTCCCGAAAACTTAAACAATGTTTCAAGTTTCAACGAGTATGTTTCCGCTTCTTTACCTTTTGTTCTTCTTGTAGAGGAAGTAAAGAGTGATAAGATTGATGTTTCCGTGCATTTTTTATAATACGCAATACAAACTCAGATGTTTACGAAATAAAAATCATCCAGTCAACAGCTTTCCTTCTTCCAAGCAAACATCAAATATTTTTTCCACATCTGTTTTTTTTTATTATGAGAGTACAACAGACAACGCTTCCGATTTCTCAACAAAATCTCCCCCACCCGTTGGGCGGTTTTTGTACCGAGCCGAAAGTACCAATACCGAACACAAATGCGAAACGATGCCTTCGTCATCCGTGGAGCGTGGAAAAATGTAATTGAAAGTCAACTTTTCTCCAACAACCGAACCCTTGGCAGCGGTATTTCTTTATTTTTTTTCATATACAGCACATGTCGCTGACTGCTGCCAGGAACTTTCGATTTTAATGTGTTTTCACAAAAATAACGTTTGCTTTGTTTCATACCTGTGTGATCACTGAGATCTAATTTAAAAAAGCTTTATGCCGTGAAATTTCTTTTATTTTGTAGTGTCGTGAAATATCCCAAATATTGTGTAACAACTGAAGGCAAAGTTGATAGGGTTTCGTGGTCTCTAGCTATGCTAAATATGCTTTTTTCTGTTCGTCTGCTGCTACTATTTTCCTTTTTACTTCTTCTCATTTCCATCACCACCGATGAAGTATCATATCAAATACTGTAACGATGCGAAAATGTATAAGGAGTGTATCGATAAGTAGTTAGCAACATTCAAACAGTTATTACTCTGAAACGGCTTAATTTTTTGCAGCGTGTTTTGCGGTGACATGTTTGTTTACATGTCAATAACAGCTGCGCAATCGATTGGTTTCGGTACGGTTTATCGTTTCCATGATGAGTCGAATTGTTCCGGAAACGCGAAAGAAAATTCTGCACACTTGGTGCTCAGGGAGTGCTGTCACGTACAACGAAATTGCAAAACGGGTGAAAGTGCACCACACCAGTGTCAAAAATATTATCGAGAAGTTCGGTAAGACCCTTTCCATGAAGGATTTGCCTCGATCCGGTAGAAAAAACGGGTCCCAGCCTGCCCGGCCGAAACTTAAAAGTGGTTGAGTACACCAGGAAAAACCCATCGGCGTCGACGCGGGATTTGGCCAAGCAGTTCAACACCAGCATCGGGATGATTCAACGGATCAAAGTTCGAAACTCCCTGAAAACGTACAAGAAACAAAAGGTGTCGAAAAAGTCCCTGGTACAGCAAGTTTAGGCCAATACAAGAGCGCGAAAACTGTATAACCGGATTCTACAGAATAAAGACGGATGCATCCTGATCGACGACGAAATCTTCGCCAAGGAAGACTCTCGAGCGCTACCCGGACCGCAATATTATACCAAATCGATGTACCAGGACCTGGACGACGCTGACAGCACGGTGGCGATGGGCAGAAGGTGTTGGTCTGGCAAGCAATTTGTACCTGTGGTTTGCGGTCGTCGATTTTCTTCACGAAGGGCACAATTAACGCCAAGGTGTACGAGGAAGAATGTTTGAAGAAGAGAATGCTGCCCCTGTACAGAAAGCATAAGGCTCCTCCTCTCTTCTGGCCGGATTTGGCTTCAGCCCACCACGCCAACTCCGTTCTACAGTGGTTGTCAAAAATAATGTACAATTCGTGAAAAAGGACATCAACTCACCGAACTGCCCGGATCTTCGGCCAATTGAAAGGTATTGGGCAATTGTCAAGCGGCACTTTCGGAAGGAAGGTACAGTGTCCCAAAACATGCAGGAGTTAAAAAAAACTGGACAGTTGCCACCAGGAAAGTCACAAAAGTAACTGTGCAGAATTTAATGAAGAATGTCAAGTCCAAAGTGCGAGCGTTTCACAGAAACTAGGATTTTCTTCAATATAATCAGTGAAATGTATAAAAATGTTATTTTTCTACAATATATCGAAAACTGATGTCACAAAATGATTTCTTTCGCTTTTTTATTCAATAATCAATGTTGCTAGCTACTTTTCGATACACTCCTTAATGTATTTGATGTCTATAGAATGCAATAGTGAACAAAAGTATGACTTTTAGTTTGCTAATATCAGTAATTTGGTTTTTGTTATATCATATTTTTTCATTTCCAAGTTTCCGAATTACAATGATTTGAAGAAAGTTGTTGTTGCTGTTGTTAAAATATTTACATTAGGATTTTGATGTGGAAAACATTTCTGTTTTTTATATCGGGAAAATTAGAAATTCAAAGGTAAATACAAGTAGAAATGTGGTCAGCTTTTGAACACTTTACAGCTCAGTCAGTTTAGTTTCAATCAGTAATGTTATTTCTCCAATTGATTGGAAAGATTTCTGCGTATGGATATTGATGTTTTCAGCCACGTGTTTTCAATTACACATCATTGAAATTTTGAATAATAGCAAGCAGTATTCAGATTTGCCTACTAAAAATCTGCGGCATACCGGAATTTCCTAACGTAGACGACGATTTTGGAGGAGTATGTGATATATCAATGGGAAAGCATCGCGCTAATTTTTCAATCGATGCAAAAGCGAAGCTGTTGGAAGCACGCGTTTCTATAAATATAAGCGAAATTATAGCTAACGTTTCAATTGAATACGCAGTTCCTGTTTGGCGGGGCTGTGCACGAATGCACAAATTTAGGCTTCAGCGAATTCAAAGTAAGATATTAATGATGATTCTAAATCTACCCCCTTGGAAAAGGACTAGTGAATTACATGAGATGGCCTCCCTGGATATACTAGAACAAAAGTTAGTAGGTTAGGGATAGTTATAAGTAGGTAAATATTTTTAGAAACAATCATTAGGACTTAAATTTGTCTGTTGATTAAATAAATAAATAAATAAATAAATAAATAAATAAATAAATAAATTTTATTAATAATTAGAATAAATATTAGGATTAAACATTAGTATGTGAAACAAGAGTAAGTAAAACACCTATTATTAATAACGAATCGTATGAACAACAAAGATGAAGGCCAAAGGGTCAAAACACTTGTACTGTGAAACGTTGATGTAATACACAAAAATAAGATTAATAAACAGATATTTATGTAAAAACCTGTTTTAATCCACCTAGTGGTGTAATGATGCCTTTCTCATATCAATCATACTATCATATATAATACTGTGGTATTCTTCAAAATAATTTTCTTCGATTCTTGAAAGAATAACCGAAATTGGTTTGATTGACCGTCTACTGATAAAAACTATCAGTTGGAAAAGATTTGAGGTCGATTTAGAATTTTTTTAAAGTTTTTCCCCATTTTCAGTGATGGTATACAATTTTTAACCCAGTTTACTCTATATTTCCGGATCCGGAAGTAGGATCCGTATGAAATACAGGAATTACGCATGGGACCACAGGACCTTTCATTTGAGCCTAAGTTTGTGAAAATCGGTCACGCCATCTACGAGAAAAGCTAAAAACATATTTTCTTTTTTTTGCACATTTTACCCCATAATTCCCGAACCGAAAGTCGGATCCAAATAATATTCAGGAATATTTTATGGTACCTCAAGACCTTTCATTTGAATCTAAGTTTGTGAAAATCGGTTCAGCCATCTCAGAGAAAAGTTAGTGCACATATTTTCACAATTTTTTGCACATTTTACCCCATAATTTTGGAACCGTAAGTAATAATATTCAGGAATTTTGTATGGGACCACAAGACCTTTCATTTGAATCTAAGTTTTTGAAAATCGGTTCAGCCATCTCCGAGAAAAGTTAGTGCAATTATTTTCACAATTTTTTGCACATTTTACCCCATAATTCCGGAACCGGATGTCGGATCCAAAAAATATTCAGGAATTTTGTATGGGACCCCAAGACGTTCCATTTTTCTAAGTTTGTGAGAATCGGTTAGGCCGTCTCCGAGCAAAGTTAGTGCAAAAAAATGTTACATACACACATACGCACATACACACACTCACACATACACACACACACAGACATTTTGCGTACTCGACGAACTGAGTCGAATGGTATATGACACTCGGCCCTCCGGGCCTCGGTTAAAAAGTCGGTTTTCACAGTGATTGCATAACCTTTCTATATGAGAAAGGCGAAAAGCTAACGTTTCAGTCCTACGCGTAGCATGCTAGAGGTTGGTTGTTGCTAGACAGCAAGACACAAAGCGCTATGAAACGATTTGAAGCTTTAATTGGTATGCTCTGATCTTGTGTCATGCTAGTTTGGAAGAAATTCCATGTTATGTCGTCTTCGCTCGAACTACCCCAGGGTAAATTTTAAGTGCTTCAGATTAATTTATAATTTATATAAGATGAACTCGATTAATAATGAGAAAACGTTTATCGCTTGAACCGAATTCGCAGAATGGTTGCATTGGTAGAGAAAACGCAATAAAAATAACTGCGTGCATACAAAGCTTGAACACAAGCTTGGCGTAGAGAAGCTTAAATATCGAAATCTGTATCGCAGATATAATGTATAAAGATATAATTGCATACGTTTGAGATATTGATATATTTTCTTTGTTTGTAAAACAAATACAAATCAAGACACACAGGGTCTATATTCTGGGTTCGCGTGTTCGGTGCTAGTTCCTAATATAGTTTGATTGAAAAAGTTGATCATCAGAAATTACGGTTGCCTTGTTCCTCACCGACACCCCGGGTTGGCGGTTCAATGCATAGGGTACTGGTTTCACAAACCAGTTGTCGTATGTTCGAGCCCCGAACTGGAAGGATTCGTAATGTCAGTAGAATCGTAGCACCAGCCATGCAATGGTTCTGTACACTCTGAATCGGCTGCGAAGTCTGTTGAAACAGAAGGTCAAATTCCACTACAGGAATGTAATACCAAGGCTTTGCTTTGCTTGTTCCTCATCAATGGCTCGAACAACCTCATGGGGCTGATCCTTGTAGTTTCTTATGTCGTTTTCGCTTGATGCTCAACCTTACTCAGTTTCCATCCTAACTGCTGTCAAACCGTTTGTTTGAAGCTAATTTCGAACCTAGTTTGAACGTTTGTTGAACTGAAAATCGAATCAGTTTCGAACCTGGTTTTTATATCAGGTTTGCTCAAACCCTTGTTTCTAAGTCAACACAGTGTCGTGAAAAGTGTTTGTTTGGTGAAATTACCCTGGGTCAGTTTCTGTTTTCTCGAGCGAATACGACATTTATAGGTTTTATTCTAAGTTGATAATGATAAGATAATTATATGAAAAAAAAATTTTTGTTCATTAAATTTCATTTCGGCTCATTCGCTTTTCGAATTGACGTGGCCGTTTAACACAAAAATAATGTTTATTGCTGGATCTTGTTGTCATTTTCTTTCTTGGCGGAGAGGCGTTGTCATGGCTATCCAGCGAATGAAGGGGGACCAGTGGCTCGCTATTCACGCTCCCGTCCATTGGTTCGGTGCCACTGTTTTTGGTGGAATCATCGTTATTGCTTACATTTGCCCAAGCGCTGGGTGCGTTGTGAGTTGTCGTTTTTTTGGGGTTGGTGTGGAGGGAGCGCTGTTGTCTTGTTCTGTATTTTGGTATTTTGGTAGTATTGACATGTGGCCGTCTGATTGTCATAGGTAACAAGTGATTTGCATGGAATTCTTACATCTTGGTCGAACACATAAGCAGGTATAGCCTTCTTCAAGCGCATGCATAACAAACGTATGCCATTTAGAATACCTGTGAAAAAGTTCTTCCGACTTTTCTTGTTCGATGGAAAGAACCTCTCCGACATGGACATGGCGGATCTTTAGGGGCGGTTTTCACCAATTATTTTCAAATTTTGCACATACATTTTACATATTAAATATTCAACCTCAAAATTTTCAATTTTTGTGTTTTTACTTTAAACAGCCACAAAAATTAAAAATATCCAGTAAAAACGTTTACAACTATGTTGCTTGGATTTTTTGATCTCTGGCAATTTTGCGCTGAAATACAGTGGACACTGCAAATCATGATTTCTAAAACGCGTCCTAGAAAATATTTCTTCACCGACTTTTTTCTCAACATTTTACCACGAAAAAAAAATTACAAAATGTTAAATACGATCAGTATCTAACGGGGAAAACAGATTAAAAACCGACATGCGAATGCAATAATGTAATGAGAACCGCAGTGACGGGACTCGAACCCGTAGCTAGGACTGTAAAAATAAATGCCGTAGTAACCAAGTACAGCGAAGCATGCTTGGGTTCCGTCTAGTCAATTGAACTGTCTCTTCATGTGTTTTCATATGCAGGGTAGTTCAATTGCTAGAACAATTCCCTCCGTTAGGAGTTAGCTTTCCAATCTGTTTCCCCGTTAGATAGTGATCATATTTAATACAAGCTCAAGACTAAAACTGTTGTTCGAAAGAAGCTTTGTAGTATGCAAAACATTTAAATTCAATCTTTTGAACGATAACTCTAAAATATATTTTTTTTTCATCCATTAGACACTCCCCTTCCCCTCCTCTTAAAGTTTCGACACAAATACCGAAATCATATTGCTGTGACAGAACTCATTTGGCCGTTTTTCTGAATTAGCAAACAACAAACGTTCTTGATTCCTGCTTCTAGCCAGCGATGCCTACCAGTTGGACTTTTTTCTTCCGACACGTTGGATGACATGAATATGAATAAGGCTGGCATCGTTTTCATAGCGAAAGGAATGAAGCCAGCCAAATGAAAGACGCATTCCGAATGAATAAGGAATGTCTCTTTGTCATGGGATTAGTTGCACGAAGGACTACACAGAAATGAGACGGGTCGGCATGCGGGGCACCAGCCCATTCATTTTGACGTAGTACCCATTTTCGGACTTCTCGGATCCAACAGATTCCATTCCATATTCGTCTGTGTAATGATGCGATCGGGGAAACTGCTTCGACGTCCACAAACGGGGTGTTGTTATGTGAAGCACGCTTTTTCATTAGACTTTTGCTCTCATAGATTTATGTAAGAGGGGATTGTTACAAATGAGAATGCCATTTCATCAACATTCATCTGTTTTTTTTCGGAATGTTCTAAATAGAAATTTCAGAGGTTAAACGTTTTCTAGCATCAATGAGTTTCTAATATAGATACTTTTTACTTATGACAGTAGACACTTGATACGTGATACTAGAGAAAAAATCTAGCAAAAACCAACATTAGCATTTAATAACCTAGATTGGTTGGGATAAGATACCGTAAAACTGAATTGCTCAATATAAGAAGGATTGCAACAATTTTTTGGGATTTTATGTCTCTTTCAGCTGTCGGAATCAACTTTTTTTCTCTTCTTACTTTTTATTGCAACCGGAGAGGATGAAAACGTGGAAAAATATCGAATAACTCACAATAAGCAATAAATATAAAGCCACAGATAAGCATAGCGTTTTTTTTTCATAAAAGCGTGGAAGTTCCGTAAATTTGCGAAACGTTAATAATGGTTCGACTAGAAGTAGTATGAAAAATGAAAGTTGAGCTGAATATTAGGTAAGTTTGTCTGTGATAAAAATGCAGACATGCGTGGTTATACCCGATATTCAAATTTCCGCGATGTAGAATTGAGCGATTGCAAACGATGCTCTGATTAGGGCAGCGAAAGAAGCCACGGAAATTGTTTTTTTCGGTTTGTGCATTTTTTAGACAACGAGGTGAGCACATTGGGCAAAAATATTCGAGTGTTTCAATTCACAGGAAACATGTTTAAAACGTGTTTTAGTTGAATAATCAAACAAATATAAATATAAGTTCAAAATTTATTTTTAGTTCCACAACAGTTTGCTCTTGATTTCAGTCTAATAGATGTGTGCAGCATGTTGACCAGTTAGAATGAAAAAAAAAGAACATAATACCCAATGTGCATTTTTTGTATCCAATCATAAATTGGCAGCACAGTGGCTGTTTAATGAAAAAATATTCAATAAAACTTCCATAAATTCACATTTATATTCCAATAAAAGGCTCACCGTTTGGTCCCACGATATTTGATAGTATCGATGCAGGTAGTGCCTTGTGCTCGTTCCGGTGCTGGTGCTGTGGTCGAAGCCGTATTCAATGCTGCACGGTACCACCGGGTTTGATCAAGGATGATTGCTCGGTCGAGTGTTTTTTTAGGTCGTTTTTGTCGATTGCTATGCACATGGAGTCAAGGCAAACCCGGACTTAGCGTAGCCTAATCTCGGCTATGTTTTGGATAGTAGGTGAGTCGCGAGTTTTTCAATTTTAGGACTCCGATGGGATATGCTTGGAGATGAATGCTACCATGAGGGATACAATGTGACAACTAGTTGATCGACAATGATAAATACCATTTTCTGTTATAAATCATGATGATGGGAATTGAATTGTTAATTCGTTCGACAACGAATTTCGTTGTTTGGACCGACAATTTTGTTTCACCAGACTTTGCAGTCGATTCATCTGTGCACATCACTTTTGCATGGTTAGTGCTATGGCCATTACAAAGCAAATATCTGAATTGCTGAAATAGTTTATACAAAAGTTATAAGTTTCTTAGACTTATCCTATTTTTGCTATACCAAATATTTCAGATCGCGGTTTACAGTATGTGTTTGAAAACCAATTGATTTGATGTCAATTAGTTGTTCTACTGAAGGTTTGAGGGGTATTATAATGTTGCACCATTCCGGTCTATACTGAGCTCAAAACTTCCAGTGCAAACGTTCAGTGACTAAATATATCTTTCGTCTTCTAAAGTACAAGTAGAATGAATCACCTAATGAATGAAAATCCGCTTTTAAATATTTTCATATCTCATATTTGGGGCCCGAGGTAGACCACCTGAAGTTCCGGTCCGAGATGTGTTGGCTAGTCGGGATATCTCTTATATGCTTCTTATATACCAGTACCTCAAACACATTAATATCCAAGTGTAATCTGATATACCTCGCTCAGAAAGTATAATCTCCACCTACAGGTTCGACACTAACATCCGTCCGATTCTCTCGATCACCGTCCCTGTCCACCATCTTCATTGGAACTAACAAGATCTTTTTTTGTCACTAACTTTTCGTTCCCCCTTCCCCCGTTTCTTCACCATCTCGATGGCAACTAATTAGATCTCTGTAGTTTTCAGACATTTTGTTTCCATACCCCCTATTTACCTCGGTTTCCACAATATTTACTTTTTTTATTTTTTCATCTCTTCGTAACATCACCATCACCGCCTACGGTCCTACGCTCCAGTCGATGACCAGCATGCGGGCCACCCGCCGGGCCTTCGTAGCCTGGGGGTGTTTCCCGTGGACCCACACGAACTGAAAGGAAGCGGCCATAGATAGCACCAACTGGAAGTCATGCAATATTCAATTCACCGACCACTGCCGAACGCCAGCTAAAAGCTTTTTCCAAAAATTCTAGACGACATAATCTAATGATACTATTCTAGTTTTAAGTTAGTCGTTAATTAAGATTAGGAAATACCCTTGGCATCTTAGAGCTTAAGCAGTGTGCCTAAAAATATATATTATACTATTGAATAAAAAAAAAAAAAAAAAAATCTCATATTTTCGCCTTTAACTGGATTGTTATGAGAAGTTCAGTATGAAAGGATTCGTGCGTGCACAGTACTATTAAGAGATAACATATTTAAATTGTAATCAATGACCAGTTCTGTACAAGTGCATGATACTTCTAAATTTGATGATTTCAAAAAAGAAGACTCTTTGCGCCGGATGTGGAGGGACTGATTTGGCTTAAGCAGCTTTCAAAGTTTATCAATAGCATTCTAAGCAGCCCATGTTTTATTTTCTATAGAGGGGTGCAAATCAGAAACTCAAGGAAAACGTAGAAATGTAGTCAGGTTTTAAACACTTACAGCTCAGTCTATTTTGTATCAATTATTAATATTATTTCATCATTTGATTGGAAATATTTCTAAGTTTCGATTTGAATGTATGAGGCCACGTATTTACAATTATAAATGATTGAAATTTTAATTAGTAGCGAGTAGTGTCCTATTTTGTCTGCTAAAAATCTCCGGCATAAAGGGTTTCCCTGCCATAGACGACGGTTTTGAAGGAGTAAGCGATATATCAAAGGGAAAGTATCGCTCTGATTGATCAATCGATGCAAAAGCGAAACTGTTGGAAGCACGCGAATCTATAAATAGAAGCGAAATTATAGCTAACGTTTCAGACCTACGCGTAGCATGCTAGAGGTAGGTTTTTGCTAGACAGCAAGACAAAAAGTGCCATAAAACGATTTGTATCTTTAATTGGTATGCTCTGATCTTGTGTCATGCAAGTTCGGATGAAATTCCAAGTTACGTCGTTTTTGCTTCAACCGAAATCGCAGAATGGTAGAGAAACTTAACGCTATAAAAATAACTGCTTGCATACAAAACTTGAACACAAGTTTGGCGAAGAGAAGCTTACATATCCAAATCCGTCTCGCAAGTATGTACAAAGATATAATTGCATACATTTCGGATATTTGGTTAATTTCGTCGGCTATAAAACAAATACAAATCGAGGCAAACAATGTTCGGTGTTGGTTCCTAATCAAGATCAATCTAAGCAGATTCTCGTGCAATTGAGGATTCGAAAGTGTGACGATTGATTGAACTGTTTGATTGTAGATCATTAGAAATTTTGGTTGCCTCGTTTCACATCAATGGCTCGAACAACCCCATGGGGCTGATCCTTGTAGTTTTTAAATAATTATCCCCACTTTTTTTTATTCAATATTATAATATAATTTTTAGGCACACTGCTTAAGCTTTAAGATGCCAAGGGTATTCACTAATCTTAATTACGACTAACTTAAAACTAGAATAGTATCATTATGTAATGTAGTATCGGGGTAGCGGATTCTCGAGTATTCAGCTTTCAGTGGGCGACTATCCATGTTGGCCACATCCTTCGGTCCGTGTGGGTCCGCGAGAAACACCCCCAGGCTACGAAGGCCCGACGGGTGGCCCGCATGCTGGTTTTCGACTGAAGCGGTCTTCCGTGGACGAAAATGGTGATGTTGCGGAAGAGAATAAAAAAAATGTGAATATTGTGGAAACGGGGTAAAAAGGGGATGTGGGAACAAAATGACTTAAAACGATAGAGATCTAATTAGTTGCCATCGAGATGGTGAAGAGACAGGGAAGGGGGAACGAAAAAAATAGTGACAAAAAAGATCTTGTTAGTTCCAATGAAGATGGACTGGGATGGGGATCGAGAGAATTATCCCCACTTGAAAGTTTGCGTGACGCAACCGAACGAACTTCTAAGCTGCTTCTAGAATACATTGTTCAGCTTTTATGCAGCGAGAAAGTACACGCGGAACTTGTTCTGTACTTTGCGCCATAAAAAATTGCCGAGTGTTTTCTTAAGCAGCGAGAAAGTTCACGCGGAACTGGTTATGTACATTCAAGTTCTCAAAGTTTCGCGTGTAATTTTAAGCAGCAATAAATTGAATATTTTAAGTAGTTGTGGAACTTCTGGTTGCTTGGGTACGTAGAAATAGAAATCTTTAAAGTATGATTTCTGTGTGCTTCTGAAAACATGATTTCCTATTCAAAACAGTATGTTCGACAGTAGATGTCAATATCTTGTGGAATTGTAACACATGGATCAATAAGTCCCGAGATTAACAATGGAAACAACATTTTTTTGCAAATTTTTTTTTATTCATCTACATAATCACCTTTTGGGGTGATACAATGGTTCCAATGTTTTTCCAATTTTTCAATACCATGTGTAGTATATAAAAGATACGCTCAGAGACATACATCGTTTTGTGTCCTGTCTCTGAGCGTATCTTTTATATACTACACCATGTTTATAAAAAAATTTATCTTTCGCTTCAAAATAAGCTTCAGTTTCAGCGATGACCTCCTCATTTGAGCCAAATCTTTTTCCCTGGAGCATTTTTTTAAGATCGGCAAAGAGCCAGTAGTCACTGGGGGCTAAATCTGGCGAGTATGGGGTGTGGGGAAGCAGATCAAAGCCCAATTCGTTCAATTTCGCCATTGTTTTCATTGTTTTGTTCATTGCTGTTTTTGTTCCATCGAAAGCAATCGCGGCACCCACTTAGAAAAAACCATTTTCATGCTAAATTTTTCATGAAGGATAGTAAATACACTTCCATATGATATCTGTGTCATCTCAGCAATCTCACGGAGCTTCACTTTACGATCTTTCATTAAAATTTTTGTCACTTCACTCACATTTTCTGGTGTAACGGCTTCCACAGGTCTACCCGAGCGTTCCGCGTCATTTGTGTCGGTACGACCACGTTTAAACTCGGCGAACCACCGACAAATCGTTGCTTTTGATGGACAAGAGTCCGGATAACATTTTTCAATCCATTGTTTCGCTTGCACGGTGTTTTTACCCATTAAAAAACAATGTTTTATCAAAACACGAAACTCGGTTTTTTCCATTCTTTAAACAAACTACAAAACGATTTTACTCCAACCTCGATAACTCAGCTGTTTCTGGTCGGATCGATTTAAAATTTTGACCCGTTTCAAGCAAAGGTTAGTACTCTAGAAAGACGTGGTTACTGGTTTACTACGAGCACCATCTCTGATTTAGTCTCGGGACTTATTGATCCATGTGTTATATTCGGATATTATTGTCGAAAGCCTAAAAATAAGAACAACTTTCATCATACCGATATTTTTTATAGAAAAGCGAAAAGTGTATTATTTTCTCTTTTTTCGTATTTGCAAAGCAAATAAAAGTATTGGAGTTACATTCCATTAGTGGAATTATACCTTATATTTCAATATACTTCGCAGCCCATTCTTCGAGGTCGGAATTCGAACTTACGACAGTTGGCTTGTAAGACCAGCACCCAACTCGACTATTGACTGACGTCATTGGTTCATTTACATGTTCATTCAATGTCGTATAATTCTATTCCGACTTTTGTGATTTATTTATTTATTTATTTATTTATGCAACAAGTACAAATAAAGCCAAACCTGGTTGATCTGGTAGCACTTATTTGTTGGTGCATTTCGTAAGAAGCAGAGAAGAAATCTTCGAATATAGTAGTTATTTAAGTTTTGTTACCTCGTAGGTACCGGTTTGTGCTAAAGTACACATGGCTGTTTTGATTATTTTAAATTTCGAATTTAGCTCATCAGTGCATTACCAGAATATGTTGGACTGCTAATGCCACCTCGCGGATCAACATAATCGGCTAAGCATAGTGTATACAGTGTTTAACTGCAGTCGGGTGTGTAAAAGACAAGTTTTGAAAATGTAATACTAATGTTTCGAATATTATAGAACATAGCTCAGCTTTTTCTCTGTAAAAAAATAACAAACATTTGTCACTTGTTTTAAATACTGTAAAGATGAGTTCCGGAAGACCGGAAGTCAGTATCCACGAAATGAAAAAAGGAATCTATTCTAATCCACCGAGTAGTGTGATGATGATTAACGTATCTCATTAACAAACTTGAACACAGCTACGAACTGATGAGTCATAGACGAAACGTAAAGCAAATATGAAATTGAAACAGTTCGGAAACCAATTCATATTCGGATTGGCCATCTTTGAGAAATCGAAGATATTTCCTTTCTGGTGTTTTGAACCATAACTTTTGGTGTTCCTTTTGTTTGAATTGAGGGTTATGAAAGTCGGATCTACCGTATATGCGAGAGTTGAGCACACATTTTTTAGTTTAACCTTGATACTCCAGAGACGGAAGTTGAATCAAGATAAAATTCAATAGTAAGCCATAGGATTATAAGACCTTCCATTTGAATCTAATGTCGTGAAAATCGGTTAAGCGGACTCTTTGAAAAAAGAGTGCATTTTTGTCATTTCTTGTACTTTTTACCTCTTTACTTTAGAACGGGAAAATGGATTTCAATCAAGCTTAATAGCATACCTTGGACTGTTATAATTTTCATTTAAATTTAAGCTGGTGGGAATCGGTTAAGCAGTCTCTGAGTAAATCGGGCGCATTTTTATAGCACATTTTACCGCGTTACTCCGATACCGGAAATTGGATTATGATGAGATGCACTAGCTGACTATGGCACTGCGAGATTTTCGATTTGAATGTGGTGCATTTTTTTGTATTGAGTGCAATTTTCCATTTAGAATTATTGTACCGATTAGCATTTCATTAGTAGAGTCACAACGTTTTTTTTGCAGTTTCCACGAATTGTGAAAAATAGTAAAATAGCCTCACTTCCTTCCATCAATGTTCATCTCTCACTTTGATTCACTTTCCGTTATTCCAGCAATGTTCATCTCTCTCTTAGATCTAATGTGTCGAACAGAGATAAGAGATTGCCTTCTAGCTAATGGTTTTAATGTATGAGATAAATGAAGGTGCTGAGATGAGTGGAGGTAAAGACTGTCCCAGAAAGTATGGACGCAACCAAAAACCGCTGCCATTTCGAAATGGTTCAGAATCTGTCAATTTTATGGCTGCGTCCAGTCGTTTACACGCCTCTCTAACCACTTGTGCAGTTGTTTATTCGTTTTCATTAGTTTGTTTCGGAATGCGTGGACTTTCAGTACAACAACGTCAAAAATTGTGAACAAATGGTGCATAGAACGCGGATTGTCACTGAGAAAGATAGCAAAAATTGAAGGAGTAAGTGAAAAAGCCGTGCGAAGTGCAATCAGGAAGTTTGGCGAGGATAACACCTTTGGGGATAAACCGAAAACGGGTCGAAAAAAAGGTCCTGCTAACCCTCAGATGGATAAATGTATACTGAAGGCGTTCGAGCAAAAGAAGGAGGTTTCAGTTCGGGATGTGGCCAAAAAAAGTGGGCATTTCGAAGTCAAATGTTTTTCGTGCTGAAGAACGTTTGAATCTTCGAACCTATAAGAAGCAGAAACAACCAAAACGTAGTCCGAAACAAGAAGCATCGATCAGGCCGAGGGTTCGAAAGCTGTACAATACGATTCTTGATGGAAGTTTAAACTGCATAATCATGGACGACGAAACCTACGTGAAATTCGATTACAAATCCTTGCCGGGATTATTATACGGTGCGAGAAGAGCAAGTGTTAAACCAGTCCGAGACATCGATTGAAGTCTAAAAACGTGGTAAGAAAGCTATGGTCTGGCAAGCAATTTGTAGCTGCGGTAAGATTTCGAAAGCATTAACGAAGGCACATCTTAGGAAACATGTCTCGGAAGCCGAAACCATTCAACAGTTCGAAAAAGATTGGAAAAAAGTGTCAAAACTTGTCGCCACGAAGTCTGTACGGAATTTAATGAGGAATTTTCGCAAGAAGGTGCGCCAGCTTGTCTACAATGGCTAAGTAGCAAATGTTGAGAATAATATTCTGTTTTTGTAGTCTAATATTATCAGTATATCGAATAAAATTTGAATATCTAACACTTGTGAATTATTTACAGCGAAATCAAAGTGCGTCTATACTCTCTGGGACAGTCTTTACTATTATTCTATATTGCACCTTTTACCGCGTAATTTGGAACCGGAAATCGGATTAGGATAAATTTCAATAACAGACTATGCGTCTATGAGATCTCTCGGTCTTGTATGAACAATCGATTAGCACAGTGCATGCCTAGACTTTCCACATAAGAAAGGCAAAACGCCTTAAAAATAGCATCGAAAAACGTTTAACTTTGAAAATCGATGATTACAGTGTGTTTCTCAATCGGAAATCGGACTACGATTCGGTTAGATTCGAAGTCAGTCTAGAATTTTAGTGTGTTCTAAGCAAATTCTATATGGGAAGATTTTTTTTTAGAAAGTTGAGTACTACTTAAAGAGATTTTTCTGTGAATTGAGGGTATTCATAGATTTCATTCGGATCCGCCAATTGTGCTACATTGAAACCAACAGACACATTGATAACAATTGAAACATTTTATTTCGAATTAATTCCAAGTCTGTAGAATGAGTTCCCTGTGTGTATTCTAGTTGATATTTCACTCCGAAATCGGCTGAGTCTGTCTATCACGGGTGATTCTGGGCCAAGCCATCAACGATGCTAGAGGACGTCAGTACGTTGGCATAGGTTTGTGATTTTTTCGGGCACCCAAACTCTGTCATTCTGCTCATTGACAAAGTGCTGTACGGTGAACAGTATCTCGTCGGTAAATACGATATTCTCCAATTTTTCTTCCCCGGACCTTTTCAGCAGCCCAATTGCCGTTTTTGTTTCTGCTTCTCTGAAAGGTCTTGCCCATTTTGGATCTTGCTAGACTTGGTCTGAAGTATATCGTTTAGGATTTCACGAAGATTTCGTTTTAATACATTGAGATGTTCCTGAAGGCGCCTATCTTCATCATGGAAGGTGTCACCTGAGTAGCTCGACGTTCCCATACTTTGGTACTTCAAATCTCCCGGGATAAAAAAAATGAAAAAATTGTACAAAATTATGTCCTTCTGGTTATTATTCGATTACAAATGTAGCACATGATTCCTCTGACAGCGACGAGGGACCGTCCAACACAATTTCGAGAGCCAGCAGTTCAATTACCGGAGCCCTCAATACGAAAAATGCATTACAGCCAAGCATAAACATGTATAATTTGTGTTTTGTGTGTATACATGTTTCAAGTTTTTTATAATTGCTTATGTTGCTAGATTTAATTTTTTTGATTCTTATTTGATCCTCCAAAGGAAGCAGATCTCCGCCGTTCAGTGCTTCAGATAAAATTTTAATTCTGCCTATCTGCGATAATTCATCTTCGTTTGCCCGATACGGCGAAATTTTCGCGCAGACACTAAACTTTTGCGGTTATTTGCGTCCTTGGGCAGCAAGGAAAGCCCATTCACCATTATGGCATTGCTCAAGATTGCGGTAATTAATTTCTCGAAACTCGACATAATTCATTTCTGCGCTTGGTACTGGCTAGAATCTGGCAGAAGAAACCTTCCGCCGTCGGGCACTCGCTCAAGGTCTTCCGCTGACACCAGGCTTTGAATACTTCCGCAAGAACGCACAGTTAAGTTATCGTTATTAAAACGTTTAATTACACTCAATTTCGGTACATTAGCCGTTATGAATGAGTGGGCATGAATGAGACGGCGGGATCGCTTTCAGTCAGTCAGTGTCGGAAATGATGAGACAGTGAAAATGGTAGCACTTTTTCCATTAAAACTTTCACTCCGATTAGGTACCGAACTTTGAGCGATTAGAGTGCGGGGATTTTTTGTTTGTGAAGGGGGCTTTCACCGAAGTTTCTTCCCTATTCAAAGGCATTCCCAAAATGTTGGGCGAAACATTATTTCCGTTGTATGCCTTTAATTGCTTTGGAACGCCAGCGAGTAGTAGTTACTTGGCAGGTAAAATGGGTAGTCAGTCGATGTTAAACTCAGATGGGCATTAGACACAGACAAATTTCAATTTGTAAAATTTCTACTCCTCGCTCAAAAAACTGTGTAAGCAATCATGTTTTGCTGAAAAGTTATCGCTTGGCAGTTTTTCTGACGTCAGTTGTTTCAGCTGTTGAGTTAATCTACCGTGAATAATGGTGAAGGTAAATCGAGTACATCATTGATTTTCCCTGTAGCATCTTACCCTAGACTTGTTGGAAGGGGAAATAATGGAGGCGAAATCCATCAAAAACATGAATAGTAACACCATTCTCCCAATGATGAGCAGCACTCGATGCTTCCTATGCTGCCCCGGGGGAGTTGCAAGAGGAATCGGATGGAAATCTCTTCAGGCTAAAATTTATGATAGTTGTTAGCGGAGTGAAAACTCTTGTAAGCACTCGTTGGAAGTTTTTTAATGTTTTATTCTTGTTGAGAAAGAATTCACGCCGTTGAAAGTGTACTGAAATAGTTGAACGGAAGTCGGACGAGCACACAGAACCTTTGTTGCTCGCTGTTGGCTGTTGCAGCAGGCTTTTAATTGATAACGAACAACAACAGTTCACACTTCGTTGCCTTCTCTAAGTTGGAGAATTTTGTTGTTATCCTTACAGTTGCCTTTTGCTTCTTGCTGTTCTACGTTTAGTTGTAGTGTTTATTTTTCCTCAGTTTTCTATTGCAGATTGTGCCGGGAGATGCTCGACCTGAGCTATTGAAGGACAATCAAATGCACTCAGCAGAAGGTATTGTGATCCAGTATAGAACGACGAATTGACGTTCCGAACTGATTGAATAGGTTTGCAACTTTCGCACTGAAGCGTGTCTGAGTGGTTCGATAAATTTTGAACAATTCGTCTTCTTGAAAGATACGTTGTCTTGTTTGTTGAAAAGGAAAAGTAAAGATGCAATTATATTTTAAAATTCTATTGTGAAAAAATAACGGCTCAATTTGAGTTCCGTTGGATTTTATTATGTTTCACTGATTCAAATAAAAATGATTCTTTCATTCATTGAATTCACCATATTGCATAAAAAAACAACATTTAAAGGGTGTGTCTTTTAGAATCCGCACACACAAAGCTCATTCTCAAAAGTCAATTTTTTTTGCGGATATCATAAAAATTTTCATTTTTCTTGCATGCTAATCCATGATCTCTTCATTTTTTCGACATTCTACACTACTTTAGGTTTTGCCTTTCTCATATAGTTAAAAGGCTATGCAACGCTGTGAAAACCGATTTTACAACCGATGCCAGGAGGGCCGAGTGTCATATACCATTCGACTCAGCTCGGCGAGATCACAAAATGTGTGTGTGTGTGTGTGTGTGTGTGTGTGTGTGTGTGTGTGTGTGTGTGTGTGTGTGTGTGTGTGTGTGTGTGTGTGTGTGTGTGTGTGTGTGTGTGTGTGTGTGTGTGTGTGTGTGTGTGTGTGTGTGTGTGTGTGTGTGTGTGTGTGTGTGTGTGTGTGTATGTGTGTGTGTATGTGTGTGTGTGTGTGTGCGTGTGCGTGTGTGTGTATGTATGTGTGTATGTGACAAATAATGTCACTCAGTTTTCTCCCTCATTTCCACTAACTTAGATTTACACAAACTTAAATAGAATGAAAAGTTTTATGGTCCCATACAAAGTTCCTGAGCTTCATTTCAATCCGACTTCCGGTTCCGGAATTACAGGGTAATATGAACCAAAAAAATAAAGAAAGAAATAGTCACACGCGTTTCTCAGAGATGGCTGAACCGATTTTCACGACATTGGTTTCAAATGAAAGGTCTTACGGTCTCATACAATTTTCCTGAATTTCATTTGGATCCGACTTCCGGCTCCGGAATTACAAGGAAATTTATTGAAAAATGCGCACTAAATTTTCTCAGAAATTTTGTAACCGTTTTTCACAAACTAAGAAGCAAATGAAAGGTTTTAAAATTTTTTAAAAAGTCCTCGAAAAGTTGATCCTGATCTGACATTCGGTTTCGGTATTACAGTGCGATTAGTGAAAATTTTCGATTTCATGAGTATTTTTCCAGAAGTTACGGCGAAATGAGGTTTACATTTTCATAAAATTTACTGCTAAATTCTTCTAGTTTGCAGATCTTGTTAGTTAGTGAATATATAAAAATACTATGGGACTACTAGACTCTGGTTTCCACTTCCGAAAGCACCGAAACTCACTTCGATTTCTCAGCAACGGTTAAGACGATTTTCACGAATCATGATTCGAACTAAAGCTCTCGTTGTCTTTGAATACACTGTGTAATTTCATCCAGATCCGACTTCCGGTTCCGAAATTATAGGGCGATGAGTGTCAAAACATTAAAATCATCATTAAAAATGACGATGTAAAACTGGCACGCGTCTTCACGTGCTGCTTTGCTCCGTTCCCAGCGTGCTTTGTTCAATTTTGTATAGCGTGCATGGTTGCCACATTTGAATCTTTATTTTTCAGGTAAAAATATGTAAATTACTAAATCTTTTCTTTCAATTTGTACCTACTTGTTAGTGTTATTACAAAATCATGATAATGATGCTTTTCTCATATAGAAAGTTTATACAATCACTTTAAAAATTGACTATTTAAAATTGGCCCAGAGGGCAAATCTCATTCTACACAGTTCATACAGCTGAGCAATGTATGTTTCTATGTGTGTAAGTGTGCGATTATGTGTCAAATAATGTCACTCATAAAATAAAAAATCTCGTAGTCCCATAGGTTTCTGTTGAGTTTCAGCATGCTTTCATAGGGTAAAGTGTGTTCAAGTTTGCACACCGTTATTTAAAGCGACGATGCAAGAAAGGGTAAAATTCTTCTAGGTTTGGCTTAAAACTGATTCAATTTGTAGGCTATATTAGTTACTTACCAAACGAACCGACTTCGGCTATACTGGTTCTAAGTTCTCGGTTCCAGAAGTACTGGAAATAGTGGTCAAAAAGTGTAAAACGAGACTCGTTCAATTTTCGCAGTCGATTTACACAAACAGACTCAAATAAAAGTTCTTATAGTCTCATAGGATAAAGTGTGTTTAATCATTTAATGCGATGATGCAAAATAAAGAAAAATTCTTATTAACTTGACATAACTGTCTACAAATTGAAAAGGTTATGTTAGTTCATACCCAAAGAAAGTTTTTTATTTTATTCAAGATAGAAAATTTTTTCACAGAGTCTTCTAGTGATATTTTTGAAAATATAAATAATACGAGAAAGGCATCATTACACCACTAGGTGGATGAAAACGAATTTTTTTTAAGAAGGTTCTTCTTTTATCACAGCCCAGTATTTTTCTTTTAGGCGCAGTTCAAAAGTGTCACTCGCGCATTACTCGCACAATACCACCCTAATATGTTTTTCGTGTAGTAATATGATGCCAATTCAGAAGAGAAAGAATCCGCTTTTAGAGATACTCTTCCAAATGCAACTGTCCATTCGTGGTGATGCGTAACGGAAGGTGTACTCCGCTTCCCGCAAACACAAATCGCTTGCCAAATTAAGAAGTGTTCGGCGAACTTCGACATTTTATGTATTTGGAGATTCTTGAGATTTCAGGAATCTGATTGAAGTTCGCCTTGACATCTAGTGCTCTGGTATTCTTGCCGAGAGTCTTGCTCACATGCAACTTCTTATCCACATCTCGAGCTGAGGCGTTCGGTTTCTGTTTAAAGACATTCTGTTTAAAGGCATCGCGTTAACCTGATGGCTGCTTTTTACTTTTCTCAACGTCACTAGAAAGCAAACCATTTGTACAGAATCGTTGCATTACTGGTGCTCCGATCCTGTTGACACTTAGATTCTTTCCT